>NC_080749.1:50781032-51084062 GCF_020826845.1 Diceros bicornis minor
TAAAAGCGCTTTCTCTGTTTGATATTGACACTGATACTTTCTAAATGCCTATGAATATATCATCAACCTTCATCCAAAAATTATTTTTGACTTGGCCCCTGGTCCAACTGTCCTGTCTCAGAAGTACCAAAAGGCTTTGAGCCCAGTTTTGACTTGTTGTTCTTATTAGAGTTTTCCAAGTCAGGACTTGGAGATCAGCCAGACTCAAGGTTCTAAAGTAGACCACAAATTAAAGCTCACATTTCTTCACTTCCCAGGCTGGAATAGTAGGAGTTTAAAATAGCCACTAAGACTTATTAGGTGACTTCAATTAGGCTCTTTGAACAAATTGTGGCTACTGGGGCCTAAAGTTGAAAGGAAGATTTAGAATAATAGATATTCCCTTGAGAAGACACAAATCAGGTATGTGTTAAGAGCATAGGAGGAACGGTCCAAGCCATTACCAATCCCTTGATAAAATACTTGGTCTTTAAAGGTATCTTAGCTCATCACTCAAACACTTCATTTGTGTGAGAACCAAGATACATTTAGCTTCCTGAGCCAGGGCTTTTGGGGGATGATTCTCTCTTTATTCACTGAATTATAGAGGCACATGGTATATGACCACACACACACACATGCATACCCACATTTCCTATAAACATGGTACTCCCTTAAAACAAATTTGGAATCAAACCCATAACTTCCTTGGCTCAGGGGCCTAATGGACTTTATGAAGTATCTTTCCCTCATTGCTTTAAAGTATTGCTTCTCAAAGTTTGGTCCCTGGGGCCAGCCCCATGGAGTAGTGGCTAAGTCCTATGCACTCTGCTTCGGAGGCCCGGGTTTGCAGGTTCGGATCTAAGGCACGGACATACACCACTAGTCAAGCCATGTTGTGGCGGTGACCCACATACAAAATAGAAGAAGATTGGCACAGATGTTAGCTCAGGGCCAATCTTCTTCAAGCAAAAAAAACAGGAAGATTGGCAACAGATGGTAGCTCAGAGTGAATCTTCCTCAGCAAAAAAAACAGTTTAGTCCCTGGACCAGTGCCATCAACATCACCCGGAAACTTGATTAGAAACGCAAATTCTTGGACCCCACTTTACACCTACTGAGTCAGAAACTGGAGGTGGGACTCAGCGATCTGGGTTTTAACAAGCACTCTAGGAGATTCTGCTGTCCGCTCAAGTTTGAGAGCCAGCAGTCTAAAGAAAACACTACTACATCCTTTTCTGAGGGACAGATAGAAACCCATCACAAGATGCTGCAACTATAATGGCAAATTCAAAGTAAATTCCTGCACATGCATCATCCCCATTGCACCCTAGCCTCACACAGTCCTTTTCCCCTTCTTCCAAAGAGTGAATATGCTTTTCCTCTTTTTACAGGTCTAAACAAACTGAAAGGCACTGTATCCTATGTGAACATGGACCTCTCCTTGGTGGTGGAGTGCATGGACCATGCTCTCACGAGTCTCTTCCCTAAGACCCGTTATGCTGTTGGAAAAGACGCCAAGACTTTCTGGATACCTCTGTCTCACATGCCAACAGTTATACAAGACTTTTTATTGTTGAAACGGAAAGCAGAACTGGCTAATCCCAAGGCAGTGTGACTCAGCTGACCACAAATGCCTGCCCCAGGCTAAGAAATTGGCTGATTTCAAGGACACATCTCCTTTTCAATACTTGGACTCATTTAGATCACCTTTCTTTTGATAAACGAAGGGGTCGCATCATCACTGGTGACGTCCCAGGGTCCCTTCTCAAGCCTTCAAAAAGAAGGGCAGGGATGGCTCCTGCCCGATATTTAGGTTTTACCTGCTTGGTATGATGTAAGGGAAATTGAAAGTCTTTACCATCCAAAATGATCTCCACTGCTGCCTGCCCCACACTTCTAGTCCCCACCACTTAGAGTAACTCCTGAATGTTAAATATTTGTCACTTATCAAAATGTTCAGAGGTAAGTAGAATACTTTCATAAGTGGATTACACACGTTCTGTTATCTTGCTAAGAATAGCTTTGATGGGGCAGGAGAAGGAAGGATAATGAAGCCTTACATATGTGACTGGTATAAGCGAAGGGGCAGCAGAAAAACACTAGGTAGGACTGCCAGTAGGAGGGAAGGAAAAGAGGAAAAGGAATAAGAGGACTAAAAAAAAAAAGAAACTGGTAAAAAGTGGAGGTAGGGAAATTCCAAGACAAGCCTACCTATTCTAGAGGGAGCTATGGAGGATGAGCAGCCTATTCAAGGCCACTGTGAACATTGATGCACACACAGCTGTATGTGGAAAGATGGTAATAACAGAGTAACCAATCATTCCAAAAGAAAAAAAACGTGGGGTATTTATGGTTATACTGGTGATCGTAAATGTAACAAAACCCAGAATATCTGATACAACTTACACCTGAGATGGTTGGAAATCCTGTATTTGAGGAATCTCTGAAGACCCATGAAGATATAGAACTAAATTAAAAGACTCTCTTTAGCCTACAGTTACAATGAGAGCAGGTCTGCTCCTTGCTCATACTCATAGTTCTAAATTGAATTGATCCTGAGTTCACACCTCATCCAAAAGAAACAGTTCCCTCACTGGGTGCTTCCCCAGATGTACCCAGTATCACTCAGAGGTTGGTTGAATACTTACATGAAAAAGTCTGAAGTATCAAAATTCAACATTTGTTGTAGAATAATGTAGGGTGAAAGACCCAGAGAAATTATCCAGTGGGCATGAACACACACACACACTTAACTTACTGTGAAGAAAATAATTAATATCTGCTGCTTGAAACCATGTCCATTTGAAAATATCAGTAATTCTATTCATTTTCATTCACCTTTCTGGAAACATCTGCTTATGAGGTAATTTTCTCCTTTCACATTTACAACATATTGATGACTTTGAAAAATCAAATTTCCAATGGTGTCAGTCTACCTGGATGTATATTTCATTATTTTGAGGGAAGATACACTCATCCTTTTTGTGCAAAAATGAAGAAAATCACAGCAAGAATCAGACAGAAGAAGTCTCAGGCAAAGTTATCTAAACTATTGTCACTACCTACCTGTGAAGTCATCTCCATCTTGGCCCTAGCCCCAGAGAGAGATCTCCTGTAGATCTCTGATTTCTTCTGGTTGCAATTAACCACCTGTGTGTCAGTTACCTGCTCTCACTCAGCTTGTCCTCGGAGCTGAAGTTCACCAACATTGTTTGCTGGGGCTCCTCCTTCTCATCTTGAATTCTCAGATGTTGGCTTCACGTCACTACCTTAAAAATGTCTTGCCTGCTCCTCTCTGACCCTCTATGCCTCCAGGGCTGCCTAGACTTTTAGAATCTACAGGAACCTCCTTCAGTGAACTTGCAACCAATTCCAGTCGTAACTAATAGTGTTATTTCCTTTGTTTTGCCTAAACCAGAGTTCTTTGCTCATTTCTCCAAGTAACTACAATTGGTAACTCCCTATTTCATCCGCCCAAAAAATGCTCGACTTAAATAAATGCTCCCAAATATGGTATCACCTCCAAATAAAACCAAATATATTCACCCAAGCGATTTTTAAAGCTTTTTAAACTAAATGAGAAGGTAGGGTTATTTGCAGTATAAAGGCATAGTCTCAATGAAAGCACAAGACGAGGGACGGAGGAACATCGGAAGATCCCTGCACCAGGAGTCTGAGGTATGGCTTCCTAGCCTTCTCTCCATCTCACCGTCGCTTCTTATATTCTCTGTGCTCTGTGCTTGTATGTTGGGAAAGCATCATATTTTTATCTATAACATTTTGGAGGACATATGTGCTGGGCACTCAGCTAAGTATTGGTCTACACTAAGGAACAAATGGACACGGTCCCTTCATTCACAGAGCTTAATATAATCCAAAGACTGAGGCCACTACTTAAGATGCCTTAGAGGAGCTTCTCCAGGAATCCATGGTCAAGATGAATTGAGATGTCTTCTACTGCCTCTAGCTTGGGGGATCCTTCCTCACTTAGTTTGGAGGGACCAGGAGAATTTCCCAGACTTTCCCTCTGATGTGATCTAAAAATCCAACTGTGTCCTCCACAGCTGTATCTGGACATCCACAATATATTCAAATCTGGAGTTTCTATCTCCCTTGCCTCTCCTACTGTTTCCTAGTCTGGCACCAACTATGTCAATTTTATCTCCTAAGGAGATCTCAAGTCCATCTACTTCTCTTCATCTCTCGTGCAATCACGCAATAGCAGAGCATATTTACCCTTGCAAACCTTCAGTGATTTCTCCTCACTGCAGTCAGAATTGTTCAAAATTAAAATCTGATCATTCTGCTTTTCTTCCCTCCACCACTTTCTCAAACTCTTTAATGTGTTCCCATTGCACTTTGGCTAACGACTAAAATGCATAACATAAACTACGTTGCCCTGGCACTCCTTGTTAGCCTCACTTTAGGCTACTATCCTCCTTATTTTGCCACCTCAGGGCCTTTGCCCATGCTCCTCCCTAGAAAGTTCCCATTTTTGCCTGCTTATCTAGTTTCCTCATCCTGCAGATCTCAGCCCCTTCCTCAGGGAAGCCCATACAATTCCAAATTCTGACCACTACCTTTTCATCCGAACTAGGTTCCCATCTTATACATTCTCACCATGCCCTGTAATTTATTTCAGGGCACTTATCACAGTCTGTAATTATATATTTCTATGGTTAGTTAACATTGGCCTCCCCTATCAGATTTTAAGTTCCATCAAATCAGGAACCATGATGCTTTGCTTATCTTTGTACTCCCTTGTCTAGCATTTGCTGGCACATAGACCAGTGTTCAATAAATATTTGTTGAATGAATTCAGAAATCAGCCTAGGGGCCGGCTCGGTGGCGTAGTGGTTAGGTGAGTGCGCTCTGCTGCGGCGACCCAGGGTTCGGATCCCGGGAGCACACTGACACACCACTTGTCAAGCCATGCTGTGGCGGCGTCCCATATAAAATGGAGGAAGATGGGCACAGATGTTAGCCCAGGGCCAGACTTCCTCAGCAAAAAGAGGAGGATTGGTGATAGATGTTAGCTCAGGGCTGATCTTCCTCACAAAAAAAAAAAAAAGAAAAGAAAAGAAATCAGCCTATATTAGCCTTTCTGACTAAACGGCAATCTATCACCTAAGATTAAACTTGCCAACCCCATTAGTGGTGCTATCAATGTGTCAGTCAATTAAAGTCTTGTTACTTCCTTAAGCCTTTGAGTACTTCCACAAGGACTCCCTACCTCTGGCTCTGCTATCCGCCTCCTCTCAAAGACTAGTCAGTGTTGCCATAGTGATTTCCCATGACCTGTTGATCCAGGGACACCATGAAGGAGCCTCCCTCAGTGCTGAGCCATCTTGGCCCAGTGGTCACAAACAAAGCATCAGAAATCATTTAGTCCATTTCTCTGCCTGTGGGCAGGACATGTCAAAACCATCCAGGCTGAAGAGGATCTCTTCAATTTAAAACCTCTCTAGAAACTCCATAACTTCTGTGGGCAACCCAGCCAATATTTAATGAAGAAAACTTCTAGGAGCTTCTAAGAAAAACGATCAATTTTTGCTCATCTCCACACTATTAATCCCAATAATTCTCAAGAACATGAGAGATCAGTCCTAGCAGTGTGGAGGAAATAGCTGAACATTCTCAAAATGAAAAGCTTTTTAATATTTAGAAATTATTTGTGACAACTTAATCAAAGCAACAGTTTATAAGGACAATGCTGGCCAACGGTTTCATGAATTTTTGCATGTTGAAAAATAAGACAATTCTGTTGATATTCATAATACTGACATACTTCCTCAACTCTGTGGTTCATTTTTAAAAAGAGAATATGAGTAGTTTTCATCCTAGTATGAGGCACTAAAACAGCCAGGGCTTTAATGTGGATTCTGGTTTAGGAGAGTTTCTAAGCTCTTTTTGCACACAACACCTGCAAAAAAAAACAGATCACAGCTCTTGCCTGATTAGTCCCTGGAAATAAATAGCACTCCAGCCCGGCTAAGTCAGGCAAGGGCAATAGCACTCTGTCACATTCTACAACCAGCAACCGCCTGGAACAGTTCCATTTCAGTTCCTTTTGAGAAATTGGAAATGGAAAGGATTCTGCTATGGATATATAGCATAAGCTCTGGGCAAAGCCCACCCAGTCCCATGCCTAGGGAGAAGATTTACTCTCAGTCCCCTGGGTCTGTTTTTTCCTACTAGATATGGCAACTAGAACTTGAGTATGATGCTACCCAGCGAATGCTGGTGCCTGGGTTATGGATCAGGTAATCCAAGGAACCTGGCTTCCCACAGGTATAATATGAAAAATACTAGTCATGGTTATTTAATACTCAGTACGTCAGGTTCTTAATGCGTTGGACTGTGCATTACATGAATGATTTCACCTAACCCCAATCATATCTCAGGTATGATATTTTGTTTATTTGTTTTTAATGTGTTAAGAACACTTAACATGAGATCCATCCTCTTATCAGAGTATTTTTCTCAACTTCAATATTGGGTCTATGAAAATAAAACCTTTATTAAATTAATCTAACGTGAGTCTTGCCTAGATAGTAATGATTATGCATGAGTGATGCATAATTTTGAGCATATGTAAATATATACTATTTTTCGTTTTCCTATATTCTATTTTAAAATTTTTCTCATTTATGATAAAATAACAAAAGCATTTTTTTGTGTGTGTGAGGAAGATTAGCCCTGAGCTAACATCCATGCTAATCCTCCTCTTTTTGCTGAGGAAGACCGACTCTGAGCTAACATCTATTGCCAATCCTCCTCCTTTTTTCCCCCAAAGCTCCAGTAGATAGTTGTATGTCATAGTGGCACATCCTGCTAGTTGCTGTATGTGGGATGCGGCCTCAGCATGGCCAGAGAAGCGGTGCGTCAGGGCGCGCCCGGGATCCGAACCCAGGCTGCCAGTAGAGAAGCGCGCGCACTTAACTGCTAAGCCACGGGGCTGGCCCCTAACAAAAGCATTTATACAACAATCCTCAGGCCCTTGAAGTTTTCTAACTGGATTTCAAGATTTTCTTTCTTTCCTTCTTTCTTTTTTCTTTTTTTTATTGTTGATTTTATTTATTTGTTAATATTGATGTTAGTATTTTCAGGAATTTATACTTAATTACTTTTTGCTAATTTCAATAAAGACTTTAGATCATCTGTCCTGACCCAAGACCTACTCTTGAATCTTTTAGCTTTTAAGATCAGAAAAAGGAAAAAAGGCAGAAGTCTAGGATCCTACAAACACTATGTTTCCCTATGGCTATATTTTTTTTAACTCAGAGAGGTGATGCTATAAGTACTACTGAGAGGTAATGGGGTGGACTGTCCTACTCACTGTGGCTAGCACTAACCCTGGGAACACTAATGAGAGAAATGAGGGGATCTTAGCTGGACTGACTGACTCCTAGCGCTAACACACTGCAATCTAAGATAGTACCAGTACGTAGCCAGACATTCTGATTTGGAAGAGGCCACGTAGCCCAGCATCTGTCTCAGAGAGACACTTCCACTAACAACATTCCCGGTATGACAAGTTTCTGCTCCAATACCACCAAAGAATGAGAAGGTTACCATCTTCTAATTAACTTGTTAATTAGCTCTAGTTAATAAAACATTCTTTATTATTTTTGAGCCAAAATCTATCAGTGGAGAGGGAAGAAGGGAGAAAGGGTTGCTGTTTTGGCAATCATCATGATAATAATAGTTCATGTTCATTGAGCCTTTCAAATGAGCCAGGGTTCACCCAGAGAGCTATCCATGCCTTTTTCTCATGTCATCTTTCCAACTTTTACACAACAGGTACTTTTATTGTCCCATTTTACAAATGAAGAGCCTACTATCCAATATTCTTTCAACTCTAATAATCCATGATTCCTAAATTCTCCCTTGGAAAAATGCTAGTTCTCAAAAAAAGGAAAAAGAAGAAAAAAGAAAGAAAAGAAAAAGAGACAATGGATTTTAAAATCCAAACTGCTTTCTTAAAGTTCTTTCTGGAATGCTGGAGCCATCCTAAATGAAAAACTCTAAAATTCTGAGTGCTGAAAGCATAAGACAAGCCTCCTGGCCAATGGCCCCCAGGGTCCTTCTCCGTGCTCTTGGACCCTTGAGAAAAATGATGGACCAGGGTGTTCAGGCTCTTCTCATCTTCCTACTCACTCTCTACTCCCTGCTGCTAAAATTCCTTCTAAGAAATAGAGCATTTTTCCTGAGCAGAAATGCAAACAGTTATCTCCATACTTTACAAATTCCAGTGTTCATTCTGAATGAAATAAATAAAAGTATCTGGTCGGGAAACTCTCCAAGCACTCGAGTCTTCTTTGGGACCCCCTCTCCCACCAGCCACTCCTTCACCTCCAAAGTGGAATGGAATCTGATTCAAGTTCTGTCCTTGAAAAGAGCACATTTTTCATTGATTAGATGAAGACACAGAAGCAGATTTGTTAAGCCACCAGGAAATACATGAGAAGACAGAATCTGGGTCTAAAATGCTTCTGTGAGCTCTAAGCATGGGCTGACAAGAGGAAATGATATGGGGAAAGATGCAGGGCTCTGTCGTGGTTCCAAAAGGGCAAGCGTGGGGTTCACAGCCACATTGTGGAAACGATTGAGGGATTTTATGCAATAGTTAGCTCAAAGTGAGTCAACAGTGTGATGTAATGATATGATGTAACTGCCCACCCCCGCTCCCTGCCCCTGCAAGAAAAAGAAAAGTAAATGGGGTTTGATCTTGGTTTAAATTTTAAATTTACAACATATAGAGTAAGATTGGTGATGGCTATGTCTACTCGCAACTAGTCAGAGCACTGGTAAAATTTTGCCTTCACTGTTGGGAACCTCACTCTCATACAGCCACATTCATTCTGGAGAGGGTGGCCAGGAGACCAAGGTTATCCGAAGACCTGGCGAGCTGAAGCAGAGCTGAAGATTCTGGAGTTGTTTACTTGGAAGAAGAGACTGAGGGGAGTCATCCCCACTTGAAGGCGCCTCCCTGTGAAACAGGAATTCAGCTCATTCCAGGTGGCACAGAATGGTGGGGCCGGGATCATAGGTGGAAGTTACTTAGAGTTCAAGTTCAGCACCATATAAGGAGGAGTTTTTTACCAGTAAGAGCTTGACTGAAGGGCAAGTGCAGTTGGTGGGTGAGCGCAGGAAGGACACCCCTTAGAGTGGGGATGCTGAAGAAGGCAGTCAAGCAATATGGGGTGGGGGTGGCTGACTTGGTTGACATTTTAAGACTCTCACACACCTAAAAGTCTATGATTGAGATGAGGGGCTTTCCTGAGATGGCTAATAATTTCCAGTCTCTAAAGCCTGAGGAAACAACAAGCCAAATGTTTCTTAACCCACTTCTCACAAGGCCTGAAATTTTATTTCTTCAAGCCTTGAAAGCTTGCCTTAGGCTCTGGCAAGTAGAAAGGAGAGGGGTGTTCAAACAGGGGCTGATAGACATCAAGATGAACTTAAGCTAAACTTCAGACCATGCCCAGAGGCAGCCCCAGGGTCAGCACAGGGAAGGGAGGGCTGGAAGGATTCTTTGAGCCTCCAAGGAGCTTGCCATCTGCATGTCTGCAGCTGGCTTAGGGGTGTGTGTGTGCAGACACCCAAAACATGAGCTTACTTTTTAAAATGGATATGGTAAAGGGGCCAGCCCCATGGCCCAGTGGTTAAGTTTGGCCTATTCTGCTTTGGCAGCCTGGGTTTGGTTCCTGGGCGCGGACCTACACCATTCCTCCGCGGCCATGTTTTGGTGGCAACCCACGTACAAAATAGGGGAAGATTGGCACAAATGTTAGCTCAGAGTGAATCTTTCTCAAGCAAAAAGAGGAAGATTGGCAACAGATGTTAGCTCAGGGCAAATCTTCCTCAGGAAAACAAAAAAATGAATATGGTATAAATAAAGAAAACTATGCTAAGAGTATACAGTGAAAACCTAGTTTTCCTCCCACCAGAACTCTATTCCCTGGCTAGGAGCTTCCCATATGTCCTTCCTGAGATGTGCAGATAAGTATTATTATATATGTAGATCTATAGATATCCTCCTTGAACCCTTTTTACACAAATGGTAGCAGTGCAAGACTCTACACACTTTTCTCTATAACATGTTCAAATTTTAATGAACAAAAGAGTAGAAATCTTTTTTAAAAACTCTCACAGGGCCGGCCCTGTGGCTTAGCGGTTAAGTGCGGGCGCTCCGCTGCTGGTGGCCCGAGTTCAGATCCCGGGCGCTCACTGACGCACCCCTTCTCTGGCCATGCTGAGGCCGTGTCCCACGTACAGCAACTAGAAGGATGTGCAGCTATGACATACAACTATCTACTGGGGCTTTGGGGGGAAAAAAATAAATAAATAAAATCTTTGAAAAAAAAAAAAAACGCTCACAATTTCCTTCTCAAACCTGACCCAATCTCAGGCAAAAGATGGCTAGCGGTGTGTCATTTTACTTCTTCAGTGCCTGACTTAAACCAAGATATAAAATCATTAAATCATGGTGCTGTTATTCTTTCATTAAATACATCTTAAAATTTGTATTCCTTACACTCTGGCTTCCTCTCTAATTTAGTGTAGCGATGATCCTCCCCCCGGATAAAATAACAGAGGAGATAATTGTGTTGATTGTAGGCAGTTCTTAAGAGTACAATGCTATTTATCAACACTAGTAGATACAAACAGAATCACCAATGCATTAATAAATGATTCTGAAGGTAAGTTGCTCCTCTATGAGAAGTTAATTAACTCTTTCAGGAAAACAATTAGAAAATATTACATTCTCTTTTGGGGATATCTAATTCCTAAAGAGTGATTCGCTGAGAGTCCGTTCCACGTCATCAACAATCAAGAGCTTCTAAAAGTTAGACACTAACTGAAACTTTCCTTTTCTTTCTTTATTTCTTGAAGCTGTTCTTTCTAATTTTGTAGATGAGTGCCCAGAGATCTGCTTATTTGACTGTTGGCTAAAAGTAGCAAATGAGGCATTAACAAAGTTGCCCTGTTTGATTCTAAAAGCTAAGCCTCTTGGACAGTTCCCTAGTACGTAAACCACCTTCCTGCTGTGGGGAAATGGAGTCACCATGCTGATTCTTACTTCAAAATGACAAAGGGGAGCTGTTATGGGTTGAACTGTGTCCCCCCACAAAAAAAGATATGGTGGACTCCTGACCCCCAGTACCTCAGAATGTGACCCTATTTGGAGATAGGGTCTTTTTAGAGGTAATCAAGTCAAAATAAGGTCATTAGGGTGGGCCCTAATTCAGTAGGACTGGTGTCCCTATAAAAAGGGAAATTTGGACACAGAAGCAAACACACACAGAGGGAAGGCAATGTAAAGAGACACAGGGAGAGGATGACCATCTATAAGCCAAAGAGAGAGGCCTGGAACAGATTCTCCCTCCCACCCCTCGAGAGGAACCATCCCTGCTGACACCTTGATTTCTGACTTCTGGCCTCCAGAACTGTGACACAATAAATTTCTGTTGTTTAAGCCACTCAGTTTGTGGTACTTCATTACAAAGCTGTGTGATGGTATTAAGGTGGCATTTGTTTGGCAGAATCATGGAGTAAAAACAATCGTTAAGAGCTCCAGTCCACCTTCTTGCCTTTAAGCATCTTTCCCAGATAAGTACCTTTAAAAAATTGTGAGAAATTTGCCTATAAGTGCTTCACAAGTGGCAAAGAACAAAGACTCTTGGATCAAGCTGCTGGAGTCAAAACCCAGCTCTGCCCTTAACATCAGCCTCACTGTTGGCAGGTTATTTAAGTTCTCTAAACCCTAGTCTCCTCGTCTGTAGACTGGGGATAAGAAGACTACCTATCTCAGACAGTCTATTTGTCTGTTGTCTCAGACAATAATTTACAAGAATTAAACTAGTGAATGCACGTCAAAGCTTAACACAGTGCTCAATAATTGTTAGCTATCTTTATGGTTCATTTTGTTGGCATCTTCTCAAATTCGCTTAAGTTCATGGCAGAAATTCGCTGTAGGTCAGCCCCATCTTGGCCTGTTATTTGAATGGATTAGCCAAAGACCAGGACAAGAGCAACGTTCTGACTTTTGTTCTTCCAAATTTTTTAAGTTGAGTGTGATAAGAAGGCATTGGATCCACAGTGGAGCACTAGAATGATGAAAAGGAGAAGAACTAAGACCTGTGGGAGAAACAGCAACACTCTGCTGGTCACCGTTTTCTTAGCACCCACTCTGGAGAAGTCTACCTGAGGGGATATGACTACAGAGGAATGGAGTCCAAGGGCGCAGGAGTGGCCTGACGAGGTCTTCAGTTACTAGAAAGGTGTTAGAATCAAGAGTGGCAGAGTTGCAAGGCCCTTCAGACCCCTGACCCAACTTCTAACTTCAAAGAAAAGGGGACAGAGGCCCTGAAAGGTGGGGAGATTTGGACAAAATTATCTGTCAGATTCACAACAGAGCCAGGCTCAGATAAGAAATGGGCTTCCTCTATTGTGAGAAAGATAGGGGAGTTCTGTTATGTAGAAGGAAGACCGACCCCAGAGAGTGACAGATAGAGCTCTAAGAGCCCCAACATCATCATTGCTGAAGGGTTGCAGAAATAAGATGATGATGATGTTACCAAATATTGAACAACTACTACATGCATGGCACTGTTCATTATTCTGCATACCTGATTATCTCACTTAATCCTCATACAACAACCTTGCAAGGTGGTTACAAAGAAGATCAGAGCTCAGATAGGATACATAATTTACCCAGCACCTAGAGCTAGGGAGTAGCAGTCAGGACCATGAGTTTCTACTTTGGACAGCCTCTTAGCAGCAGCCACCAGCAACAGAGGCTGCTAAGGGCCCTTCTTGCTCTGTGAGTACATATTTTTAGAACATCCAAGCCACACCAATGAGAAGTTTTACCTGAGCCAGCCCCGTGGCTTGGCGGTTGAGTGCGCGTGCTCCGCTGCTGGCGGCCCGGGTTCGTTCCTGGGCACACACCGACACACCGCTTCTCCGGCCATGCTGACGTCACGTCCCACATGCAGCAACTGGAGGGATGTGCAGCTATGACATACAACTATCTGCTGGGGCTTTGAGGGAAAAAAATAAATAAAGAAAGAAAGAAAGAAAAGAAGTTTTATCTTTTATTAGTGAAATAGATTCACTTGGTCTTTCATTTAGAGTTTTTTGTGTGTGTGAGTGTGAGGAAGATTAGCCCTGAGCTAACATCTGTCACCAATCCTCCTCTTTCTGCTGAGGAAGATTGGCCCTGGGCTAACATCCAGGCCCATCTTCCTCCACTTTATACGGGACGCCGCCACAGCAGGGCTTGACAAGCGGTGCGTCGGCGCCTGCCCAGGATGCGAACCTCGGGCCGTCGCAGTGGAGCGCGTGCACTTAACCGATATGCCACCGGGCCAGCCCCCATTTAGAGTGTTGAACTATGAAAACTATCATTATCAAAAATAACCACCACAATCATCTTGGTGTAAGAACAGGTTCTCATACAAAATATTTGGTGAATTGGGTCTGGTATGGATTGCTACCAAAAACTTGCTGAAATCATTGCTTTTCTCCTAGGTAATGACATTGCAGCACTTTCCCTTGTACTTTTGTAGCACAGTGTAATGAAAGGCAGTGGAAACCACAGGAAATATTGCGGTCAGGTTTTGAACTTGAGCCTTCATGCTCAACCCAAACACTGTGACAAGGGTCCCATGGAATGAATAAAAGGGGTGACATAATTGGAAGGTCCTGGTCCTTGTTTAGGTGACAAAATAGCCTGGGAATGAGGAAAGAAACGTTGTTTCGGGGACCTGACATATGACTCTTGGTTACAAGTGTCTCCATTTAAATCCAAACTAAGAGCAAACCAGGGGGACTGCACTGGGGAGGCTCCTAAGCTCCATGAAGCAGTGTGCTGGCGAGAGGGTACATGAGAGGAGGCCTGCCCATGTGAGTACTGGCTCACTTCCTAGCTGTTAGCACTGTATTTGGCTCTAAGTTAGGTGACCAGCATTTCCCGAGTGCCTTCTGTTTTCAGAGCCAAGTAGAGGGCTGGCAGAATGTCCGGTTGCAGGATTGCATAAGATCTCCCTCTACCTCTCATCCCCAGATGCTTATAGCAGCAACCACTCCTCCATTTCAGCAGGAAGTGAAGTAAGACCACTGCTACTTCTGTAAATTGCCAAGGAAGCTTGCAAAAGGTACATTACGAGTCCAAAATAACAAAGAAAGTGTAAATGAAAAATAGCAGAAAGACCATTTTGTGAACAATTTTAATGTGAATGTGTGCTATCATGCATTATCGGACAATCTTCTCAACAGGCTTACGGTAGGTGCTGTTATGATGCCTCATTTACAGATGAGGAAACTAGAGATTTGGGGAGGTTGAGTGCCATGCCCAAGGACACACGCGTGTGCACACACACACACACACCTGACTGACTCAATCCTGGTTCATCAGACACCTGATGTGGGTGTCTCCATCCCTCCCGTCCCTTCTCTCACACACAAGGCAAGTTTTCAGAATGACCTATTCATGTGTTCTAATGTACTCTCCTCTCTTTACTCTTAACTACAGTAAGAGAAGTTAGTCTGTAAAATATTCCCACATTTACCTATGCCACCTAGGCTACCAATAATCCCTCTTTCCTCCCTCCATAGTAAAAATGGAAGGAAAAGAGTATTTTCTAGTTAATCCAAACTCTTCTGTGATGGAAAAGCTGCCCCAAATAAATTAAAGATAAGAGAAAACTAGAAGCTAAAAAGATTTGAGATTTGTTAGAAAACTGTTTTGATATTACATTGGAGTGAGTCACTAGGAAAATCTATTCATGACTCTTAGTGAAGCCAGAAGCTCTATATCAGCAAGACGAGAGGTGTCACTGTCTGGAGGTCCTGTGCCAGCGACTCCAGGGCGGCCCATTAGTGGACCGTGGGCCACCTCATTCGGCCGGCAGACAGCACAGGCTTCAATGTGCAGCAGTTTCCCATAATCGTGAAAAAGCAAATGGCCACATCTTAGCTGGAAATGGTTGCATGAGCTATTTTAGGGTCAAGTTTGAGAGAGATTTATTTTTTAAAATCAATTAAAACAGAACCCCCCCCACCAAATCCTTATAATATTTTATAGATGGAAACAGCGTATTCATGAAGCCAGCCCATGTAGTTGTGCGTCAAGTGAATTGGATTTGAGAAGCTGTTTTAAATTGGGAATGAGGGACAAGCAAGAGGCAAAGGGGGCTAGAATTTATAAGAAGCAGCAGGCACTTCCCCTAGGTTGTCTCATGTCATAGTAACCCTGAAATACACTTATTCCTGCCACTATTTTGAAGATGCCACCAGCAAAAAGGTTAACTGCTTAGTCCAAGGTGACATTGACAGTTAGTGGCTACGTTAGGAGTTGAGCTCTAGTCTCTTGAATTCCCAGATCCAATCTCTTTCCACTGCATGGACCTGCCCTGGACACAGTCAGCCCTTTCTCCAAGAGGTCTGGGTGCGCGACACTGCAGCTTTCAGGGAACTGGAGAAGCCGATTCCTAAAGCCGGCCCCCTCCCTACTTCTATTCCTCCCCCACACCCCTGCCCCAGGGAACAAACAGAAATTCAGTGAGATCCCCCTCCTTAACTCTCCACCTGTGCTCCGTTTTTGTGGATTACAGTGTGCAAGCCCAGTGCTGCCACTGGGACACTAGGGGGCGCCTGATGCTCATAAAATCTCGCTTTCCCAGGAAGGGTCCTGCAGTTCCTGTTTGATCTTATCCCCGGGGAACGTAATCTGTCCCTCTACCCCTAAGAAGTATCACTTCTAATGCATCAAAATCTACCATGCTTGAAACAAACTCTTTTCATGGTTTAATAGCTTTTCCTACTGAAGAATTCTTCCTTTTAGACCATCTGGATACAACATGCCTCTAGTTTAGGGCCGTGGAACACAATAAAAGAACAGGTCCCCTCTGTCTGATGGAAAACCATCATCCTCCCAGCCCCACTATTGCTAGCTCCTAGGATAACCCAGAATAACACATAACACAAACAATGATAGATGTAATTAAAAGACAAACAAACAAACAAGTGATCAAAAATAGTCCAAGGCATAAAAGAAAAATAACCCCCATCTGCAAAGTCCCGGCCATCCTCTGCGCCCACGGCTCCCTGTGCTTACACGTCTTCATGGAGAAAGGAGCGTGGATGGGTGAAGTCAGCCACTTGGAGAAGCTGTCGTCCCTGCCACCCGGGGAAGGCCAGGGAGCAGCAGACAGAGGGGGCGGCAGGGTGTTGTCCCTTGGTGAAGCCCCGCGCAGAAGCCCCAGATGTCCCCCTATGTGCTGTGGCCTTTCAAAGCTAGGCTCTTGGCAACAGCCTTTGAAATAGCTGAGGGCTGGCAACACAGGTTTGATATGAATATGCAAATAAGAATCCTCAAGTCTCCCACTTCATGCTTTGGGATCTTTTAAAAAATTTGGCCACTAACCGTGACTAACAAAAATAAAGGAGAAAGAAAAAGTGGTCTGACCTTCACTTGGTTTCTCTCACTGACCTCCTTGTGCTGGAGCCAAAGCACTTTTCAGACCAGGGAGAAAGATGGCTGGGGTCTTAACGAGGAGCTGGGACCACTAAGTACTAAAGACATTTTCACCCCCCTCTCTAACAAAAGCCTTGGAATGGGTAAATAGGCACTACTCAGTTCTGTCAATCAACCTCCACTGCTCTAGTTTTATTGCTACTAAGATGTATAAAAAGCTAATGTTTGCTGCAAAGCCCCCATCAACGTATTCAGGGAAATCATGCGGAGGCTTAATGAGTAATGTCTGTAAACTGGCCAGGCCGCTAACTGTGCGTATCCTTTCCTTATAGTCTCTCCAGCCTGTCACTCTGGGCCCCATAATCACTTTGGCTTCCATACTTCTTCCTTTGTTTGCCTGCTCCCTGGAGATGGGCCTGCAGGGAGGCACCTCCGAGACAGGCGCGTCTCTATAACAAGATGTGACAACAAGTTTGGGCAATTCACTGGCTAAACGTAATTATAAAATAGAATTTTGCATCATTATCCCTTGTTTTTCTGAGACATGAAGGGGAGTAGTAAGGTTCTCCCGGCCCTACCGCTCTGAGGACAGGGTCGGGCACACAGCAGGTGTGGACTGACTGACTGACCCACCCTGCAGTGGGGGATGGGACACATTTAAATAAAGCTTGAATCTACTGTCAAACCAAACCTAAACAAACAGCTGAATGGTGAAGAAACAAAAAAAGCTTGTTTAGTCCTTAGAAGACGAATTACACCCATGTTCTAAATTCCTGGCACCCTTTGTGAGGAATCAGAGTTTTGGGACACTTCTTTGCCTTGCTATTATCTGTGAGTGGGGAATTTCAGGTTTTTGCCACAAAGATAGAGTCATGAGGTATAGGGTGGAGGACAGGCAAAGACTATATTTTATCTGTTAGTGCAGAACCTGGAAGAGGTGGCCTTACTGTCAAGTGGAACGTGATGCCATACTAACATGGATAAAAAGCAACCCTCCCAGGCCCCACCTCTGCAGGCTGGTGGAATATCACTGCCATGTTCCCAACCCACACCCACCCTTCCAGCTACTTCTCCAGCTCCTGGTCCCTAATTCTCCTCCTGGTTTTGATAAGTGACCTTGCCTTTGGTGTGAAACACACTTAGGCACCTGCTGCTTCTGTGGTCACCGACCCTACACAGAAACCTTCTCTGAGGCTTCAACATCTATTAACATTTCTTGGATTTTATCTCCTTGTTGAGACGGGGACAGGAATTAAGAATCACATTTTTTTAGATGGGAAAAGTGAGGCCCAGGGACCACAAATGACCTTCTCATGGGCACAGGGTATCAGAGCAGCACTGAACATCCTGGTCTCCCTCTCCAGCCCGGTGGGCCACAGTTGTCTCCTGATTGAAGGGTTGTGCCCATGTGCTTATTGCTCTTGGCCTTTGTCCTTTTGCTTCCCCTGCAGATCCCCTGAGTCACCTCAGGGCCTTCGAGCCTCCACTGGGCAGTAGACGTAAAGCGGCTCTTCTGGCAACTCTCCTTGATGCGGTGGGGGCAAGGGTGTGAGTAAGGCGGAAACCACTTGTTAAGGTTAAGTTTAGGAATTACCTTTTAACTTCTCTGATGCAGTTTTCCCCCTCAGCCTTCATTATTGGGATTAATAGGGAGATGCTGGCATATTTTTTGAAGATAATCTAATATTTCATAATCTGTGAATGGAACCGCCTTGTTCTAGAGAACTTAATGTCCAGATAGCCCATTGGAAGCTCTGCTGCATTGGGTCAACTTCCAATGATGTTCCATTTTTTTTCCTAATCCTTTGGCAACAATTCCTAGCATTCTTACTGTGGGCAGGGAGAGGAGCAGGAGGCGGGGGAAGGGATCTGGCTAGCCTTTGGGTGAAACTTTTGTCAAATTAGTTTGCTGTTGCTAATAAGGGGAGGCAGGAACTAAATGTAAACAAATATACTTTATGTAACCTGTTTGGTCCATTAACGTTTGTACCCATCTGGCCAGCTCCTCATATTCCTCCTCTCTCTTCCTCATTAGAGGGAAGATGGGAGGAGACTCCAAGCTGAAATTCATAGGGTAAAATCCCCAAATTTCAACAGTTGTGTATTCCAGAAGTCTCTTTTTAAGAGGAGCTCTAGTGCTGATACTAGCCAAGAAGGTTGCATTCAGGCAGGTGGGGTGGGGCTCTGGGTCATTCTGGTACCCAGGAGGCTGTGGACACCCATAGTCCTGCCTCACCACCCATGGGCTCCTCTCCCAGCACCCTGCATCCCTTTGAGTGACCCGTGGGTCCTTGGCTGCTGAAGAGTTATCTGGTCATCCTTCCCTACTTCCCAATCCTGACATGGCCCCAGTCTCAGCACTCCCAGCTGAGAGGACCCCTCCCACAGCATGATAAATCTTCCGTGGGGTACCTAAAAAAGGACTTCCCTCTCTGGGTTTCTTTAACACCCCTACTGTTGCACATCTTACCTTGGGCTTCTCTGCCCAG
This sequence comes from Diceros bicornis minor, assembly GCF_020826845.1. Taxonomy (NCBI): domain Eukaryota; kingdom Metazoa; phylum Chordata; class Mammalia; order Perissodactyla; family Rhinocerotidae; genus Diceros; species Diceros bicornis. The sequence goes on from NC_080749.1 coordinate 50,799,990, forward strand.
TTAACAAGCTTCTTTCCCCAGGCATGTGCCCCAGACCCCCTTAGGAGCCTGGCTGGGAGAGAATATGAACGCTTAGATGGCGATTCAAGATGTTCCTTGCTGCTGAAACTCAGTTAGCCTCCGGACCAGCTGGTGCATCCGCATTCTCTCTTCAGGTTGAGTTCTTCCCCTACTGGAACACTTTCTAGAATGTTAAGGAGCAAAAGTATCTTTGGCCTCCAGTTTGTACTCCCTTCAATTTATTCCAGAATTTTGTGCCCCTGTGCTGACGGTCAGCCCCAGAGTCTACCTTCACTCTCCCTTAGGGGTCTGCAAGGTCTTTATTATGCAAACAGAACTCCTCAATCCCCTCCACCAAAAGCCAGTCCTGATTTGTCTGGATTCTGCAATAGGGCACAGAATGGGTTTCATTCTGAGATCTACTCTATCAATCATCTGTTTGGAATTGAAAACAAATTTCTCATAGAAACAATGTATCAACTGGTGGTTCAGGTCCCTCTCCAGCTAGCAAGAGCCCATTGAACCCAAAATACGGCTCAGCTGTAGAACTAACTGTACTAGGCTTGGTTCTGTGATTTGCAAACAGAACTCACACAATCAGGGGGGAGGAGAATGTAGAAAAAAGAAAAAAAAAAGTCTTTCTGCTTTCCTAGGTACAGGACCCGTTCTGGGAAAGTTCCTAAAACAAACAGAGCACATTGTGTCTTTGGCTTCCTTCCATCTCCCCCATGCACCCCGTCCCCAGCACCTAACGGCCTCTCCTCAAGCAGCCCGGGATCCCTGCTGTTTGAAATCCCTCAACTTGGCACCCCACCCAGGCTGGCCTACCCCTCAGCAGGCTCCAGGAACCAACATTATACCTGCCACTCCAATCCCACAGTCCCCCTACGTAGACCTGCCCTCTCACTGAGTCATAAAAGGAAACCAGTGAAATCAACTCAAGCGTAAGGGCTGACTGCGCGTTGGCCCTCCTATGAGTCTGCACAAGACCTCCTGGTGGATGTTCGGATGGGTAGGAAGCAGGGAGCAGGGACACATCCCTGGCAGAATAATATCAGCTGTGTTTCTATCAGAACCAGCTGTGCTCCAGGCCTTGTGCTAAATGGTCTGCCTACATCATTTATCAGCAAATATTTGAGCACCAAGAACAAGGATGTAAGCAGTAGGGTGATAGTACAAACGAAGCAAACGTCCTTGTCCCCATGGAGCTTCCATTCTTGTGCATCATCTCATGGTTTTCATAATAACCTAGGAGCCTGTTGCTGTCATATCTCCATTTTACTCAGCAAAAACCCTGAGGTGCCTAGAGGTTGAATAATGCACCACAAGAGAATGCAGGTTAACTATGAAACTAGGACTCCAGGCCAAGCTCTCTGTGATGCATGAGTCCGTCTTCACCAATCACGTGGGAGCCAGAGCTCCCCAATTCCCAGCCGCCCACCACAGATGGGCTCAAAACACTGGCCTCAATAGCCCAGGCTATTCTTGCTTTTGTCAGCCTCTTCCCTTTCTTGTCTTCTGAACTCACGACTCTCAAGAGGCCCCATATTTCCCCCCAAGCTGAGGGAAGGGTAGAGGGGACAGGAAGGCTGGGAGCGATGGATCATATGTGAGCTGGGGCTGTCTTGATGACCACAGCCTCCATGGATCTAATTAGAGGTTTTCTCAAGCCTCCTTGAAGCCTTAAGAACAGATAACTTTCAAAGGGTATAAGTTACCTTTGTTAACCATCTTGTTACCCTAAATGACCCTTTCCTAGTTAAAACCCTTCTAGCGTGTAATCATTATAAATTACTATATGCTTTCTGATTTTCTGGCCCTGATCCTGTGCGCATACCCCTGCTGAGGCACTCTGATAGCTTTGTTCTTAACAATCTTAACAAATTTTCCCAAGGAATAAGAAGGCTTCCAGGAAGAAGGAACATCTGTGGGATATTCATCATCACTGACAGAAGAAAAGAACAATGAGGGACCCTGGAGTCTGTCATGTCTGGAGGCCGACATTTCTAAACCCCCTCCTTACTGCCCATTTTCCCTATATAACTCCCTTAAGATTCTGTAATTCTTTAAGGTGCTGTTTTTTTTTTTTTTTGAGACATTAGTCTCCCATCTTCCGATTATGTCAGCTAATCAAATAAAAGCTTCCTTTCTCAGTCTCTAACTCAATGTAATTAATTGGCTCAGATCGAGCCAAGCAAAGTGAGCCCATTGTTTGGTAACAAGGGCTGAGACATTGTATAGATAATTCCATCTTGAAATAAAACATTTAGAATAATAGATTCATCCAAAAGCTGTTTCCTGGAATTTGAAGAATTGGTATGTTTCATGCAAAAAATAAATTAAAAATATAAGTTCCCTTCGCAATTAAATGTGAGACATTCATACTCACTAGTCAATGAATTAAAGAAGCAAGTAGAGACACCTAGAAGGGCCAAGGTCCTCATGAGGTCTAAAAGTAGGCAAATTAAGTCAAGACCAGCAGAGTCTCAACCATCCCTGCCCTTTCTAGAATTGAATATTTATTTTGTTCTTTAGGGTGACTCATTGTTCTTCAGAGACAAAAAAAGAGAAAAAAAAAAGCCTGGAATTTATTTCCTCTGGTAAGATTTGATCTCAGAGAAATGCCCTTTACATCTCCAAGAGCAGAATACCTCCCTTCTGCAATATATAACTTTTGGTGCCACTTAACTCAGTTTTAAGTTCTGTATTCTCAGAAGACTATGGGCCATCTCCTTCCACTTAGAACAGCTATCACATGTGTAGTTCTGGTCAGCAAAAGTATTCTGACCCCGAAAAAGGACATCCACCTCATCCCTTCACCCCTACCAGGCCCCCCCTGCCCCACAGGGAGGTGCAAGCCCCTTCCCTCCTTGTCCCCTCAGCCACCTTTTCCAGGCCAAGGCCAAAAGGCCCAATTTCATACTCCTCAAAGGCTGCCTCTGACAGCTTAGCTGGAGAACAAAACTAACAGAGACGAGGGAAAGGGAAGTCAGAAGGTGAGGGAAGAGAGAGAGGAGGGTTAGGAACCTTCCTCTGGTGCTTACCCTTGGGTTGCCTGCTCTGTCAGGAAATCTGGCAAATGGAAGGCCAGGCCATTTTTATCTTTAGATTGATTCAAACTTTGTAACACAGTCCTGGCTGGGCAAATAGTTCTGTTATGTTCCATTCTGGCAAATCTAGTAAGCTAGGATATGGCGATAGCATCAGATGGAAGTTGAAGACTGACCTAGTGGTCCTTTCAGATCCCTCTTTGATGCCTATGCACCCCTTCCCCAGCTGCTAAGGGCTCAAGGCTTTGATGGACTTGCCCTCAGCCAGTGTGCTGCCTCCCCAAGGTTATGGGGGTGTCCTATAGACTGAATGTTTGTGTCTCCCCAAAATTCATATGTGGAAACCTAATCCTTAATGTGATGGTATTTGGAGGTGGGGGCTTTGGGAGGTGATTAGGTCACGAGAGTGGAGCCCTTATGAATGAGATTAGTACTCTTTTAAAAGAGGCCTCAGAGAACTCCTTTATCCCTTCTGCCATGTGAAGAGACAGCAAGAAGATGGCCATCTATCTATGAACCAAGAAGAGTGCCCTCACCAGATACTGTATCTGCCAGGGCCTTGATCTTGGACTTCCCAGCCTCCAGAACTGTGAGAAATGAATTTCTGCTCCCTATAAGCCAGCCCCAGTCTATGGTATTCTGTTAAATCAGCCCAAAGAGACTATCCCAGGGTGCTTGGTGGCCCATTCTTGGTTGATGTAGAGATCAAAGTCTTGGCCCTAGCCTCAATTAGGACCTTTCCCAGCTCCAGAGCATCCTGTAGGATTGGCTGAGGCCTTCACGGTGATTGCACCATAGTTCAGCTTCTCCCTCTGCTTCATCCTGCATTCCTCCCACCCATTCTTATAGAGGTATACATGGCTTTCCAGAAGATTCTTGAGGTCTCATAATATTGATATTTAGTTTCATAAAGGGATAGATCCAAGCATCTTGCATATATGTATATGAGAATGGATGAAGAAAGTCTTTTCTTCAACTCCTTCAACCTGTACATTAACTGAGTAGAAAGGCTATAGGTTGGCCATCTACTGGGATCTTTAGAGAACTGCTGCTGCCATAGAAGTCTCTCCACCATGAATACAGTTATACTACATCACCTGGACTTGAGGGTTACCCTGCTTGGAGTTAGATGGGTATTAGCAGGCAGCAACAGAGCATTCCCTACTTTCTATGGATTGCTTCAGTGGGGAAAGCCACTGTCTGGGGTCCAGCCTTCACTGACTCTCCCCAGTTGGCTTCACAAAGGACACCCACTGGATTGTGAGATTTCAGAAGCAGATGGGAGCTTTGAGGCTATTCCACCCAGTGATTTCCAACCTAGAGTCCACAGACTTTTAAAGAGCAGAAATGGAGCTCTTCGAGTTACTTTCAATATTTTTAAACAATTGAAATGATGTACTTACCCTTTAATAGCATGAGCTAACAGGTTTGTCAATACCAGTAAGTCAGTTTATTTGTTAATTCAACAAATTCGTTAAGTGCCTAGTAGGTGTTAGATCCTGAAAATACGGAGATGAATAAGGTAGAAGAGTTGCTGGCCCACACGGAAGCTCACGTTCTGAAGGGAGAGAGATAAAACTAAGAGAACAGATAGACTTATTCCATAAAAGATGGTGGCTAGGATGAAGAAAGAAAAATAATCAGCAATGTGACACAAAAACAGAGTGGAAACTGCTGTAGGCAAAGTGGACAGGCAGGACCTCACTGAAACTGATAACTGACTTGACTTAATTAATTACAAATGGAAAGCAAAGCAATTGTTACTCAATAAATACAAATCTTTTGATAAATGATATTTTTCAAAGCAAGGGCCACATGGAATTAATAGAAGGGGTCTTCCTTTATGAAAAATTTTAAAATACTGATCTTCAATCCCCCATTTTAAAAATACAAAAACAAGTGCCGGTCCCATGGCTTAGCTGTTAAGTGCACGCCCTCCACTACTGGCGGCCCAGGTTCGGATCCCAGGCACGCACCAACGCACCACTTCTCCGGCCATGCTGAGGCCGCGTCCCACATATAGCAACTAGAAGGATGTGCAACTATGACATACAACTATCTACTGGGGCTTTGGGGAGAAAAAGGGGGGCAAAAAAAGGAGGAGGATTGGCAATAGATGTTAGCTCAGGGCTGGTCTTCCTCACAAAAAAAAAAAATACAAAAAACGGGCAACTTGTTGAGATCACATCACTAATTTTTGGCCAACCTGGAATAAGACTTGGGTCTCCCCCTCGCTAGAACAGGGCTCTTTCCATTACATCATGCCTCAAATCCCAGAGATGACCCAGAAAGCAGTAAGGACCCTGGTTAGAGATGTGGCTCTGAGTTGAAGCCTCCTGGGTTCAAAGCCTAGCTCTGATTTGGGGCAAGCTGTTCTAACTCTGTTCCTCAGTTTCCTCCTCCACAAAATGGGCATGCTAATAACCATAGTCCTTCAGGTTGCTGTACACTCCAAATGAGATACTATGTGCAGAACCCTAAATGCAGAATATCATACAGTAACTGCTCAGTAGACATGAGCTATTATAGGCCTGGTTCCAATGGAGCCTGGTCTCAAAAGGCCAGAAACCAGAGTGGTTTCACAAGTGGCTCTCAGCAGCCCTGTTCTGCACACGAGCACTGTTAAATTTAGGGATTAAGTGGCACAGGAGGGGTGGAGCATCTCTACCTGCATCCAGAGAAGCTTTTAGTAATGGCTAATTTTCTTCCAGTAATCTTTTGGGAACAGCATGAGGTTAACTCCTCAGAGGTCTTTTAAATAACATTTGACCATTCTATTCAATTAAGAGCCTTTATAAGTCCCAGGAACTTAGAAGAAAAAAGTCAAGGTATAAATTTAAATGGCACCTTACAGTGACCAGAGTAACATCACACCGTTAACCCTCCTAAATGATCCTGAGGGAGGCAGGATAAATATGTGCCCATGAGATCAGTCCTCTTTCACTGGAGGCTCAGGATTTGATGGGAGGATTTCTTTCTTGCCTGAGCCTTTAACTTCTTTCCATTAATTTACTTACCTAACGTTTATTCAGCTCATATTAAGCACCAGGTTCACTGGTAGGGTCTATGGATATAGGAGAGAAAGCTAGTTATTGTCCCTGAAACACTCCCACAAGGTAGGAGAGAGACAAGGAAAAGGACGATTAAAATGTGTGGCAGGAATAGAATGGAGGTGAACTTAGAAGGTCCCTGCGAGTGCAGCAAAAGGGTGTGCATCCCGCTTGATTAAAGAAAGACCCGCCCAGGAAATTACAATAAGATTTAGGATAGAGTTAGCTGTCTGAGCTGTTGCGCTCCACCATCCGTTTTGAGGCAGAGCTCAGAAAAGTCACTGGACTGTAACTTCCTTTCACATTTTTCTGCTGCTCGGTTTCCCAGGAACGAGCGCCTTGCATGGTCGGACACAGTAGGAGGCGTGCCACTAATATTCAGCCTGTCCTGACAGATTTATTTCTCCACAGACTAAATCAGAGCGTTGGTTCATTGCACATTTAAATGCTAATGACTCATGTAAAGAAAAGGTTAATGCTGGTTGGCACAGCTAGTCGGGCTGGCTTGGCCCTTCACAGGGGGAGAAGCCAGCACCCAGCTGGGGAAGGAGCACCCCAAGAGCCAGTCCAGCACAAGGAGGTCCCTCGTGTGACCAAAGCCCTCTCCTCCAAGGGCTCTTGTTAAATCACATTAGTGTTAACTGAAGGTAACATGGTAACGCACAAGGGCCAGAGTTGATTTATCTGCCTCAGTAGAATACAAGTCACCAAAGGCTTCCTTTGTACAGGAAGTTTTGATAGGAGTTAGGAAAGATTTTAAGACTAGGAAGCTGTTGGGCACGCAGGGCAGGGTAGAACAGGGGTGGAGAGGGAATTCAGTCTGGTGGGTTCGGTAGGACAACCTATGTTGGAACTCAGTGTGGCATAATGGTGTAGAGTGCAGACCAAATTAGGGTCCTGGATCCAACACATAAGAGATGTAAGACTTTGTGCAAGTTATTTAACCTCTCTCACCTCAGTTTGCTCATCTGTAAAATGGGGATGATAATAATAATCTATGTCATAGGTTTGTTTCAAGGATTAAATGAGTTAATACCTGAAAGTGCTTAGAAGAGGTGTTGGTGCATAGGAAACATTCAGTAAATACCTGCTATTGTTGTTGTTTTTGTGAGGCAGTATAGGTCACTGAGAATCCACAGAATTAAAATTGGGGAAGTAAAGACAAATTTTTCCTAGGTCATGATCTTGTGCCAAAGCATGTTGTATTATGCTTTATAATTTACAAAGCATCTTCCTGTCTATTATCTCAGTTTTCTGATCTGTAAAATGGTAAAAACAGTACTTCCCATATAAGGCTTCCAGGAGGATTCAATGAGGTACTTCACATCAAGTGCTCAGTAAAGGTTAGCTGTTACTATTCCCTGGTACCTAGTAGATGCTCATTCAATATCTGTTGAGTGAATGAATAAGTATTATCCTCACGAGACCCCTATGGAGTTTATGATCTCCATTTTTTTTAGACAAGGAACTGAAGTTTAGAGAAACTCAACAGCTTGGGTAAGTCAGCCAGCTAATTAGGCTCCAACTCTTGTTCACTTTCTAATACATCAAAGCTGACTCCTAAACCAGGACTTGGTGGCCATTTGCTTAAACCATTCACATTGGTGTCTTCACACTCTAAACACCAGAGCCTCGACTCATTCCGAGAAGTAACTCATGTGGCAATGATAGCTGACTACTCACGTGGCAATGATAGCTGACTACGGCATTTCCTGCTGGGCAGGGCTGAGTTGAGCTGTGTTTCCTGCCATCTTTTCATGGGCTCTCACACAGTCAGATATTAGAAGGAAATACTGTGCCTCAGTGATTTTCAAACCCATGATAGGCAGCCTTATAAGGCCATCATGGAAAAACAAAAACAAAAAAAGGCCCCAGATACCAGACTGATGATTAAAAATTCAAATTTAAAATTTTATGTTATGTCTATTTTACCACAATTAAAAAATAAAAAATAGGGCCGGCCCGGTGGTGCAAGAAGTTAAGTGCGTGCGCTCCGCTGTGGCTGCCCGGGGTTCGCCGGTTCGGATCCCGGGCACACACCAACACACTGCTTGTCAAGCCATGCTCTGGCGGCGTCCCATATAAAGTGGAGGAGGATGGGCACGGATGTTAGCCCAGGGCCAGTCTTCCTCAGCAAAAAAAAAAGAGGATTGGCAGATGTTAGCTGAGGGCTGATCTTCCTCACAAAAAATAAAAAATAAATTCAAGTTTAACTTTCAAAGAATGGAAAGTCCTGATTTATGTACTTTACCTCTGGGTTCATTTGTTCTTTAACTCAGAGACCATTCATGGGCCTAGCATGTCATCACAAGTCTGCAGGAGGCCATTTGTTCTCCACAGGTGACTGCCTGCTCCTCCAGCCAGCCTCACTCTCTGACTAGGGGCCCTTCATGTGCCTCAGGAAACTCAGTGTGGGCTGGGGCCCCGTGAAAGTCTCCTGTGGCCTTGGATCTATAAACCATCCCCGCGTGGCAACTTTCAGCCCTGAAATTGACAGGCAGCCTTTCAGATACTTCAAAAAAAAAGATTTCCTAAAATGCATCTCTCTGATACTTACCTAGAGAGGACAGCATTTGAGGATAAAAATTAAGATGCTATAATTGAATCTGCCTTCTTTGAAGTTGCTATAACAAGCTTAGAACTTACTGAAACAGCTGCCTGGAGTTTGAAATGAAATTCCAGATGAAGACTGAAGTAGAGATAAATCATTGAACCACAGCACTTGAAAGCTAAAGGAGAACTTAGAGATAACCTTTTCCAGCCCCTTCACTTTCCAGATAAAGCTGCTAATCTGCAGGGAGGTGAAATGACTTACCCAAGGTCACGTGGCCGGTTAGAGCTCCGCTCTCTCCAGGAGAAGCGCTACTTGCCGGTGTGACAGGAGTCTGTCAGCCATTTACACGAGGCCAAAGGCAGATACATGGACTCCCCCGCCCAAAGCCTAGGCAACTACCACCATACTGTGGGTAACCATTTTCTGTGCTGCTAGTGAAGCCTCCACTGCCCTCCACCAAATGTATCTGGTCCCTTTAAGATTTGGAAAATATCAGCAAAGCACTGCGCCAAGAACAGCTCGAGATTACTTGTCTTCTAAAATGGAAGTATTGCTCTCAAATGCTTTATTCTTAGAAGTTGCCCAAAAATAAAAACATAAAAGCTCAACAAATGAAGACATAGAAGCAATAAATATACAATTGCACTCTTGGAAATAGACTGCATCCTACCTGTCTCACAGTAAATGTCTCTTTAGTGTCAGGAAGTCCCAGGACTTTCCAAAGTCTCTTATTCCCCCGACCCCTGAAAGGCATCCTGAGGAAGTTACAGCCACAATGGGGTGAAGGGAAACTAACAAACGTAATGAAAGAAAAGTCTCGTGGAGTTGAGTCTGGAAACATGGGAAAAGATAAGAGGAATAAATTCCTACATCAACTTGCTCTTTGTCAGCCAAGGTCTGGGTGCTAGACACTGGGAATTTTGTGGAAGGCCCTACCCCTGGCTTGTTGGAACAAGAAATGTGGCTCTGTCCCCCGCGCTGTGACCTGAATATGTACTTTACCTTTCTCCACCTTTGTTTCCCATCTTTCATATTCAGGGGTATTTATTGCTTTCCTATCACCCTTAAAGGACAATCTAATGAGACCCAGCATTTTATCCTCTCTACTCTAGCCTCATTACAGACAAGGTACATGCATTCTTCCAAAGATATGTGATTCTTCTATCTTTTGGACAAAATCTTGAACATCCCATAACATCCTTAACTAAAAAAAAAAATTAAAGATTAGCCACTTCTACTTAGATTTGTAGTTCTAAGCCTGGCTGCACATTAAAATCACCCAAGAAGCTTTTAAAAATACATTTCCTTTTTTTAAAAACCTCCTCCTTGCCCCTCCACTTAATAAACAATAATAATTGTGGCCACTACGGATTGAGGGCTTACTCCGAGCCAGGCATTGGGCTGCACACACTCTTTACATACATTTTCACATTGGACTCTCACAGCCAATCTCCCTATTTTATAGAAGCAGCAGCTGAGGCTCAGAGATTAACAGCAGGAGGACGGCCTAGTCCCTATCATGAAAGTAATTGGTTGGGTAATTGCCTTTGTTGACCTAAATAAAGAGGTAAACTGAGGCAAGCTCAAAAAGACAGGTTTATTTGGGAATAGCAGAAGAATTGCAATTCAGGACAAGCAAACTGTAGCAAGACACAGGGCTCTTTCTAGGACGCCTGGGAAAGCCTGTGCATCTCTAACCAACTTCCTCAGAATGCTCCCTGACCCTAGGGCCTAACTAATTCTTGATCATCTTTGAGCTAGCCTGAGATATTCCACCTCAAAAAGCAAATAATAGTGGTCTTTTCCCAATTCAGAGGAAAAAAACAAGTTAATGGATGGAATTCTCAATTGAAAGCCCTTCTCTCACATATTTTCCTAAAACCCATGGTCTCTGCGTCCATTTGTCCGCAACTGAGTGCTGGTAGACCACAGAGTGTATAAATAAACCAATAGTTAAAAAGATCAACAGGAAACCCTGGAAACAGACAACACTGTGATTTGACAGCTTGCTATGGGCGCATCTGCCTGGGTTGTGATTGTGTATTGTGCAGTATAAAGATGCTCTGCTAGTAAAACTGTTCCTGCTTCACGTGATGAAATGATGAGCATCATCAGCTTTTCAGTCCTGTAAATAGCACCCTGTCTTTCGGGTGTTCCTCCACCTGGCAGAACTTCCGAACAGCTGCTCAGGCTATAGAGAGCGAGGCAGGGACAGAACCGGGGCTGGGAGAGCCTACCAGGAGGGTGACGTGTGACTCTCACCCTCCAGTTCCCAAGCGTCCCCGTACACAGGAGAGGAGGGGACACAGCAGCAGACTTTCTGATTCCTTTCTGGGGCAGACTCAGAAATGAAGCTAAGCAGGAAACTAATTCTCATACAAGAAACTCCCCTATTGAGCTTAAGGCCCAAGACAAATATCACAGGCGGAAAGTACAAGCATTCCCAAGCACAGCTTATCCTGGCTCCCTTTCACTCCTGGTATTCACACTTTATGTTGCCTGATACAGCTCACATATCCCAGAGTCAGGACATCAGAATACACCCCAGTGAAGCTCAAATCCTGCTTCTGAACAAAACCCTCTCCAGCTGTGGCCATCCTCACTGTCTTCTGTCTCCACATGAGCAGCTCCATGGTCCCTCAGCAGTGGCTTCTTAAGCTAAGCTCTGGAACACAATTAAATCCAAAATGGGGAATCTGGCTGAGGGCCTAGGGTGTAAGGAAGGAAAAGGGGAAGTGGAAATTGACATTGAAAGGCAATTAAGGGGGCTGCCCACCCAGAGTTCAAGTGGGAACCTAAAGGAGGTTACTCTTCTCTCTGAGATCACCCCGCCGGCCCATCAGGGCTGAGTGTGCTGTAAATTCCTTCCCACTTCCCCGAACCCTGGGCATCCTTGGTTCCCAGATTGCCTAGTATTCCAAGCCCTAAGCTCAGCACAGTAACATACAACTGATTCATGACCCGGGCTTCAGAAACACACGGAAGTCTGATAAAATACACATTTATTAGAAATTTTTCAGCAGCATCATTTCCGTTTGCTTTTCTAATCAAAGTACATTTCAAAGTAATTACAATAAGCACTCAAAATACGAGCAACAAATATTTTGAGAACTCAGGAATAAAATAATCAGTAGTACAGTTTTCATTCATCCATCCATCCATTCATTCATTGTTTTAAAAATGTGCAATATTAGCACAGAGAGACAGGAATGCTGCTTAGTATGGAATTGTATATTCCCGCATGGTTCCCATGGAGACTATACCAACTATTCAAGAGAAGAGCTAGGCTCTACAGGACGTTCTGATACAAATGTACAGATTTAGCCAAAAGACCTAAAAAAGGCTCAATAAGAATGGTTTCCCTTTCTATTCATGTTTGACTTAGGAAATAAATAGTCATTATAATGATATTTTCACACAGAAACAAAAACCCAATTGAGGCTTTGCTTAACCAGTGTTTGTTGTGCACCTTACATTATGAAGACACAGATTTGGTTTTAATAATTCAGCTACCGAGCTCCAGTTTCTAGGATAGGTGACCACCTGAGATACCAGGCAAGGACATAAGTTGCCCTGTGGCCCATCAAGCAAAAGAGTTCATTCGATTAAATACAAACTCTTTGCAAGACACTTGCACTTAATGACATGGTGTGTTCTCACAGACATTGCAAATAACAATGTTGACTTGACAGCTAGTGAGATAACACACAGGAAGCAGAATGCTCTATTTAGACAACACAAACATGTAGAAGGGTGAAGTTGAATTGCTTTTTCTACCTTCTGCATTACCTGAGGCACCTACGGTCAAGTCCAGAAGTCTATACAGCACACAGTGCTCCTATCAATATGCCTATTAATCGGGTTACATGTCATAGTGAACCTTAATTAAGTGCTGATGTCTAAACATGGACCCAAGAGTGGGGCCTGAATTCCTTTCCTGGGAAATTCTATAGGAAACATGAGTGGTGCCTCTTCGTTAGACACGGCTAAAGGCCCCTCGTCAATTCCTTTTCTCATTGGATCATTTACTGTAATGATCACCGACCAATTCAGCAGATTCTTTTATTAGCAAATTTAATGATGTGATAATCTTTCCAAAATTTACAAATGTACAATATATTTATAGCCTTACCTTCAGATAGCTTCAGTGCAAAGATATACATATAGTACATTGTGATAATTATTTGTAAAAATATGAGATGGCATAAGTAAAAAAAAAAGACACACAAGGCATAGTTTCCACAGACACTTCCAGCTACAGGTGAACAGGGAAAATATATTTTTTTTATAAAGTACTGAATGTTAACTTTTTTCATCTGGTCGTAAAAAATATATGTGCAAAAGTGTGTTTCTAATTAGTCCCTAAATAGCTGGCATAGCTATACCTCAGAGTCTTCTCTAACAAGGTTGGCAGTGTCTTTAAAAGTGTCTTCCGTTGCAGTGTAGGCTGGAGTTGAGCCTCTTTTGGGAGGGATTTCAGCAGGGAGAGAAGGTGATGGAGGTGGGGCCACAGCAGTACTTTCCTTCTGGTCACTGTCCATCTAAGACCACAACAAAACATGAATCAGCCATTTATTCCCCCAATACGACTAGAAACAGTCGTGTGTGAAGAAGACGCATCTTTGCCAGTTTGCTGAGAATAATCTGAGTGCATGTTCAATTTAGCGAGGCAAGTTATTTCTAAGAAAGAACGCTGGTGCTAAGAAAAAGTGTTAAAAATTACCTCTGCATAGATTGGGTTTTCAAAATTGGTAGTTTGTTTCGGTTTTCGTTTGAAGATATTCCATTTTGTTGCCTAAATGAAAAAGAAGAAACAGAAAACCTTCAGGAATGGAACTTTTTTGTGGGTTTCTACCCCTCTGTCTAGGTTTTAAATTTTTTTCTTACTGAAGGAAAAAGCAATTTGGGACCCGGGACCTTGTGACTGAGCCCACGTGGTAAAGTTTTCACTTCTTCTGAGGGTCCCTGAACAGTAACTGAAACTCTCTGGGTGATTTTAATAATTTCAAAATGCTCCTTAATTTGAAATTTATAGTTTAGAGAATCTGTACCCATAGTATCTGGAAGCTTGGACAGAAACAGGTAAGAGATTTCTCCAGAGGCTGCCTAAAAATGCGAGGAAAAAGCCAGATTGTAAGTCTCATTTCCTAAAATGACATCTTGATCCTTGGTCAACTCAAGATACCCCTTCTCCCTTCATTATTTCCTCCTGTAATCTTCACAATAATAATAGTGACAACAAAAACAACTAACATTTATGGAGTGCTTACTATGTGTCAGGGACTATATTCTAAGAGTCTTACAATTTTCTGATTTAATCTTCCCAACAACTCTGTGAGGTAGGTGCTCTTATTATCTCTATTTTACAGATGAAGAAACTGAGTCACAGCAAGATTATATAAGTAAATTGTAGGTAGAAGAGTAGGCAGTGACTATAGGACTCAGGGGCCACAAACTGAAGATCCCAAAGAGAAATCACTCTAGACTATGGTGGGTGGTGGCATGAACTTCTCTTGCTGAAAAGTTGCCCAGGGTGGCAGTGCTGCCACAGCTCAGGCTGCCAGATGGAAACCTGGCAGGAGACAAAGGAATAGATAGTCTACTCCAGCAGGTAGCTGAGATAGCCCACATGTTTTATGGGGTATCTCTTGCTCTGCGAAAGTAGGGGGCCAACATGTAAAGGAGTGGGGAGCACATGACTACAGGAGAAGTAGAGGAGGCCATTCTCTTTAACGCATATTTAAGTGAGCACCTACTCTGTACATGGCCACCACCAAGGGGGAGAGGAAGACATTCAGGTCAGAGGCCGACCTCTGGAAGCTTATACTTAAATGGGGAAGGCCAAAACTCTTAAAGGTCATTGCTTCAGTATGGAATGGCTACTTGGAGTTAAGCAATTATTAATAAGAGAAATGGTGGTGACTTTCATTTTATCTCCTTGGGAAATCCAATGCATTTCAATGAGACTTTTGGAAATGATAGAACTAAGTCACAGGAGTTTATGTTCTTAACTTTGAGTCCTTTGAGCAGATTCACTGATGAAAGACAAATTTGTGAGACTCCTTGGCACAATAATGTCAACTTGGGGTGATCCTAACCAAGTGCATCTACTGCTTTAAGCCACACCAGCTGTTATCGCAGTGCCCAGGAGGCAATGGATATGGGAAGATCCTTGGAGACATAGGGAAGATAAACCTTAGAGGGTCTCAGCCCCAAATGATTAAAAAAAGTAAGAGCAAGAACCAACGTACTGCGAAGATGGAGATGAGAAAGAAAGGGACTATAGGTGGTGAAGATCCACTCCCATTTGAAAGTTTTTCAGTGCCCATTTTGTTTCTAATGACTGATGTTCAGGTCAGAGGTTGCAGCATCCCCACCACATTCCTCTTCCTGCTCAGGCCGGGAGAGAGCCCTGTCTAGGGAAGAGGATCACTAGACTTGAAATGGACTGAGAAAAAAGTGTCGAGGATACAAAACAAATCTGGCACTATCTTGGAGTTGAGCCAGACTTGGGGAACTGAATATGTCACATTCAAGTATTCTAGTGTCTGTGGAAAATTAATCTTCAAAATCCATTTTCTAAGGTAGCTTAAAGGAAAAAAATCAGTCTCTTGAAAAATATGAAACTGAAAATTCCTTTCTAAGACAACATTTGTGTGAGTGAGCATGCTCATATGTGTGATGGGAGAAGGACTTAGTAAATGGAATATGAAAAGGTAGACAAAGAGACCTTTGGTATAAGCTCTTCTCATTAGCATCAATTTAGTTCAACTTTTATTTTGACCCAAACAAGCAGAACAGAGGCACTGAAAATCCAACATGACTTCCAAGTTAACTTTGCAGATACCAATTCTGTTTATAGATTAGCAATTTGAGAAATAAGGATTGTATAAATGGTAGATTTCTAACTACCCTTAGACATTTGTTTCTTTATATTACTTCACAGAAAGAGTCAAAGAACCTTAACACTGAGACACCCCAGCTCCTACTCTTCTCAACTGGGAGTGTGTGAGTGCGAGGGGGATGATTTCTGGGATCACAATGCATTGGAGGAGACACTACTGAATATTAACATGTCCTGCAATGCATAGGATAGTTTATACCACAAAGAACTGCCCCACCCATTCTAGCACCCAGAGGTAAAATAGTTTGCCCAGAAGCAAACAGCTAGATCTTGAACAGCTTCATATGTGTCCATTAAAACTAGTGATATATTATCTATCAATACAGCTTTATATCAAATTTATTTATTGAATGTCTCTCTGTAGAACAAATAGTCTACAGAGGGGCCTGCAGGCATGGTAGAGAAGTTCTATTTAGTGGTCTTTTTTTTCTTTTAATCTCCATCATTAAATATTGTGCCTGGCGCGTGAAGGCAATAATGGTTAAACAGTTAGATGGATGATGAATGGACAGAAAGCGGGATAGATGAAGAGCATGTGAATTAGTGCCATCTAGTGGTGAACATAGGTAGCAGCAGTAGAGCTAAGAACAACACACATTATTTAAGAGAACCAAGGTATACACTGTAGAAAAACTGCATTACCCACAGAAGGGAAGGGTCTTCTACGTGTATCCTTGACATAGTGAGCTCTTTATTCACATGAAGTCATTCTTGCAAATTAAACGCCACTGGTCTGAAGAGGCTGAAGAAATTTGTTGCCCTTCTTTTCCGCATGGTCTCCCATGTCACAAAGAATATCATTCCCAACACAATGTTAGAACGTAGCTTTGTTTGGCAGAAAGTTTTTCAATTTATGGTTTTTTAAATTATCTTTATTAACTACCGACACACTTGGGGATCTATGAGCTTATCGGGGTGCTTCCTAGTTTGCCTAGGATTAATAAACCCAGCAATACCCAAGTCCTTTCCAAATGCCATAACATTTCAGTAGTCAAGCACTGTTACCTGAGTTCCATCAGCACTCGGGGAAGTTGGCTGTGTGTCTGGAACTATCTCAGAAGGGATTACGGGACTTCCATAGTTCTTGTTATCCACATTTCCAGTTACAGTCACCTTTGTGCATATTGAAGGCTGTTTTGAAATAATTTGGTAATAAATAAATTTGCTACAAAGTTTCTTATCAACTCTTTTGTCCTGTTTACCACCTTGCTCTCTCACAGACATGGTCAGGCATCATTTTTATTGTATGAGACCCACCCGGTAGCCCAGGACTAAACACCACTCCCATCTCCCCAAAATCAGAAGCACCAACCACTAAGTCATCTTTCTCCTGCCTTAATCCTGGGAGGCAAAAAAAACCCTCACTGGTCACTCTCTCACTTAGTAATAGCACTTTCCACTGTGTTCTCTAAGTCCCCTTACTCCCACTGTTGACCATATTTTTGGATAAAAGGGTCTCTGGTTGTATGTTGGCAGCCAAATCCTAGAAGAACAGCATGAATGATTCCCAAACTCACTGGTAAATTGAGAATCATATCTTTGGATATTCAGAATAAAATTAATAATTTCAGAGGACTGCTTAAAAGAGGTTGAATTAATACTCCTCTAGACATTTTCTGTAACATTCATAGCATTCCAAGGTTCCCTCTTAAGCCCAAATTACAATAGATATATAATTAATAAATTACAGGGTAGAAATTCACTCTTTTTCCTATATGTCCTGAGAAATGCGTCATTAGGCGATTTCGTCATTATACAAACCTCATAGAGTGTACTGAAGGGGAACAAAATTTGCCACCCCAAAATGTGTCTCTAACATGAGGATTATTTTAGGCTGACTATTATTAAGAAAAAAAAGACTCAGAAAGTTTTTCTTGTTACCTCCCCCTTCACTGCCTAAAAGAATTCAGATTAAAAAAAGCTGTCTCAGGAAGCAAGCTATCACTTTATCATAACGTGAACTAGGTGGGAGACAGAGAGGAACCTAGAAAAGCCTGTTTGCTGGGCTTCCCTCTGTGTTATTCTGTTTCTGTGTGGCCAAACAAACACTTGTTTTCCAAACGTTTGCTTTTTTTCTCCCTACCTGTGAATTGCCTTCCTTCCCTTTGAAGTCCTTGCCTCTCCCCACCCCCGGCATCATCTTTTGTCTTTAGCTGAGGATGGTGTTTAAGGTGAGGACTTTGACCATTTTGGTGAGTTACTCAGTTTTCCTGGGTTTCTCCCACGTATACATGTTATTAATCATTTGTTTGTTTTTCTCCTGTTAATCTGTCTCATGTCAATTGAATTCTTAGACCAACCAGAAGAACCCAGGAGGGTAGAGGAAAATTTCTTCCTCCCCTACAGTACTTACACAAACCTAGGTATAGCCTACAACACATCTAGGCTCTATGGTACTGCCCTTATGAGACCACCATTGTATATGCGGTCCATCATTGACTGAAACGTCATTATGCAGCATATGACTGTATTTTTACATTCACCACTTCATTTCTTCTCAAACTTGGATATGTCCTTATATACAGGGCCTCATTTTATTTTAAGTGAAAATGCCAAATAAAATGTCATATCTACTTCATCATGTGATTAAAGTTTTGCTATCTGAATATCAAAGGATTAGGCAAAATGCTTTCAAGATTCAAATATTTCTGGTCCTAAGAAAGCTATTCATAAAATAAACATTTCTATCATATATTAAAATGTGCCCTACCCTGTGAGTTCAAAGGAAGTTTAGGTATTAGCAATGAACGTGTGTTTTGCTGAGGCCACAGTTGTTTTGGCAAAGGAAGTACAGGCCAATAGTTGACAGGCACTGGAAGTGGTGTTGGGACTATCGGTCCAGACCTGATGAAAAGTTCTTTCCCTTCATCCACGCTCCTATCTCATCCCCCTGCTGCTCTTAAAGATGAGTGAGTAATAGGGCTGTACCAAAGGAAATTTGGGTAACTGCCTATCAACTTTGGAAAACTTTGTACTTTTCCGAACAGTATGGGAAAGGCAAGCACAGAGAGGTCACCTCAAATCACACCCTTATGATACCAATAAGAACCCAGAGAGTATAGCCAGTCCCAAAGTCTCTGCAGAATGACCTAACAATCATTCACTCATTCATTTCACAAAGATTTACAGACAGCCTGTGTATGTCAGGTACTGTGTTCGCTGAGCCTCTGAATGGACTCCTACCTCTTGCTCTGACCACTCAGAATGAAAAGGCTCTTGGTCAGTGCCCCCAGGATGGTTGCCAAACCCCAACAACTGTGCAACAAAACGGGATTCTGATTGTTTTCAGGCCTCTTGTCCTTGGGTCAGTCCTGTTACTGCAGGTAGAGAAGCCGAGGAACGGACCACTGTGCTTCCTTCCCTTCGAGGGAAGGCCAAGAGGACCCTGAGAGGGTACTGTTCAACAGAATCAGAGCTGGCAACAGCAGTACCTGAAAGAAAGGACCGTGCGATTTCTCACCTGAGTTGGCTGAACCACTTTGGCTGCACTCTCCTTGTCCTTGGCTGTATACATCGGGTTTTCAAATATTATGGGCTGCTTCCCCATCTCCATAGCAAAGTGTTCACTCTGATGGGGAAAACAAAAAGATCATACCGTACCAACCTGGGTCACACACAGAGCAAGCATACCTCACCCCTGGAGGTATGCTAGGCAACACCAAATTTACCCAAAAAGAACTTACAACAAAACAAGCCAGCAGAGACACAAGGCCTCCATGTGGCAACCATCATGTAAAGTAACATAAATGTGCTAATTCATTAGCTCTAGAAAGCAGAAACACTCTTCCTATATCTGAGTTCTCTAAAATAACTCACTTGGAGACTGGGGTTGGACAACAGAGAAAAGGATGTGGTGGAAGAAGGGCAAAGAGAAGAGGGAGGGGGGAAAGAAGAAAGAATGGATATTATTGTATTTTCAGGCATTTTGA
This sequence comes from Diceros bicornis minor, assembly GCF_020826845.1. NCBI lineage: Eukaryota > Metazoa > Chordata > Mammalia > Perissodactyla > Rhinocerotidae > Diceros > Diceros bicornis. The sequence continues at coordinate 50,819,477 of NC_080749.1, forward strand.
AATTTTCATTTCAAAAATGAAAGATTTAGGGGAAAGGCAAAATACTGAAAGTGATTCCCCAATACTGATTATAGAGACTATACACGTCGCCTCATAAGGTATCCATTGGTCCTCACAGGAGGTATTATTATACCCATGTTACAGACGGGAACAGCAGAGTCAGAGAGATAAGCTCTCTATTATTACATACTTAGAAGGTGGCAGAGTTGCGATTTGAACCAACCACTGACTCTAAAATCACTGTTTATTCCATCACTATACATTGGCAGGAAAATAAATGAGATCAGGAAATATATATTTCCCTACTCCTTTCTTTAAACATACAAAAAGTCATCAAACAAAAACAGAATATCATGCTCTCTCTCTCCCTCTCCCTAAAAACATAAGACTAAGATTCCAGTTAAACTTAAGACTGTTTATAATTCCAATTCAACAGTGTGGCTTAGAGCATAATAAATTTTAATTTTATTACTAATATTTTTAGATACACTTCTGCAACAAACCGAATGGTTTCTAACTTTGCCTGTAGAGTGAAGACTTTATTCTGAGAGGCATACAGTATTTCATTTTTTTTCTAGGTTAATTTTATTCTTTATAAAAAGTGTATAAAACAGTAAAAATGACAACCTTCAAATAGTCATTTTGAAACCACACTCACCATCACCATTGATCTGTCAATAGCAGACTCAGGCCCAAAACCAGATACTCCAATATCCATGTTAACATCTGCCCCTGATCTGAAGGTCACCCCATTTCCATTTTCAGAGGATTTGACAAGACTGCTTAAGCTGAAAAGAAGTAATCAAAACAGTGTCTTATTATTTTTTTTTAATAATCTTTTGCAATAGTACCCTTTCCTCCATATTGCTAAATCTTATTTAAATGAAATGCTCAATTCCCACTCTGAATTTACACATCAAATATGGTAGTAAGTTCCCTTGGCTACCTGGAAGTGTCAAAGCACATTCCTGAACGCCTGAGATCTAAGAAAGGGCCAGTTTGGGACTCACAGGAATAAAGCCTAGTCCTTCCCACAGCCGACTCTGTTCTCCAGTCTAACCTGAATGCCCACCAGCAGGCACAACCATTTGGACTATAAAATGTGATTTGCACTCAGGCTTCAAAGAAGCACTTGATTAAGAAGTTGTGATTTGAAGTGACTGCCTTAAGTTCACTACTTTTTGTTTCTGTAGAATAGGTGAACTGTGTATTGTGCACTTTTTAACTTAAAAAAAAAAACTAAGTTATTCACAAGGTCACATCACACAGGCTTCTAAAATCAATATTCCACAGAACGAAACTGACCTTGGCAGCTTGGGCAGAGAAGGCAAAAGGGAACCGGTTCTCCGATAGTGGAAAAAGGCTAACGTTGCCAAAGCTCCAATTACAATGATCAGGATGATTGTCAACAGCACAGCCACCGCTGCCATTGAAGAGGGGAGAAAAAGCGAACATATCAACATGCGGAGAAAGAAAAGAGCCAATACACTTAGCAGTAAAAGCTGGGGGCCAGAACCATTCATTCTTCAAAGACTAGGTTAAACAGACTATAAATAGCATTCAATGTAGGGTCTGTGAAGTATTTCCAGGTTGCTCATATTCTCAAAACTTACTTGTTCCTGGAGGAATGCCTTTTGAAAGTCCTATTTCACAATATTTTCCTGTGTAGCCACTAGGACACCTAAAAATAAAAGAAGACTGTTCACGAGCTGTTGCCTTCTTAGGCTTTTATTGCAATTTTACAAGCACATCTTGAGGTAGAGAGAGGTTCGACTGAGTAAATCACATGATGAACAGACAATGTATCCTGTACGACTTTTGTTTATTCTGCCAAGAGATGACAAGCAGAAAGAACAGTAATCTGACTTTGAAAATTCATTTTCAATAGAGTAGCTGTGGCACCTACAGGGTCAGTCTCATCAAATAAACCTATTGGTGTGTTCTCTAATCGATGGAATTCTTCCTTAGAGAGTAAAAATGGAAACCACGATTGTGTTCTTTGATATGTTTTCATTAAATTTTTTAAAGACCTCCATTCATCTTGCTCTGTGTTAGAGTTTTCTCAATAATTCTCTTCTTTCCGAATCTTCGGCTCAGTCTCTCTGCTCACCACGAGTGCCTTGTACTGAAGCAGCTCTGCTGACGGCCACTCTCCCACAATCCCATTGTAATTAACAAGACCAGGTGTGTAGGTAAATGTGGCCATTGTTTCTCTAACTCCTGCTCCCCAAAGTGTGGCCCACAATTCTGTAGCATCTCCCAGGAGCTTGTTAGAAATGCAGAATCCCTGTGAGTGAGATGGGCATTTGACCCAGACCGCAGGTGATTCTTAGGCACATTACAGTTTGAGAGGCACTGCCTTAGTTCTCTGTGGACTCCCCCAAGGGAGGGCAAGCTGGTTAAGATGTGAAAATTAGTGAACTGGCAAGGTTCCTATACTTGTTTTTCTAGCTACTTTAAGGTCTTGAATTCCCCTAGAAGAGGCAAGGGCTATAGCTCGGACCTCAACATTCAGACTTACTTGCATTTGGGGAGGTCATTCTCATCAAAATAGCAATTTCCTCCGTGCATACACCTGCATGGGGGGGGCATGATGATAGGACTTTCGATGGCTGCAGAAAGGGAAAGCCATGCATGTGTTAGTCGGCCATACTCAGCAGAACACCCATACCATGCAAACCCGCTTCAGGAATAGGATAGGGGGAGGGGCGGTGAGGGGGTGGATGGGGGTGGGCCAGCTAATTAGTCTCCCTATCAAAACATTACCTTCCCCTTAAATCAGATGAATTTCCTTATCAATAAGGTCTTGGAGAGTAACATACATTTGGTGGAAAGATAGAGGCAGTTTATAGCATTCCACCCCCACCCCCGGACCAAAAAAACACACAGTGGAGAGATGCTAGACTCCAGAACATACATTAATAGTTAAAAGAAACTTGTGGTAAAGGAATCTCTTAGGACATTCACATTCTCATTTGAAGTTTTCAGAATTCTCCTCTGTGAACCCAGTTAAAATCAAGAGTTCAATTTAGATGCACCCTGAACTTCAACTAAAGGCTCCAAAGCACCAGCAATCACTCCATCACAGATCCCACATAGATGCTTGGTGGACAGCTGGGTAGAGATCTCCTCATTTTTAAGTCCTACAAAACTGCCCTTGCTCTGGGTTCCTGCTCCAGCTCAGCCCCCTCCCAGTACTCCCTGGATGTGCCTGAAGACTCATTGGTGTGTCCATGTCTTATACTTAGAAGATGCTCAATAAGTATTCATCCCATGTGTGTCTATTTAAGGACTTCAGATACCCCTCTGGCTCAATTTGAGTCTCTCAATTTGAGTCTCTACTCAAAGTTCAGTTTATCTAGAGGCCTCCCCGGAAATCTCTAAAAAGGCAACCCCACTCCCACCCCACCCTCATTCCTCTTACCTGCTTTCGTTTTCTCCTTTTACTTTTACCACCTGACATTATAGATTTATTGGGTTCTCTATTGATTATCTACTAGAATATAAACTCAACAAGAGCAGGTGGTTTGTCTCTTTGTTCCTTTCTGTTATCTCCAGCACTCAGAACAGTGTCTAGCACATAGCAAGCACTCAATAAATATTTATCGAATTAATTAATTAATATACCAAACCAAGACCCCATATGAAATGACCACCATCATTAACGTGCTTACTTTGGTTAAAGTTTTTTTAAACAAGACTCTTAATATGATCCACTTGGCAAAAAATGTAAATGAGGAAAGCAGATGAGATGACAACTTGCACAACACCTCTCCTTCAATGTGAAATTGCAACAAATGTCAGAATGATCCATCTACAGCACAGAACAAATCTCAAAAGCTTGAAATTGTCGTTTTGTTAAAAATATTGCTAAGTATTGTCACTTTGCCAATATTTCCCCAGCAGCGCCGGGATGATAGTGGGGATAGGGGAAGGGAAGCAGAGGGAAGCAGTTTTTTCTCCCTGAGTTCATTCTCTAAACCTGCCAAGTTTTCAGCCTGTCTGAGAAGCAAGTCAGAAGGTGGTGCCTTGTTTAACTGCTTGCTCCCCCTGGTGGTGGAAGGTGGTTAAGCCTCTCCATTTCCCCAGCAGCTAAAACTGGGGGAAGGCGGCTAGTGAACTGCAGGATGATTTTTTTAACGTGCTTATCAAGCACTGGATACTAGCTAGGGACCCTAGTTATTCCCCATGGCTTATTAACTCCTTAATTTAAAAGAGTCATTGAAGAAAGGTCTTGCCAAGAATAGGTCATCCACAGCATTTCAGATGAGAATTAAACCACTGCTTCCTTATTCCAGCCTCCCTCTCCCCACAGCGTAAGGCACCTTCTAAAATGTGGCCCCTTTTCAGTGGTCAAAACTTGGAATTGAGCATGTGAGGAAAACATGAACTCCTCTAGCCCTCCCCTCTGTACTGCATAAGGCCCCCACCTCAGGAAACTGGTTGTCCACCTCAAGGAACTCCTGTTAAGGCTGAATGGATTCTGGGGTGATAGGAACCCAGTATGGGGTAGAGACAGGAGGAAGCGGGCTTATAGAAAATTTGTTCTTCAAAATGTCTTTACAAAACAACATAACAGTAGGTTTAGGGGTACAGGATCTATATCTCTGCAGATCTTAGCAATTAATTCTCAGATATCATTGGAACACAAGAACTGTTTGGCCCCTCACTCAGCTCTACTCATTATTTCCCATATCTCTCATCCCTCCTTCTAGCCATCACCACTCTATTCTGTAAAGGACCCAGTATGCAGGGATTCTTCAGGCTTCTGAAGAAGGTGAAACACAGGTCGAGAACCTACTGCAGAAGGCAGAGGAGCTCCACCAGGCCCTGTGGCTGCCCAGGCAGTGCTCCTACCTGCATTACACTCAGTGGTTCTCCCTGGTATAAAGGTGGAGCCTTGGGGACAGGCACAGCTGTATCCTCCAGGTCTCAGCAGGCAGAGGTGGCTGCAGACCTTTTTACAGCGGTTGGGCACTGGAAAGCAGATGAGAACAGTGGTTAGGTTCTGAGGAGGAAATGAATACCCCAACCAAGGATATGCCCATCAACTTAGTTGTGGCCCTGCCAGGTGACAGGAGAGCCCAGGCAAGCATCCCGACACCTCTAGATCACGTGCCACCTGGCTACTCACCCTCATTTATACGACCATCTCCTGCCACCACAACAGAATGGCACAGTCTCTCCCTGTGCCCTCCATCCCACTTCTGTACCACCACATTTTCTACTGGCATCTTTTATCTCCTCTATTGCCCTGGCAGATTTAGAAGGTAGGTGTGTGTCTGGTTCACTGAATGATGCCAAAAACTAATCAATGCTAAATGACCTGAGATAGTTCAAAAGACCAGTAAGACCCCATTATTACATCAAGATTTGTCATTGCCCAAATTCAGATAGCTCATAATGTGTGGTCCATCCAAAGCATATACTGGACGTGATTTCCAGTCCCACCTTCCAAAGAGAACTTTTTTCTGGGCTTCAGTTTCCTAATTTGCAAGACAAGGGAATGTAGAGCTATGATTATCAGAATCACCTGGGAGCTATTCACAACTACTGATGCCCAGTCACAGAAATTCAGATTTAAATTGGTCTGGGATAGAGCTCAAGTATTACTGTTAAAAGCTCCTTAGGTAATTCTAGAGTCTTCTGAATCCTACTTTAGCATATATTATGATTTATCCAAGGAATAGATGATCTCTAAATTCCTTCTTAGACAAATATTCTGTGATCCTGATTCTCTGTCATCCAAAAAGTAACCATAGACAAGGCACGGCTATAAAATAAAAAGGCATACTCCAAAAGCATGACTCAAAATCTGTCCCATTAACATTTCTTCAGCTCTCTAGAGCAGAGCTCTAACTTCAAACTTCAATGTAATACAAATCCGCTGGGGAATCTGATTCAGGGGGCTGGGGTGGGGCCTGAGAGTCTGCATTTATAATGAGCTCCCATATGATACCAATGCCTAGAGCAGAGATTCTCAAAATGTGGTCGCTGAACCAGCAACATCAGCATCATCTGGGAACTTGTTGGAAATGCAAATTCTTAGGCCCCCTCAGGCATATTAAGTAAGAAACCCTTCAGGCAAGACCCAGCAATTTGTGATCAACAAGCTCCTAGATGATTCTGATGCATGCTAAAAATTGGTCCAGAGGAAATGCTCATCTGGCACCGCTGGGCTGGGTCTCTGGATTACACGGGAATTAATACTTTCCAAAGGGGGCCCAGAGCATCAGCTGGCTGAGACGCTTTTCAGGAGAAGTCTCCAGATTTTCCTCTGCCTGACTCCTAGGCTGCTCTCTCTCCAGCGGCCATAGGGGGCTCACCAGGTGTACTGTGCTCTCCCCTCCTGCCTTTAACATTGCCAAGCATGAGAGCCACAGGAGCATTTAAGGATGCAAGAGCTATTATATCAGTGGAGTCCAGAGTGTTTGGGAGAGGGACTGGAGAATGACAATCACTACCAGCAACACAAGGGATCTAGGTCCTAGAAAAGGCATTTGCAGCCACTGTAATCTCCTAGGAACTTCAGCTCTGAGTTCCAATTAGCCAAGGCTGATCAGGGTCTCAGAGTATCAGTGAACTCAAGGGGACCTCGGGTTCCACCTTGGTCTCACAGAAGAGGGATGGGAAGGGAAGTAACTTGTCAAAGGCCACACAGCCATAGAATTCAATCTGGAACTAGATATACGGATAATTGGACCAGAACAGAAAGACACTAAGCTTTGGAGTTAAAAGGAATTGAATCTAAAAATCATTTCTGAGTTTAAAACTCATGCTTTAGTTGTGTGACTTAGGCACACAAGTTACTAAATCTCTCCTACCCTCAGTTTCCTTATTTGTGAGATAAGAACAAAACCTCTTTAAACAGTTTTGGAGAAGATTAATTGAAGTAACAGATGTCTGGGTTAACACTGAAGAGAGAATCTGACATAGAGAACTTAGTCTATTTCCTTCCCTCACTTCAAAGATTTCCCTTCCCTTTCACCTTACTCCATAAAATGGTGAAGGATGAATTAGAACCCAGGTAACATGAGGAAGCAGGACTCAGAACTAAGAAAACAAGAAAGAAGGGAGGAGATAGAAATGCATCTGACTGACAATTTTATTTTATTTTATTTTTTATTTTTTTGGTGAGGAAGATTTAACATCTGTTGCCAACCTTCCTCTTTTTGCTTGAGGGAGACTGTTGCTTAGCTAACATCTGTGCCAACCTTCCTCTACTTTGTATGTGGGACACCACCACAGCATGGCTTGATGAGCAGTGTTGTAGGTCCATGTCTGGAATCCGAATCCATGAACTCTGGGCCACCGAAGCAGAGTGTGCAAACTTAACCACTACACTACCGGGCCAGCCCATGACCACTTTAAACTAAGGCTCATGTAGCTCAGGATAACTTGACTAGCCTGACCTTGCATTTCCAAGAGTAGGCAAGACTTCTGATGTCCATGAAACCCATTTTGTGACCTGTCAACCCAGTTCACATTTTGCAGGGGCCTGATGACTGCTGGATTCTGTGGCCTAGAAGTACACACCCATAACTCCAAACACAATGAGGATGGAAATATTTTTCCTTCATAGCTGCTGGTACTGTGCATAATTTCATTTGACCTCCAATTTTATCTTTCTTTGGTCAAATGGTTAAAATAGACACATACGCACACACACAGACACACTTCTTTCATGCACCAAGAGATCAGCCTATTATTATCCACTACCATTTTCCAACAATATAGCCATTAATTTGAAATAAGGTTTCCAGATAATAAGGAACATCATATTCCAAGGTTGGTGATTACCTGATTGATTATATCTATATTGCTGAAAGATTCGAACTTGAGTGAGCCATGGGTTCACTATCAGCATTTTCTCTTTCTCTTCTCGCCCAAACTTATCTTGCTTCCATACTTCTCCTTTATCCTTAGATATCCAGTATAACTCGCCCTCGAAGATGTCCAGACTATAAGGGCTCATTGCTGCTTACCCACAGGGGAAAAACAAAACAAAGTTATTGAAAAGAAAATACCCTAGCCTCACTTTTATGTTAAATGTCATTCTGCTTGAATTAATCCCTAATCCAACGCCTTGAAATTCCAGGAACATTCAGGCAGACTTTCTGGACACGGGATCGTGAAAGCGTGCTGCATGGGAGATCAAGATGACAGAAATTAAACTACTGGCTGACACAAATTATAGCGGACTTGGTCACTTTCAAGTTGCTGATTTTATTTTATTTTTAATAAACAATTTGTATGGCAGAGATTTTGTTTTTTTCTTGGACCATAAGACACTGCTTACAAAAACCTGATATGTGCTGATTATTGCAGTTCTGCAGAGTCTAGATGAGAAAACAAAGTGCTTCTCTCCTTCTAGACATTTCCAGTTGTACAAAATAAGCAATCTAGCACATTAAAGACTAATGTATCTAGGAGTCGTTAGACATGGATTACCACTGGCACACATGAATGCCATCTCTGTCAGGGCAACCTAACTGGAAATTTGGTTATTTCAATATCTGCTGCTGAGAGCCTTTTTAAAAAGCTTATGTAAAAAGAACAAAAAGTGCTTAATTATTGCTAATGGGTGCATTTGAATTTAAATCAGCAGCTCAGAGTCCAGCAGAGTGGTTTCTAAGAAACAATATAAACCATTTTCTTTCTTTTTTTTTTTAATTTTTTTTAACAGTTTTATTTATTTATTTATTTTGTGTGAGGAAGATCAGCCCTGAGCTAACATCCATGCTAATCCTCCTCTTTTTTTGCTGAGGAAGACCAGCTCTGAGCTAACATCTATTGCCAATCCTCCTCCTTTTTCTTCCCCCAAAGCCCCAGTAGATAGTTGTATGTCACAGTTGCACATCCTTCTAGTTGCTGTATGTGGGACACGGCCTCAGCATGGCTGGAGAAGTGGTGCGTTGGTGTGCGCCCGGGATCCGAACCCGGGCCGCCAGTAGCGGAGCACGTGCACTAAGCCATGGGGCCGGCCCAAACCATTTTCTAAGATCAGGTATCCTTCTTGAGAAAATGGGCACAGAGAATGGGAAATATATTAATTGATTATTTAATATATTAAATTCTAACTCATTTCTAACCTGCATTTACAACGATTCTCCTATCAGTCCCATCATGTTTCATGGTTTCAATAACGTTCTCCTTGAAGTCACTCCAGTAGATCTGGTCATTGTTCAAATAATCAATAGAAAGGCCGGTTGGCCAACCAAGGTCCTCATCAACCAGGGTGCTCCGATGCTGCCCATCCATCCAGGCAGACTCGATTTTAGGTTCTTTGCCCCAGTCAGTCCAGTACATAAGCCTGTAACAGAAGGTTTTCTCACTGCAGCATTTCATCGAGCGGAGCTTCTCCACTAAAACGGAGCATAGACTTCCAGCAGGGAAATCAGCTAGTTTTCACAGAGGCCTGGGTACTAAATGATGCTATTCTTAAACTTTACAGAAGACAGGGAAAAGGGGGAGCCGGCACACCTGTGGTCTATCCTTCCTGAAAACTGCACTTCCTCAAGCCAGCCCTATCCAAGGATACACATTCAGACCCTCCAAAATATATAATTACAAAAGCTGCTCATTCTTCAAAAAATATTTATTGAAGGCCTACTGTGTGAGGGGCACTGTCCTGTGTTTGGGATGTATCAGAGAACAAAACAAAAATTCCTATCCTCGTAGAGGCTACATTCGAACTTTTTTTAAATGTATTATTTTTCATCCAACTAATACTTAATGGGAGAAGAATCGAGTAGACCAGGGATTGTACCACTTCAAATACCTGGAAAGGACCAGGCAGGCAAAATAAATGAGTGGAGCAGAGCAGTTATGAACGTCCAGTGAGGGGGAGAGCAAGGCCCTGTCTAAAAGGTCCAGGCAATACTGCATCAAGGAAGGCATACCTACCTAGTGTTATTAGTTCTTCTGATTTTTCAAGCCAAAAATACAGTTTTTTAAAAACTTTTAAATGTTAGCAACTAAATTAAAAAAACAACAAAAAAAAATGTAAAGCTCTGTGTAGTTCAAGTCAAACATGTCTATGGGCCATATTTAGCCCACCAGCCACCACTTTGCAGCCTCTAGTCTAAACCAATCATCAGGTATAGACCAATCTTTAAATTCTGTTGAGGAATGTGTGAATTTTAGACAAGCTAGGCTCTGGAAAAAATGTAGCCAGAGGCCTTCCCCCCATATAGCATCAGTCTGAAGTCTGGTTGGTCCTAAATGATCTTTAGGGTATATTATAATTTTTAAAAATAGTCATAGAGACCACTCGAAAAAAGTCCAAGAACAATTTCACTACAGTTGGGAGAAAATAATTAAAGACGTAATTTTTTGAGAATCCAGTGGAAAATATCTAGAACATTAAAGATTCCTTCAACTACTTACCCTAGTTTGGGATTCACAACCACTGCGGCTGGTTGATCCAGTTGGGTGGAAATCAGCCACTTTCTGTATCTTCCATCAAGTTTAGCCACCTCGATCCGTTGACTCTTGGCATCTGACCAGTAAATATGCCTGAATTTAGAGGGACAAAGTTAAACAGCTGAAGAATCTGGACTGGTCACTTCTGGGAAGGAGGTTTGAAGATGAGAGCACATAGTTTGGAAGTTCTGGCTGGCAAGATAGCTACTCAGATACCAGTGATTGGAGCCACAGTCTCCCTCCCTCAGAAATGCCCCCAATCTCTTCAGCCAATGGGATATCTTTGGAAGGTTACAAGTGGAGGAATGAGGCATGGAGGAGACTCCTGCCTGATCAGCCAAAGCAGCTGAATCATCCAGGATCAGTAATGATGGTGGACCTCACCTCTGACATTATTATGTGGCATGTCCTTCCAGGTAGAAGTCTTAAGGCACTGTTGGGCTGGCCCTTTAAATTCTGAATGCCCATAAGTCTGCTTCCTCCTCTGCCAAGAGCCCCATTGGAATCAATAGGAATCTGGCATCAATTCCAAGGATGAGTAGAAATAGCCTTTCAAAATAACAAACTCAGCCAGGCCATCCTGCCCTTATTTCATCCCTAAGGCTGCAGGTCTTAGTTCCATCAGTTTCTAAATTCACTTATTCATGAAGGCCGAGAAAGAGGTAAAATTTCAAAGAAGCAGACAGATTTGCCATTGCCTGGTTGGTTTTCAGAAGGAAGTGCTAAAGTCTAGAGTTTCAAGTTCCTGACTCTCTGAGGCCTTGTTTCCTGACAGAAAGCACTGAAATGAGTCTCCTGTTGGCCTGCAGGCACAATGGGGACCTAATTAACTTCTTCAGAGATGCTCCAGTCTTCCAGGAAGACCAAATAAGTTTGTTAAAAGCTGAAAATTAATTTATACTGCAAATGACTGTCCATTCTCCCAGAGGGCAGTAAGCCCCCGAGCCTTCCCTGTCAAACATTTTTCCATTATTAATTCATTTTCAAGGACATAGGGGATTCTATGAATGCTTGAGCTCTGATTCTAATCTAATGTGATTAGATTAGACACTTTCCCACAAATGTGACTGCAATGCAAGGCTCTTCCTTGAAGAAGAAGCTTACTGACTTTTCCACATCAGTTTGCATCTCACGCATCAACCTGACAATAAATCTACTTAAGGTTCTTACTTAGGAATCATCCAAAATGTGTGGCTCTGGTCCCTGGGGTTCTAGAAGGTCTAAAAGAGCAGAACAGAGCCAACACCTCTACTAACAAAAAACTGAAAGATTAAACAGGAAAGTCAAATTTCAAAATCTGTTCAGACGACACAGCCTGCTAAAAACACAAGATGTGGATTGTTCCTCCCTGAAATAATTACAACAGAGAAAAATATTTCATCTCAACTGCTTTGCTGGGAGAATTGTGAGGCTGCCCCATTTCTTCACAAAATGAACAGTGTCGCCACACTGAAAGTTAATTTTGGACTCCAGAACTCTGTTGGCAAGAATGCTCTCCTAGATATAATATAGAATCTTGATCTTGGTGCTTTCCCAAACTTTTTCATGGCATACATAGAATATAGGAAATGATCATGTTTATATGACATGCTGGGGTAAGTAGAGGTGGTCACTGGGGCTAGACCAAGCCCAGGCAACACCCAGCTGCACCAGCGGCTGAGTGTACCCCTATCGGAGTCCAGCTTAACTCATATGCCCAGGTGAGAAGTAGTGAGCTCTGGCCAGGAAAATAGAATAGGCAAGAGGAGAATATGGCTAAACTTACCGTCCAACCCAGTCCACTGCTAACCCATCTGGCTGTGCTATGTATTTCAAGTCCAGGTTAACTTCCTGCACAATATTATTGCTGCCAGATTCAAAGTTGGGGATGTAGGCACGTTTGATAGCACCAAAATTAGAGCCATGTCCTAGCACAGTGTAATATACAACACCTGCAGAGGCAAGACACACAGGTCAGTTTCATGTCAAGAATATCAGGTAATGGAGGAACTGGGGACTAATCATGTGAAGTGCTGTTCACATCTCTACCTCCTCATTGTTCCTATAATACTAATAATTCAATTACACCAATATGATCAAACCTCAAAACCTATCATACTTGAGCTATTAGCTACAAATGCTTCAATTGATAACATCAATATTGACTTAGTCGTCCCTATTTGAAGGTAATTTACTGAAATATATTTCAGTCAAGAGCCTATTTGCTCTCATTAGGATCAAGTTCCATTTTCCAAAACAGAATGTATAGATAAACCAGAGGCAGGCTGTTGAGAGTTTGAAACCATACTCAATAACTGGAAATAAAGGAGCCACGTGGATGGGAAGTCCTATTTTATGCACAGACTAAATAAAGGATAGTGGACAGCAGGCATTTTTTTTAATTAATTTATTTTTTTATTGAAATAACATTTGTTTGTAACATAGGCATTTTTAAAAGCATAGGAAGACTGTGACTTTTAAGGCATATACTTTCCTAGGTATACACCATTCTTGAAAAGCTTATTGTATTGCATAACGCAGGGTGAAAACAACAATAATAAATCTTACATTGCATAGTTATTGACAGTTTGCAAAGCATTTTCACATCTCTTATCTCATTTGATCTTCAAAACAACTCTCAGAGGTAGGCAGGCAGAACAAAGCTACTGCTCTTATTTTACAGATAAGAAATGGAGATCTAGAGATTTGTTATAATTATTTAAAGTCAGTTATTTAAAGTGGATGAGGGAGCAGGCATAGAAGACAAGTTGTCTGATTCCTGCTCCATTACCATCTTCCACATACCATACAGAGCCATGAGAGACTCAACAGAAAGCATTATTCATTTTTTCATTCACTGAACTAAATCTTTTAAGCACCCACCACATACACTGCACCAGATGTTGGGTCAGGTGCTGGGCATGTAGACATGAATTAGATTGAATCTCTAGTTCCAAAGAGCACATGGTTAAGGGTAGGGAGAAAAATATGTGGACCACTAGCTATAACTCAATGTAACATGTGCTTTAGTAAAAGCATGTATAAAATGCTCAAGGCTCATGAGTGAACAATCATGGAACTGTGCCAGGAGGAATTATAGAGGATGTCACAGAGGAGGTGACATTTGAAGTGGGTCTTTGAAGTTTGAGTAGAAATTTTCTAAGTATACAATGGTGGGGATGAACAAGACCTGCATGAACAAAGACAAGGAGATATTAAACAAAGGGATATGAGGTTGTCCTGAAAGGATAATCCCCAGAGATGGGAAAAGGTTTGGTGAGAAGTCAGGAAAGGTTGGCTGGAACCCATGGCCATGCTCAGGTGTCTGGAGCATGCTAGATAGGTGGGGCATCCTCTTCCACCCATGCAACAAAATTCACTCATTAAAAAATAAATTCCCCGAAGTTCAATACGTTATAATTCAATTAATATCAATGACAGAGGCCAAAGTTCATACTCACTGAGGTCTATGCCTTCAGGATCCCAATCATAATCAATAGCCTGAATATGTTCCTCATCTTCAAGATAATCTCCGTACTTCTCAGATGAGAGATTATATTTTCGAATTCGCACGTTTTCAGACAGCAAGAACAAAGGAGGGTTACCTGTAAACAAATGAAGGGCTGCTTTATTGTTTGAATTCTACCTAAACTTTTTTATTTGTATACAGTAGGATATAAAATAACAGGAATCCTCTCCTCCTTTAAAAAAAATGAATTTTTATAGGAATCTGACCATCTCTGCTAATCAAGAGAGCTGACTATCCCACTGGGTTGCAAAATCCATACTGTAGACATTCTTGTCTCCATTTCAGGTGGAAAGCTAACATTTCTGTTAGGAATATTATCAGTTCTTTATTCTTTGTCCTTAGTGGGCAACAGTTTAGAGCAAGGAAAGACTGAGACCCCCTAGATAGCTTCCTCTTTTCCACTTATTTTTTTTTTTATTCACTGACAATAAAACAGACAAGATTGTAGACATTCAGTCTCACAGAAGAAATACAATATGTATAATCTTACTAAAAGTTTACCAGGAAGTCCTCATTGTTTACTCCTTGCTGACAGATTTTTATGATTCTTTCAGCAGGTAATCAGCTCCATGACCCAATTTAGCTTCTAGCTAATGACAAAAAACAGTGTGTTCTTGGTTTTTAAAAAAATTTTTTTACTTAAAGCAGCTATGTAAATGGTGACTCATCCTGATACGCATTGTCTAGAATTATTTAAATTTAATTTCATAATGTCAATTGAATCCAATTTCAGTAACTTTTAAAAGTTCATTTTATATATTTCTTCTATCTTGACATTATGTTTTATATGAATATTCTAATTTATTTTGGTTATCTTAGTTAAAAGATTTAAACATTTTTTAATTTGCTGCTTAATTACCAAACAACTGTTCAAATGCCTTTACCCTGGTTTTCATTTGGTGTCAGAAATGTTTGGAGGGTAAAACATTTAAGTATGTCAGTCAAATGTATGCTTTAAAAGTCCAATCTGTATGAAGAAATTGAACAGCCATTTCACTCTTAATTTGCAAAATAAAATGCTATTTTCTTATCAAGTTCCTTAAACTCCAATACAAACTGCAAATTCAAATCTGTAAGCTCATAAAGATTCACACCTTTTAACCAAGATATGCTGATTTAGATCAGAATTGTGGAAATTTGGATTATAATACCTCTGTCTTACAGTCTTTCTCTTTTGTCATTTCTATCTAATACTTATTACTGCTTTCTATCAGGCCTGATTCTCAGATACTGGCATTAACCTAAAATGTAGATCTAATGACTGAAGTTATGAATGAGCCAGACTCTCTCTGTCTGTGATCAGTAGTCCATGAATGATATAAAGGGAAATGTCAACAACGTCCTTGATTTGCCCCAATTGAATGTGACTGTTTTTTGTGACCCGTCTTGGATTACAGAGCCTCAAACCTTGATCTCAGTGAAGTGGGAGCTGGAGGGCTTCATTAATTTCCTTCTGTTGATGACCATTCTATAGGCAAGTTTTATTGTTTGAATCTTCTGGAGAGTGACATCTTGCCCACTTTCTGAAGTTTTTATCAAGGTGGACAAGAGGCTAAGGCAAGAATAATAAGTCACATCTGACTCTTGTTTTAATTCCTACGTATTTTTAGGAGATTGCAGTTATTGTTTTAATCAGGAGAAGAAAGAGAAGAGACTGGATGTGTGTTGGAAGAGAACTGGTGAATTAAAAATAAGATTCTGAGGGGCTGGCCCGGTGGCGCAAGCGGTTAAGTGTGCGCACTCCGCTGCGGCGGCCCGGGGTTCACTGGTTCAGGTCCCGGGCACGCACCAACACACCGGTTAGCAAGCCATGCTGTGGCGGTGTCCCATATCAAGTGGAGGAAGATGGGCATGGATGTTAGCCCAGGGCCAGTCTTCCTCAGCGGAAAAAAAAAAAAAAGAGGAGTATTGGCAGATGTTAGCACAGAGCTGGTCTTCCTCACAAAAAAAAAATAAAATAAAAATAAGACTCTGAGAGTCTAAAGTTTATTTTCTGGTATATTATACTCATCAGCATTTATTTCTCCGAAAGTCAATTAATCCCCACATGAACCCGTCATACCATCAGCTGCGCACCGTTTTCCATAGTGGTCACCCATAGACTTGAAGCCTTCGGCACAGGAACACTCATAACTTCCTTTGGTATTTTGGCAGTTCTGGGGACAAACCCCAAATTGCTCACATTCGTTGATGTCTGTAGGCAAAATAAAACCAAATATGCAACATCTGCTCCCTTCCATTCCTTAGAGACCCTGCTTCTGTTTAAATCCATATTCATAAGCAATTGGAACCGCGAAGATTGTAGATGAAAATAAGCAATGATACCAACATTTGTGGAACACTTACCAAGTTTCAGATACTGTTTCACATGCTTTTCATGTCTTTTCCTCGTTTAATCTTCCAAAAAGACTCTATGAGGTATGAACTATCATTAAACCCCAAGTCCCAAAGCTGGTAAGTGGTAAAGACAGAGTTTAAACTGAAGCAGTTTGACTCTGTACAACAGCAGAACAAAATTTCCCCTTTCGGGAAGCAACTGTTGTGTTGTTGTTTGGAACCAATTCTTTTTTGCTAACTAGCTTCAGGAATAGGAGTCATTGCTTTAGTTTTTCTATTGAGCTCTTAAGCTCCAGCTTCCAAAAGAACTGTTCCAGTCATCTGAGTATGGCACATCATGATGAATTAGAAACAGTAAATTCAAATAACCAGACACTGAAAAGCATACTTATCACTTACCGTCTTGATAAGATACCCTCCAACTCCATACCTTAGAATTCATTCATGTCTGACATAAGTAGATGCATAATAAATATATGTTGTTTGACTTAAGAAGAAGAAAGTAGGACTTGTGTTTGTTAAAAAACCTTTCATCTCACACACTGATACAATAAGCAGCTATCATCACCAAGGCCTTCATATATCATATCAATTCCGCAGACATTACCAAGGATGAGCTATCTGCCCAGCGCTCTGCTAGGCACTGTTAAGACGGCATGGAAAAAAAGAAATCGGCATCCAAGTGTTGTTTTTTTTTCTCATGACCCAAGAAGTTAATGAGGAAAATAGATCTTGACACTTGTCATTATTGGTTATATATAGTCAGGAATGTATAGCTAACAACCTCATTCAGAACTGATCATCACCCTCTAACAGTAAAGTTATGGGTGCACCTGAGTATTTTAATGAGGTAGAACCATGTGTTTAGCCCCATTAAGGGAATTAAACAGTGGTTTAATAAAAGGGAATGAGTGCAGAACCTGAAAAGTACAAGGTTCTCCTAACAGGAAAGGGAAGAAATATACTCTACCGTCACAGGAGTTTCTGTCCAAAATACTGGCTTTGAACCCAGGTCTACAGCTGCAGATAAATCCTCCTTCACTTAACTGGGTACAATTATGTTCACATAGATTCTCAGCACATGATCTTTCTTTTCCTGTATCTGAAAACCAAAATTCCAGCATTACAAATGAAAAGTATAAACCAAGTAAGCCACAAATAAACAGTCAAGTGGTATATCAGAAGGAACACCTACCCATAGCCAACTATAGGACATCTTTTTTTTTTTTATAGGACATCTTTTTTTTTTTTTTATAATTTTATTTAGTTATTTTTTTCCCCCAAAGCTCCAGTAGGTAGTTGCATGTCACAGTTGCACATCCCTCCAGCTGCTGCATGTGGGACCCGGCCTCAGCATGGCCAGAGAAGCGGTGCATCGGTGCGAACCCGGGCTCCGAACCCGGGCCGCCAGCAGCGGAGCACCCGCACACAACCGCTAAGCCACGGGGCCGGCCCTAGGACATCTTGAGATGACCCCTTTGCATAACCCTTTGTAGAGGATTGGGGGCCTCTGTATTTAGATATCTGGTAATGGCCTGAATGCCATTTACACAAATGTATGCAATGTTAGATCCTTGAGGCAATTTCCCATTATACTCAGCACTGCCAGGGTCACCCACAGAGCATCCAATTCTGGACTCCAGAACTATGAAGCCAGAGGCTCTTTACAACTGTCACCATCTGCTCCACTATCTTTAATGCTGTTGTGTGTGTGTGTGTGTGTGTGTGAGGAATTTTGCAACATGTTTGTATCAAGGACTTTAAAAATACTCACTGTTTTACCCAATTATTCCAGGTTAATAAATTTTCCCTCAAGAAGGAATAAAAAATCTGCACTATGATTCATGTTTAAGGTGTAGTATTATTGATAATAAGAAAATTTGGAAACAACTTTAATGTACATTCAACAATAGGAAAGAAATTATGACATATTGTATTTTACCAAATCTAAGATACCACTGATGCACCATTATTTTATGTAACACTAAAATAGAAAAAGTCTAGGACTTACACTATGGCTTGTTGTCAATTGTAAGATGCATCCTGGTTTCAGAGATGTTCAAATGTGAAAATAAACATGCATCTTAAGAATCAATGAGTTAGGATTATCTACATGAAGAATTACTATGTAATCATTAAAATTCATCGTTTCAAACAATACTTTAACATGGGAAATAGCTATAATAAAAGTGGAGAAAATGACTGTAACGCTAGTATAGAATATGCCTTTAAAATTTTTTTAAATATTTAGAAATACTTTTGCACATGTATGTGATAATGGGGGTCGGGATGGGGTGGTGGTTATCTCCATAAGGGATCCAAGCTTCATCTACTCTCAAATGAAATGTCTCTTGGTCACAGCCTTCTGAATATTTTAGCTAAAGAGACTGTGGTATCTCCTGGCTGAATTCTTTCAAATAAAAATATATTTCTATCTATCTGTCTTCTACAGTAGGCAATGAGGTGAACTTAATCACTTCTCAGGGTCCCTCAGGGCACAATGATGATATAAGTATATGTGATTTGAATAGACTAAAAACATTGAATTTTAAAAAAGAAAAATAACTACAAAATAAAGCACAATGACATTCAATAAAATGCTCCCCTTGCAGTTCATACTTCAAAGCTGTATACATAAAAGCCTTACAATAAAGGTCTAGTCTGAGCTCTTAACAATGACATATTGCAAAATAAGTCTATTCATATTTTCTACTTCTTCTTGAGCCAGTTTCAGCATTTTCTGTCTTTTTAAGAATTTGTCCATTTCACCTAAGTTGTCTAATTTTTTGGCACGAAGTTTCTCATAGTATTCTCCTATTATCTTCTAAGTTTCTGTAAGGTTGGTAGTGATGTCTCCTCTACATTGCTCAACAAGTGTGAACTATTTTTATTAACTTGAATAGCCTTGAGAGAGTCATATAACCTTTCTGAGTCTCACGTACATAGTTAGGCTCTATAATGTCCTCCCAGCTCTAAAATCTATAATATGATTAGGGGTCCCAGGAGGTAAAAAGTTCTGGACCAAGTGCTCCATTGAGTGAGTTGTACTCTTGTGAAGCAACAGTCCTTAACAAGAGCAGAAATCACATAGCATTATGAGATTGTTCCTTAAATTTGAGGACTTTCTTGTAACTTCTTTCATTTGAAAACAATCATTTTAATCCATATAACAACAGAGTCCCTCAACCCAGACATATGATGCTCTATTTATAAGATAGAAACTTTATTTTCCATTTTATGAAGAAGGAATAAGAACTACCTGACTGAGAAACAGCAAGTCAATCTACCTTTATAATCACGTAAATAATATTTGCAAACTGAGGTTAACTTCTTCCCTTTAATATTAATGGTGCTAGAAAAATATTAATGTCTTTCTCAATTTCAAAATATTTTTTAAAAAGCAAACATATGTTCAAAACACCTCAGTGATCCTGTTTAAAAGAAAAAGGAGAAGCAGGAGGAAGAGGAGGAAGAGGAAAAGGAGAAAAGGAAAAGAAAAGAAAGGCAAGTGGATTAGCAGCACCTAAGAACTGGTATTTTAAACAAGAATTCTATGTCTCAGCTGAATTATTAGCCCACTGCAGTAAGACTGAATTCTGTATCACATATCCACTTAATATCTGAAAAGAAATGCTGCTTCCATACCTAAATTAATGTCTGTGCTACTTGGTTCCTTTAAATAAACCCTGCTTTTAATTAAATGTCATTTGAATAAGAAGTACTGTAGTCAATTTTAAGCCTTTTAATTGGCATGAGCAACTAAAAGAGAAAGCAATGTTTGACCGAAGCCCAATGTGGAAACACTCCACACTCCTGGAACCATTCATATATCAGTCTCTGGGGATCAGAACCCAAATACCATCCAGTTTTGCAAATCATGTTGTGTTCGTGCTTTTTAAATATTTAATTATCTCACTTTATTATGTCAAAAACTCCAAGCCTCACTGAGAAAGTGTGTGAAATAAATGGCAAATCAACTCAATATGGCTGGTTATTATCTTCCTTTGTAGCCCACACAGGAGAAAAGTTACCAGGAAATCCTTGGGATGCCTCAGAGAAAAGCAATTAAAGCCCAAGAAGTTGAAACCATGTGGAGCTAACTAAAGCGATTAAGTCACAGGCTCCTTGAGTTTGAAGAACTCGCTCCTTTTTCCTATGAAGAAACTGAGGCCTGGAGAGGTCAATATGTGCCCAAAGTGGCACAGCAAGTGGCAGAGGAACTAGAGGCCAGCTCTCTTAGCCTGGAGTCACAGGACTGTTCAAATTCTGCCTCTGCCACTCTGTGTGACCTCAAGCAAGTTACTTAAGCTCTCTGAGCTTTATTATCTAGATAGACATAATAACAGTGATCCACTGGGGCTAGCCTGAGTGACAAATTAGATAATCCATGTGAAAGCATTTCCTAGGAGCCATAAAGGACTGTAAAGGCGTGAATTATTAGCATGACATTCTAACATTTCCATCACAATATTGAGCTAGAACCATCCCCTGGTTATGTTCATCATCCTTTTCCAACACAAAGTCCCTCCTCTACTTTAAACATAAAAATAAATGTTCCTTCCAAGGTCCCCTGTGACATTCCCATCCTTACCAACCACCCTTAGAAGCTCTTCCACTAAAGGCCAAAGATACTGCATTTGGCTTAAGATGAAAAAATGTGCAGACTGATAAACAAAATATGCAGCTTTAAGGTCCTGAGAGGCACCTAGTGCACTGGGAAGAGGATTGCTCTGCAGTGAGGCAGATCAGAGTTCAAATCCTGGCTCAATCTCTTCATGGCAGGAGGACATGGCCAATTTATTTAACCTCTAAATCAGTTTCCTCATTTGTTTAAAAGAGAGAGAGAATAATACCTAACTCATAGGATTGTTACAAGGATGAAACAAGAAAACCAGTGTAGTGTTTAGCACAATGTCTGGTATGGAACAAGTGTTCAATAATAGGTAGTTATGGGCTGGACTGCAGTTCAGAGCACAAAGTGAATTAAAGAGAATTATGTCATTATCGTTGCATGCTTTCATTAGGTAAACCTGAGTTACTACAATGAAGTATAAAAATAAGTGTTTACTTACTGCAACCCGTTTCATCAAAATGGTCACCACAGTCATCGAAATCATCACATACCAGGTGCTGTGAAATGCAATGTCCATTGCTACACTTAAATTCATCCTCTTTACAAGGTCTAGGGGTCGCACCTTCACCTATAATTTAAGAACAAGTTAAAGTCAAACTTTTTCTTCTGTGGAACAAGATGCTTCCCTCTGCGGCAGACACAGTTATTGCTCACAAATAAGCCTATGCTTCCCTGCATTTCTTATGTTGGGACCATGTGACTAGTTCTGGCCAACAGATTATGAGTTGGAAATGACAGGCGCCACTTCTGGGCCAAAGCAATTAAAAACCCATGTGCCTCCCTGCTTTGGCAACCTTCGAAGCCATGTGTTTCAGGTGGCCGATCTGCAAGGAGGAGGGCTGTGCAACCTGCATTGGCCTTTACATGAGTAAGAAATAAATTTTTGTCATGTCACACCACTGAAATTTTGCAATTTGTTGGTTGCGGCAGCTAGTATTAATTACCCTGGATAATATATAAGTAGGGTACTTTCATAACAAAAACCTAAAATATTTGTCATTGGCATCAAAGTGAGGAGGCAAGCAATGAGGAAAGTGATATTGGAGGCAGGAAAGATGGAGACCTGTGTTATGCAATGGCAAAGCATTTGGTAAAGCTTAGAAAAACTGGAAAGCACACCATGTGCTTACCGAACTTGTCAATCTAGGGAAAGAGGTTGGAAAACAGAAGTTAGTAAATGACCACTGCTTGCTGTTACCTGAGTTTGGCAAGATATATAAGAAAGAGATAAGGTCAGGGAGGAAGTGGTTGATTTACAAGCAGAAATGAAAGAAAATAAAGTCCAGGAATTTGCACTGTGGGAAAAGCCAACTGCATTTAGATCCCAAACAGTAAGAGTCTGAGTTTAAAAGGCTTTGAGACACAAAGGCCCAGTAAAACCTCTTAGTTGGCTAAAAACCACTGCTCATCCATTTTTCTAGATGGCCTGAATGTAACTGACAATCAGTTGAGACAAAGGTGCGTGAGAGACTCCAAGTCAGTATGCTTTTGAGAGTGGAAGGGGCACTATTAATAATTCCACCAGGGCAACAGACATAAATCAGGACTGCCCTAGGCCAACATGTGTCACCCTACCCCAGTGGCATTTAAGAATTGTTACAGACTGGTGATTGTGATGAGTCTCTAATTCTTTCTTTCCCAATGAGAATGTTCGTTTATTTCTATTATGCTTCCCCTGTTCTACCACTATCTGTTGGGGGCAGGGGGTATAAATAAAACTAGTCTATTAGTTTATGGGTCTCCAGACCAAGAGGAACCACATCTGCAAGTGAAGGCGTGACTAATGCCTATGATCCAGAGCTCTGGATTTCAGTTACTGAATGGGATTATGAGTTACATCCTTTGGGGACGGGTTAAGGGTCTTCTATGCACAGAAAGAAAAGTGTAAAGGGATGTTTAGTGACACAAGGGTAAATTGTGATAGAAACAATTGGTATACACTGTGTTTCACAGTCTCCCTTGCAGTTAGATTGGGGCCATGTGACTAGTTCCAACCAAAGGACTGTGAGCAGGAGTTCCAACCAACGTCTGTCACTTCCAGGCCCAGGAAGTTAAGGACCTGTGTGCCTCCTCCATTTCTCTCTTCTCCTGCCCTGGCAACCTTGAAGACTATGTGTTCCAGATGGCATAATTACAGGACGGAGGAGGGCTGACTTGACCTTCGTCAAACTTTACATGAGTAAGAAATCAACCTCTGCTGTTTTAAGCCATGGAAATGTTGCAGTTTGTCCATTGTGATGACTAGCAGTGATTCCTCTAACATCCTGCTCCTTGGGAAGAATAAAAGTTTACTACCTCTTTTTCCACTCTCAGATTTGACCATGTGCTATAATTGCCTTGCTCCTTAAAAAAGGATGAAATCTTGCCATTTGCAACATGGAGGGGCCTTGATGGTATTATGCTAAGCAGAATAAGTCAGACAGAGAAAGCCAAACTCCGTATGATTTCCGTCATATGTGGAAGATAAAACAACAAACAAACACATAGACACAGAGAACAGATTAGTGGTTACCAGAGGGGAAGAGGGCAGGGGGGAGGGCAAAAGGGGTAAAGGGGCACATGTGTACAGTGACAGATGGCAACTAGACTTTTGGTGGTGAACATGTTGTAGTCTATGCTGAAGTCGAAATATAATGATGTACACTTGAAATTTATGTAATGTTATAAACCAATGCTACCTCAATGAAAGAAAAACAAAAAACTGGGAATTAAACATATTAAAAAATGACTAAATGCAATTCCATGCAGCTAAAAATTTTTAAAATATGTTTATAAGGCAGTTTGTGTAATAGAGTCTATATATATATATATATGTATATGTATATATATACGTATATATGTATATATATACGTATATATATATGTATGTATTCTAAATTGATATCGTACACATGAAGGAATCTTTTTTTTGTGTTAGAAAGATTAGCCCTGAGCTAACATCTGTTGCCAATCCTCCCTTTTTTGCTGAGGAAGATTGGCCCTGGGCTAACATCTGTGCCCATCTTCCTCTACCTTTTTTGCATATGTGGGATGCCTGCCACAGCATGGCTTGATAAGCGGTGCGTGGTTCCGTGCTCAGGATCCGAACCTGTGAACCCCTGGCTGCCGAAACAGAGCACTAGAACTTAACCACTACGCCACTGGGCCAGCCCACCACATGAAGGAATCTTAAGATTTAAGGATGTAAATGTTAGTAGTCTTTTGTCTAGGTGGTGAGATTTCAAATCACTTTTTCTTTATGTCTATCTACATCACCTTCGTGTGTGTGTGAGCACATGCATGTGACTGTGTGTGTTACCTGTAACCTTTTTAAAATAAAGAAAATTGTGTAAAATATGGCATTTGTAACAGGGGAAATGGGAAGTGAAAAGGGGAAGGGGAAACCGGCTCACATTTTTTTTTGATGTTCTATTTCTGGGTTTTCATCCTTTTGTGCTATGCCTCAAATAAATGTATTAACAATGTTATAACCACAGGTTCATCTCTGCCACAAAAAAAAAAGCTGGGGGGAGGGGTACAAACTTGAACATTGCAATAGTGTCAAAGACCTCCTGACCTACAGCCCCCTCTGGGATGGGAGCTGGCAGTGAGCACTCCAAGGCCACATCAATACAAGGGATGGAAAATAGAAAAATTAGGCATTTATCTCAATTTTCCCACATAACATCCTTTTAGGAAAAAAAGTAATTGGAGTCAGGGAAAATAATTTTCCTTACCAACTTTTTTCTAGGTAAATTCAATTGCCCAGAAAATTAATCAATTCTCTCCTTCAATGGATAGATTATAAAACATTCTCAAAATGGAAAAGCACAGATTTTTCAATATCTAAAACATTAAACGCAGCCAGTTTGAAACTTCTATCTTAAAATAATCCATCATTTTTCTCTTTTGGGAAATGAATGTTCATTTTAAAGAGGAATATTAGATGAGCTCTGCTAACACCAGTGCTGCGATGCTTAGCATGATCTTTTCAGCTGGGTCTTGAGAAGTTCATGTCCCTAGATTAATAATTAGTAACTCGAGGCTGAAGAGGAACCAAACCTCATCTTTGAAAACAAATAAACCATTAATTTGTGAAGTGACTCAACCAGTGTGTAAGTGCTTGTTTTCATTTTCGCAAGAGAAAAGAGGAAAGAAAAGCTTACGGAATGCTTAAACCAAGACTAAAAAATGAAGGGACCTGCCAACATCTGGCTCAAATGAGCTAAGAATAAGCAGGGAAGAGTTGCATCTGAGTAATGCATATGTTTCTAGAATCCTGTAAACAATTGCGCCAGCAGAGATCTGCAGTCATAAGCGCAGCATGAGCCTCTAGAGAACAAACTAATCCCAGGGGTACATTTTGCAAACTGCAAACAATTTGGGGCCCCTAGTTTTTTCTTCTCCCTTCTGACTTTTGCTTACAGTTCTCCTTTTTCTCATCACTTCCATCTCCACAGTCATCGACACGGTTGCACAGCTCGTGACTATAAATACAGCGATTGTTGTCACACCGGAAACGGTGTGGTGACTCGCAGGAAACATTCACTGAAAGGAAAGATGGAAAAACAAAAGCACAAGTTAAGAGGAGAACGTTAAGTGTCAATATCTAAAACACTCCCACGCCAGCACCAGGCTTGCTTCATTCATCTGTTCATTTGCTCATTCGATCAACCAATTTACAAATACATCTTGAGTATCTAGTACACACCACGTCACTGTGCTAGGCACCAGATACAATGCAGAACAGGAAAGGCACAGTCCTCGTCCTCAGGGAACTTTCATGCTAGCGGAGAGACAGACTTTACAAATTAACCAGACTTTACAAATTAACCATTCAGTTACAACTGTGATAAGAGCCACAAAGGAGATGTGTTATGAAAGCACCCACTGGGGGGGGTCTGACATAGATCTCGAGGAGGAGGAGGAGTCAGAAGAGGCTTCACACGTGAAGATTCTGAGTCAGGAAGGAACATAGCAGGTGTTTGGACCTGAATAAAGGTCTCTGGCTGGAGCACGGAATGAGGAGGATGTTGATGGTATGAGGCTCAAGAGGCCGGCAGGACCACACATGGACTCTTATCCTAACAGCCAGGAGGCCACTGTTTGTCCCTCTGACTGCAGCTGTCATTGAACCAACAGAGCATAAAGATTTATACCATGATGGACTTGCCTTCCCTCCTACATTTAAAGTTGATCTCTTGCAATCAAACCCTGACTCATCTTGTTGTCCAGAGTTAGATCTCTAGCTGATGCTTTTGCACCTGCGTCCTCGCAGGTAGAAGGTACCCTTCTCCAAGGGTAGAACCTGGCTCCCTTACTTCTTTGGTGCGGGGGCATAGTCCTCTACGGCTGTACCAGGAACTCGGTAAACTCAACAATTCAACACACATATGTGTTCTTCTTCCTCATGAAGGACTTTGGCTGTTTGATTTTCTTTCTGCCTTTGCACCACACACAAGGAGCAAGAGGAGAGACTTGTAATGATGTTGTTTTGGGGGGAAAAAGTCAGATCCAAGAGCTGGTTCTTAGAAGTATTGTTAATAGAACTATTGCAAGAATTGTTTGCTGTGAAAGGCAAGTGCAACATTATAGAACAGTGTTGGTCAGTTTTTAATACGGCTGTGTCTCTGCCTCTCCACAGTTTAATTTTACTAGTTATGGGCACTTTCTCTTAGAGAGAGAAGCAACTTCCTAAGGACTTCTTTGAAAGTTACCTATGCTTAGGATATTTTTCAAGATGCATCAAGTTAAAAACAAGACAAAACATGGTAGTTCCTAACAAGAAAAGAGGTGGCAAGAAAAATGTTGGGATGCCACTGTGAAAATACAATGTATGTTAATTCAAGTTCTCTGAAGGCAAGGAAATACTCTGATATAGCATTTTCTAGAGTCAAATCCCTGGGCTAAAAACGAATAGTGATGAATCTAAGAAGCAGAACAGAAGAGTGATGTGAACTTCAGAGGCAAATTGCAGCTGAGTCAGACTGAGAACTAATCAAGAGTTCCAGCAGTAATGTTTCTGGGGGTGCCTTCTCCTGTGTTGAGGACTTTTACTTACATAAAATTCTTAACCTTTAGCTTACATCAGGATCACTTGGAAGGCTTGTAAATGCAGAGACTGTTGGGCTCCACTGCCAGAGATTCAGATTGGGTAGGTCTAGGGTAGGCCCATGAATTTGCATTTCTAACATGTTCCCAAGAGATACTGACTCTCCCAGTACAGGAATGACACTTTGAGAATTACTGCCCTAGAGGCTCTCCAATGACTCAAAATGATTGAAACAAACTCTAATCAGTAATTCTTAACTAGGAGACTAAATTAAAAGCTAAGGAGCTTTTTAAATATACATTTGTCCAGGCCCCATCCTAGGGGATTCTGGTTCATCCTAGGGGATTCTAAGCCTGGGGTGGGGCCAGGGCATGTGATTTTGAAACACCTCTCCCCGAGTGATCTGATATGTATCCAAATCAAGACTCACTGGTTTAAAAAATAAACACGCATCATACAACAGAAAGGAATTACAGGCCTTGAATTATGATGTAAAGGGAAGTGACCTTATGAATTAACTAGTCTTAAAGTTTCCTAAAGGTGTTCTATGAAGCTCTAGGGGTTTGGAGGGAGGTGCTTTGAGGGGCACAGAAAGTAGGCTGGAGCAGGAGAGGTACAACACCTCCACTCCAACCAGACTTCAACCACAACAGATCTGCCTCTATCTATGCACACTGGGCTTCCAAGTAAGATTTCTTTTGAGGAAATTGTTTTCTAAGGCCATAAAATGTTTAAAACCATGGATGTCTGCCCAACTTTCTCATGTTTCAAATAGAGAACTAAGCTGGAAGCCCAAGCGAAATCACAGTAACACAGATCATGGGCCCGGTACTCAAAAATTGTACAACTGCCCTATAGGATCACATGCACCACATAAGAAACATTGAGATTTTGCCAGACAACACCACTCCCATTCACTCTATTTCTCTCCTGCTTACAGCACAGATGAAGTTCTTCATCAGAACCATCACCACAGTCGTTATCTCCATCACATTTCCAAGATGACTGGACACAGACATGATTTTTACATTCGAACATAGTAGCTGGGCAGTATGCACCATTGGGAAAGCGAGTGGCTGTTGGTGGGGAGGAAACATATTCAAATTATTAGAAAAAGTTGCTAGTTTTGGAAAGCTAGCCTGCTATTTCTCCTTTACCTCTTTCCATTATAGCCTGCTCTTCTTTATTCGTTCAGATGTATTGTGGCCTTAAACTGTCTGAAATTCTGATGGAATATTTCTTAAGGACAGCTATCCATGCTCAGTTTTCAATGACAGGAGTTATTACATGGATAGCACTAGACATTCTCTTGATAGGCAAGTGCAACTCTTCAGCGTCCGCACTGGCTTTACCCATCATCCATTTATATAGTGTCTTTGAAACCAGGTTTTAAGATGTGGAAACCATATCACCAAAAATATCATCATGGATAATCATCAACAGTTAATATTTATTCAGTGATTCATAAAGATTAAAGTGTGAATGATCATATTGACTTTACATTTTTAAATAACTTTTTATATGTAATCATGCAATTCAGAAAAATTTTAATGCTGTAAATACAGTATGTTCTAATACCCAACCCAAGTTCTTTATATCCATATATTCATTGCTCAAATATTCTTCTTTTATCCACAATGTTTTTATCCAATTAATGATTTGTATAGTAACTGATAAAAGACAAATATAAAAGACAAATACTTTTGTTAGCACAGATACTTCATATATTCTCTATTTAAAATATTGTTAATAAGGGGCTGGCCTTGTGCCATAGGGATTAAGTTGGTGGGCTCCACCTCGGTGGCCTGGGGTTCGCGGGTTCGGATCCTGGGCGCGGACCTATGCACCACTTATCAAGTGATGCTGTGGCAGGTATTCCACATACAAACTAGAGGAGGATGGGCATGGATGTTAGCCCAGGACCAATCTTCCTCAGCAAAAAGAGGAAGATTGGCAACAGATGTTAGCTCAGGGCTAATCTTCCTCACCACCGCCCCCCGCCAAAAAATAAAATAAAATATTGTTAATAAAATGTACTTGAATGACTGTTGTGAAATATATGGATATTGTGACTCAGATCCCAGGTGAACTGATAATTATCAATGAATGCTGAAGAGAAAATACCTATGGTCTTCTAACCTAAGAAGTGGTGGCTGATGGGAGAGGTAGGGTCTAAACTGCCATATCCATATATTTCAGATAAACAGTGGCACAGGTATCTAGCAACTTACGACAAGTGGCTTCATCAGAGGCATCAAGACAGTCAGCAATTCCATCGCATTTCAATTGGTCAGGCACGCAGTGTCCACTATTACACTGAAAATATCCAGGATGGCAGGTCCTCATCTCTGAAGAGAAAAGACTGTCATTCCCAGAGGCCTTGCCATTCTCAGACAGTTATGAGCTCCACAGAGTGCAGTAAGTACTCCATCACATTCCTATCCATATCCTATGAGTGGCTCACAGCAAACCCACAGCCAGCGAATAAATAAACTCTCAAAATTCACACTTTCCCTGTTCAAGATATGGAGATGGAAGTACCCATCTCTCCTCTATTAAATAATCTCTAGCTCGTAAGCTTTTCCTCAGAAATCTGAATTCCTCAACTTTTAATGTTTGCTGATTTTTCTCAAACCCAACCTTTAATCAGTAAAGAGCTATAAAAACTACTTGGAGTTTATGATTCCTATTCTAATGCCCCGACCTCTACACCAGGGAGCTACAGCAGTATATCCCTTAGGGCCACTTTCTGGGGAATAATAGGAAGATGAATGTTTTTATTTTATTTCCAAGGGCAATGTAGATTAAAGTCTACTCCTAGGAAATGTTTACGTTAAAATGAGATTTTTTAAAATCTCTTGCTATTTTCTCCTATTATTATTGACCTAGACTGCTGTAAGTTAAAGCATAGAAAATACAGATCAGAAAGTACTGCGTAATGCTAAGGTTTATATATTATATAAGTTACACAAAAATCATTTTACTCTACAAAAACCTTACAAACACTCATTTGAAGTCCCCGCTTCTGTCAAATATGCTGACCCTAGTACATGGCTCTACGGAAAGCCTCTCAAAGAACTTTGACAGTTACCACAATCCCGCTCATCAGAGTTGTCCCCACAGTCGTTGATATGGTCACAGATCCATCGAGAGGGAATGCAGCTCTGATCATCACATCGAAATTCGCTCTCTGTACACTCCCGGGGGACTGAAAAGGAAAGCCACGTGGCCATCAGTGGGCACCAGGAATCACAAACAGGAGATAGGCTTGTGAGTTGGCTTACATGCCCTCAGCGCCCAAGGCCCTCCTCTGTCCCAGAGGTCTGCTTGGGCAGAATGTCCATCATCCAAACATAGACCTTCCACCTCAATTTTAATTCTGTAAAGAATGGATTTTAGGGCCGGCCCCGTGGCTTAGCGGTTAAGTGCTCGCGCCCGCTGCTGGCGGCCCGGGTTCGGATCCCGGGTGCGCACGAACGCACCGCTTCTCCTGCCATGCTGAGGCCGCGTCCCACATACAGCAACTAGAAGGATGTGCAGCTGTGACATACAACTATCTACCGGGGCTTTGGGGGAAAAAAATTAATAAAAAAATTATTAAAAAAAAAAAGAATGGACTTTATTAAGAGGTTTGTCCAAAGGTGATGTAATCTTAAGATAACTTTTGATTTCATGAAACTCTAGATAGCTTCCTATAGGATTCAACAGGAACTTTATCTTATAAACAATAACATGCCAATTGGATTGCTCTTTTGTGTAGTATTTAGCTGATTGATGCTTGCAGGTGTAATCAGTATCCTGATTCTCTCAATTGCCTATGGCAAATGGTGATCACTTCTTACTTTCAAAAAGACACTAAAGTTAGAAGGTGTTTCTTATTAGTTGATCTGAAATTGATATATATCATGAGTCAATGACGTATGTTCAGGGCTAGACCAAATAAAATAGATGTTTTCCAAATAAAAAAAATCTTTCCAAAATACATCCAATTATTCAGGACTGACTATCTAACCTCTGACTTCCTTTCCTCAACCTCTCTGTCCAATTCCTTGTAGTCAGCACCTTCACTGGGAGAGAGGAACTAAGACCTGACCCGTCCTTTAACCATTAGACCTCCTAAAATAGTCAGCTAGTCCAGGAAGGATAACAATCCAAAATACAAGTTTTCTTTCCTCTGCTATTAAGGCCATTTTGGGGCAAGAGCTTAAGAAGCAGCGTCTTTGGGTTAGCACCTTTCCTTCCTGTGCTTCTCTTGGTCCTGATTTTGTTTCTATTCTATTTATCTTATTATATTTACCCTTTATTGTAAGTCACCTCAAGTTCTTTTTGGAAAAAAACTGGGGTGTAAATAAATTCAACAGACAAAAGATTTACTTGGGTGAACATCCTCTTCCCAAAGCTTGATTATAAACATCTCAGAAGGAGATGGTTATGTCTTTAGTTAAAGAAAAAGTAGAAATGTACCAGCCAGCAGAAAGCAAGAGATCAAGTAGCTGTCACCATACCCTTTGAGGATAAATGGCATAGACAGTTGAACTATGGACAAAGAGCAAACATCACAGCTCTGGTAGTACATAAGGATGATAGAACCCTGAACACTCACCACAGTTTTCCTCATCTGAGTGATCTCCACAGTCATTGTGTCCATCACATTTCCAGCGAAGAGGGATGCAGCGGTGATTATTACAGCGGAAATCCCCTGAAGGGTTGCACGTCATCTCCTCTGCAAAGCATAGTCATTGCAAAGACTTCAGAAGCCAATGGTAAAGAAATACCATAGTCGTACTGGCTTCCTTGTGAGACAGTCTGAGAATTATGCTACCATATTCTCCAAGCTCCCAGAGAGAGGAATGCCAGCACCATTCACTGTCAATATTCCTCTTTCGGCTAACCTGAACTTATCCTACTGCTTGAAACTAGATCCGTTCTCTCCTGTGGAAACTGCTCAAAAAATGAATTGCTATCTGGCTTGTAATTTGCAACAAAGGCATGAGAAAGAAGTTAAGTGATGCCACCAACACATAGAACATTTCCAACACGTTATTATTAAAATAACCCATTATCTTCCTTATGTCTCTTCCAACTAAACCTAACACACATACTCATTGACAAACTCCATTAATTTATTTGGCCTTTTGTCCATAAGTTCTTTCCTAGTTGCCAAAATGACTACAGCTGTCCAACAGATGATATGGAAAGTCAGAGAGACATTCAAACTATGAAAATCTCCAAATAAAAAATATTCTGATTTTGAAATATTCTCTTCAGCAACAGATACCAAATCTTTTCTCTCCTCCTTCTATCAATTTCAATCAATCTGTGAGATTAGACAATTTAAACTTGTCAAGTATAAATAAGGATTCTACATTTGGGAGAAATTACAAAAGTTCCTAACATCTTAATAATGCCTTCCCCAATTATAGCATCCTTTGGGATGAGATTTCATGTAAGATGATATAAATTAAAGTCCCCCAATAACCCTGTAAAATGCTATAAAAATGCAGCATATTGTTAGAAGAATCAATAGATGGCCCTTTTTCAGAGGTAAAGGAAAGATGACATGGAAATCCACTCTCATCTTCTAATAATGGCACTTGACACTTAAGTTTTCTTGTCCCTCCCCCACTCCCCTGCAGCCTCTCCTACCACAGCCTTGCTCATCACTGTTGTCTCTGCAGTCATCAAAACCATTGCACACGGCCCACTGTGGGATGCAGCGGTAGTTCGTTCTACAGCTGAACTCCGTATAGTTGTCACAGCGATAGGCAGAGCTCACTGAAAAGAGAGGAAGTAGCAAAGTCAGAACTGAAGTCTCAGTCCTGCCAGGAAATGCCACCAGAAAGACACCTTTCCATTGTCATATTTAGGACTTGGTGCTGAAGGGTAACAATTACCATGTTACCAACTAAATTGACTCTGGCAACAAGTGTCTGTTTTAGGTGTGATCTGTTCACCAAGTGCAGAAAGACAGAGTCCTAAGTTTTCTCACTATCTCAGTACCACTCATTCGTGTTGCAGTACAACACTGTGGTGATGAGGGGGTGGGGGTAGGGAAGGACTGGGTTTGAAGTAAAAAAAAATACCTGGGGTGAAGTGTGTGCCACTAAATAGAAATGTGACCATGTGCTTAATGTGAGCCTCAGTTTTCTCATCTGTAAAATGGGAATTGGTAACACCCACCTTCCCTATCTGAGAATGTTTCTCTGAAGCTCAAATGAGAAAGTGCTAGATATACAAAATGTAAGTTCTTGTTATATTCTGGACAGTTAGATGTTCAGTGTATCAGGAGGAGAAATCAGCCACTTCAGAAACAGGATCTGGTTCAACCTACAAGCCATACAGCTATCTGTTGCCTTGCAGTGCCAGAGTTAGAAAGGAGAATAAAGAGGGAGTGTCCAATGGGGCTGAAGCAGGGAGCTCCACATCCTCTCTCAATCCACACAGAGGTTCTCTTCGTTTCCTGCTCCCGGTGAGGCCATGCTCCTCCCACAGGAACTTACTGCACTCCTGGATGGGCTCATCTGAGTAGTCTCCACAGTCATTGTCTACATCACACTTCCAGCTCTGAGGGATGCAGCGGCCATTGGCACACATAAAATAGCCCGGCCGGCAGATTCTGCCGGCACAGTGGGAAATGTCTTCGTCCGAGTTATCCTCACAGTCGTTCTCCGAGTCACACTGCCAGGCTTCTGGGATACAACGTTTGTTGGCACACTGCCATTCATTGGACTCACACTGGTGATGCTCTGAAAGCAAGGTTATTTGGTTATCAGCTTGGAAGGCATTAGGAACAGAAGCTCCTAATTTACAACAATGGATCCTGGAGAACTCAATCATAATTTCTTTTTGGAGGACTTATGTCCTAATGCACTTATTATCGACTAGTTACCATTATATGGGCACTTATTCCTTTGACTATTACTGTCTCCTAAATTCTTAAATATCTTTGTTTTGCATGCAGAATTAGGGGATAAAGACTGAGTCACTGATGATCTATTAAATTCACCTTCTCTTGTCCCTGTTCCTCTATTGGACAATAGTTTTCAAACTTTGTGTTTGTTGCTGTCGTTGATGTGTTGTTTTTAGTTTGGAAGGTTTTTGGTGGGGGAGCTTTTCAAAATGGAAACATAAATAAATATTACGAGAGAGTCCTTGTTTAAAATGGGGGTGGGAAATCCTCATTTTGCCCTCAATGTTAGCTCTCAAGGAGGATTCTATGTATCGCATATGGTAAAGAACCACCAATATAGACAATTTATGATTTACTGCAACCATTTGCCTTGTAGAGATCTTAGGATTTCTAATAACTCTATAAAAATAGATATAGAATTCTGAGTTTTCTCCTAGGACTTTGGATAGGTTTCTGGTTTATAATATTCAGAAAATCCCCACAAAATAATGATTGTACACAACCAACTACAGAAGTGGGCAAGGAAGGCATAAAGAAATTCAACACACCACAAAGAATATGGTCTTCATCAGATCCATCAGGGCAATCTCGGTGAGCATTGCATAGGAAGTGGGGGCTGGTACAGTTGCCATCCTTGCACTGGAACTGTCCTAACGGGCAGTAGCGCTGAGGGCAAATGGCGGGTTCATCAGAGCCATCGGAACAGTCTTTCTGTCCATCACATTTCCACCAGATAGGAATACACCTGCACAGAGAAAATAGAGCACTTGTCTTAGCAAGCACTGGGAGTAGAGGAGCAGGCAACAGCTATCTGGAAAGAAGTCAAAACTGAATTCCAAGTAATGACATGTGTGAGTTCTTTCATGGCCCTAGAAGAGGATCAATTAAACCTTGGTTCCTGTGGTGTATTTTCAGAGAAAACATTAATAGATGAGATAGAACAGGTTTAAGACCCAAATACATGCTGAAAAAATGCTTTGCGTATGATGGGATAAAATTCCTGCCACAACAAACAGAGGAGTGTGTGTTTAGAGCTGTGGTTCTAGAAGCAGAGATTGGTTGGGACTGTCTGCTAGGGTGACATAAAAGACATTCAGGTATTGGCTGGGAAGCTGGAGGACACTAACGTTTTTTGAGAGCCTATGTGATAAGTGTATGCTAGATTCTTAATCTAAGATATCTATTTAATCATCAAAATAATCTGCCATAGAATTTTAGATGCTATGATTTGCATTAATGCCTCTCCCCACTCCACTGTCTGACTCAGTCCCCCTAGTCATCAATAGCCTATGGCCATTGTTAGGGAAATGATCTGTGGCCATGTTTTACAACAAACACAAATGATCAAAAATGGATTTGAATGTGTAACCCTGGATCCTCTGGCATAATTAACTAAGGAGCTAGGCCAATATATGTGTGAAAAAGACAAAGAAATTCTATCACTCTTGAGTGCTATTTTTCAGTAAACACTTATACATACTCTGGCTCTGACACAACAATTCATTAGAAATAAAAAACGCATAGTTTGCTTCCTCTCTAGAAGTATAAAAACTTGCATACATAAGCATAACTGTTTGGTTAACAAATTCCATCTATTGATGGAAGAAATTATCTGAAGCTAGAGACTGAGAGTCTTGGTACATTCCAAATGAACCAAATTAATTAGCCAAATTCTTGGTTCATTAGAAAGCTCCCATCACCTGGAGGCTGGAAGTTCAATGTGTGTCCAAGGGATGGAGAGGCAGCGGAGAGAGAGAAGAGAGAACCTTACTTTTCATTGTTAGCACACAGGAATTGGGTGCTAGAGCACATGGGCAGGCAGTGGGTGCTGTCATCCAGCTGGAGGGAGTGGAAGTTATCTGGACACTCACAGGTGAATCCTTTTCCTCCTGCTTTGATGAGGCAGAGATGAGAACAGCCACCATTGTTGGTACCACAGGGATTGTTCACTAGTGAAAGGAGGAGGAAAATATATGTTCATTCAGAGTATCAAGCACAGATGAGCTGATTACCCACTTCATCAAACTCATCACCTCTTTGAGAGTAGGAAAAATCCCAGTCTCATGCTTCTTCCGAAAGCCCATAAGTAGGACAGATAGTAGAGCTGGATAAGCAACCCTGTGCTTTGAGAAAACAGATTTATGTGCTACCAGAAGTGAGGCACATCCACTGGTGTCTGGGCCTAGAAAAGGTGTGTTTCTCAAAGTCCTTGGAGAGCAGATGGGAAACTTAGCTTACATTCATGTGCCCAGAACCTAAGTTAAAGTGTTAATTTCCAGCACATACTATATCCTATCATTCTAAGGATATAGACAACAGAAGTATGGCCCAGAATGAGGTGGATGGATAAACTGAGCAGTGTCTTTACTAGTTTTCTGGGATGCCACTTGGAGGTGAAGATTAATTTGTACTTCTGCTAAAATAATATGAAGAATATTAACTTCTAAGAAAAAATACCGAGTATATTTTGCCAATTCTCATTTTTTCTTACTTCTGAGTTTATCATATACTTTAGCAAGACACCACAACAAAGAAGGCCCACAAAATCCCTCCTATGCCCAAAATATACTCCAGACCTTTACTCGATTGTCTATAAATCATAAAATAGCTTTAACTGCATGAAAAGAAATATAAGTTCACAAGCAAATAAAAAACACATTTCTTAACTTATAAAACACTGAAATGTGTTGCTCTCAACATTAGTACCTTCTAGAAGACAAGAATAACATATATTTAATACACAAAACAATGTCATAGGCAAATAAATATTTAACAAATGATGTCTTATAATCACTGTAATCTTTTAAAGATTTATTTTAAATCAATTATTTCAATAGATTAATCTTGATATTAAGGAATGATTGTTAATCTCTTAGGTGTTATAGTTTACTGTGGTTATATAAGAAATGTCCTTATCTTTCAAAGATGCTTTCTTATTTAGGGCTGAAATGTCACGATATTTTTAACTCACTTTAAAATACTTCAGTCCTCCCACCAAAATAGATGAAGCAAATGCGGAAACATGATAACTGTTAATTCTTATCAAAAACAAAAACTCAGGTTGATCTTTAAGAATAGAGCAAGTTTTAAGAAAAATAAGAGTTATAAGCAGCCTTTCCCAGGAGTAGGAGAATGAACTCTAAAGATATTTCCATACTCTCAAAACTCAGCACGTTTTGTAGAAAACGTTAACAAGTAACACCATTCCCTTTATAAATCATGATGTTTATGCTTAAAAAAACAAGAAAGTAATGCACAGAACCTCAAGCAACTGTGCCAAACTTCTGAATTGTCTACTCACCAATTGGCTGCCTATATGGATGATACACATGGATGTCAAATGGTTTATGGGTTGTGTTCACCAGCATCATCCTATCTGATCCATCATATTTGTTTCCCTTTTCAACTGTCCTTGTATTCCAATCTGTCCAATAAATGGTGTCTTCAAAAATGGTAATAGCAAAGGGATGAGGCAGTGCCCCGTCATACACGGTGTGTCGATGGTTGCCCTCCAAATCCGAGTACCTGAGGTAGGAGGAAGAAAGAGTCACTCAGTGAAGATAACACCTCCCCCAATGCCTTTAACGATAGATGAATTGACAAATCAATTAATACCATTCTACCTTCCAGAGGAAACGGAAGTTCAGGTCCTCCCCCAAACTCCTAGTCTTTAATTAAAAAGCTAAACTTAGGGCCGGCCCCCTGGCTTAGCGGTTAAGTGTGCTACTGGCGGCCGGGGTTCAGATCCCAGGCGCTCACTGACGCACCCCTTCTCTGGCCATGCTGAGGCCACGTCCCACATACAGCAACTAGAAGGATGTGCAGCTATGACATACAACTATCTACGGGGGCTTTGGGAAGAAAAAAAAAGGGAGGAGGATTGGCAATAGATGTTAGCTCAGAGCCGGTCTTCCTCAGCAAAAAGAGGAGGATTAGCATGGATGCTAGCTCAGGGCTGATCTTCCTCACAAAAAAAAAAAAAAAGCTAAACTTAAAGGATATTTTCACTGAACAAAAAAATGTAAAAGTTTGCTTAAAAGAAGTAATGCTTGTAAAATAGGAATAGCAACAGGAGTTTAAACAATCGCTAATTTCTAACCACAGCTGCTTTCCTACAGATGCAGCTAGTTCAGCTGTTGTAGGCTTATAATCTTTTACACTGATGTTCTCCATTCAGCATGTTTTTGATATCCTGGGATGAACCCTAAGTCATTGGAAGAAATCAGAGAATAACAATATAAAGCTGGAATTCTGCCTTCTCCTGAACATTTCAGAGGAGAAGCTGTTCTGGGAGACAGCTGAATGCTCAGTATAACCTGAAAGGAGTATACTAGATGAGTTAAATTATAGCCCTGCAGGCTTAACTTTGCATACACTGGCAGCACATTTATTATTAATCATGCCCTGGACGCTATTGATGAATACTTTTCCAGATGAATAAACCTCCAGAGGAAGTTCTCTGATTTCAAGATGGTACAAAGCATCCACAGCCAAATTTCCAGGTCCTCCTAGTTCCAATGCATCATTCATTACTATGACTCTATGTCAAAATATTGATATTTTAATATTTTTAAGTTTTAAAGCAGACCCTAAAACTCAAACAGGAGTTGGAATGAGCTAGCAACTAAGAAACTTGACAATGTTAGCCATGCGATATTAAAAATATTTTCCAAGATATTATAATTTACAGCAACTTATAGAAGCCAAAGGAAGACTTTCTTGGCCTCTGTTGATAAGACTGCAGGTAAATGACCAGAATTTAGTCACTATTTGTTTCTTTAAAAAAGGCATAGACCAGAAAGTAGTCTTGAGATCTTCCTTTTTGGTTTTTGATCTCTGTGTAGAGATCTCAGACACCCTTATCAGTATTTTTGGTCAAGTGTAGAAGCATAGGGCACAGCTACAAGGATTTGTTGGCATATCCCAACATGTACAAGAAATGGATTGGATGCTGTATAAAAATGTATTGTTTTCCATAGTCTGTGAAACCTATTTCTGAACACAGGCATTGCTACCCCTCTAAGAGCTGATCAAGTCAACGTGGCTCCATGAATATTAAAGGTTCATTCAGGGGCCGGCCCCGTGGCTTGGTGGTTAAGTGCGCGCGCTCCAATGCTGGTGGCCCGGGTTCGGATCCTGGGCACACACCCAGGCACCACTTCTCCGTCCATCCTGAGGCCGAGTCCCACATACAGCAACTAGAAGGATGTGCAGCTATGACATACAACTATCTACTGGGGCTTTGGGGGGAAAAAATAAATAAATAAAATCTTTAGGAAAAAAAAAAAAAAAAAGTTCATTCATTCCCAGATCAAGTGCCTAATATTATAATTTGATTTTTAGATGGTAACTTATTGCCTGAATTTTAGAATCCAGCTACACAAATAATTTAGAACAGATTTTATCAAAAAGTGAACAGATTGTTAATTAGCTAGAAAATTCCTTTTTGCCTCTAACATTCCTTAAAATATTACCTATGTGCACACTATTTCAGTGAAACCTACTAAGCTTTCAAGACCAAAAATAATCTCTAAGACATGAAAGACCACAAAAGTCCAACAAGAAAGTTGTTGAAGCTTCTTTGAACACCTTGATGCTTCTACTAATTCAAAATAGGATTTTATGGAAAGCTAACTAAGCTCTATGATGTTCCTTAAAAGAGAGGATACGCACACTGTGGGAAAAGCCAAGGGTGTCACCATCTGAATATTTCATTAAAATGGTACAAACAAACTAGAAGTAATATTCTACCTCTTCTGACCAAAGTTGATCTCTACCTAAGAGTGAGTTAGTATCTGCTATGGTAAATTCTGCAGAGAGAACACTAAAGGATTGCCTTAGTATATCAAATGAACCAGGACAAGGAAATATTCCCAAAGCATCACGTGCCAAAATCCTTATAACGTTCAATTTTCCAAAGCCTTCTTTCCTACTTACCCTAAACGTATTTTAAAACTAAGATCCTACAACATGGTGACTATAGTTAATAATACTGTATTGTATATTTGAAAGTTGCTAAGAGAGTAGATCTTAAAAGTTCCCATCACAAGAAAAAAAAATTTGTAACTATGTGTGGTGACGGATGTTAACTAGACATATTGTGGTGACCATTTTGCAACATATACATCTACATATTATGTTGTACACCTGAAACTAATACAATGTTATATGTCAATAATATCTCAATTAAAAAAAAAAAAAACTAAGGTAGATCATGAGGTAATTCCAAGGGGCTGAGTTCAAAAAAGACATTGGAGAGTAGCAGAGGCTGATGGCATAGCCTGTAAAAACAATCCAGTATTCTCTGCTTTCCAGGCCAGGGGTGGCAAGGAGTCTTCGTCACATGTATTAACCATAAAGGATTCTGGGGAAATGTCAGTTCAACAAGAGAGGGTTCTGGGATTGATTAACTATGTCTGCCATGAGCATAGGAGGAGAGAGCACCAGCATGTGTGCCTGGTATTCCTTCTTTCTCAGTGGCATGTTCCCAAGAGAGCATGAGATTAGAGAACTTCAAAAATTTCTACACTGACTTTGTAGAAATAAATTTAACAGAATGAAAGAACTTTTAAAGGCCTTTGAAAAAGCTCTGCTGAATTAATGACAATTCCATGCTTTTAAATGTGAAAGGCTGTATATCTGGGTACTTGTTCATAAAAGCTTGCTCAGAAGACATTACTACAGACCAACTAGGCCATAACTAGCAGTGTCCCAAAACAAAAATGTTCTGGTTGGTTAGTGATGTGTATTATCTTTTTTACAATGAGTATTTTTCATTGAACAGTATAATATTTAACACACTTTAAAAAAATCATCCTAGGGGGCTGGCCTGGTGGCACAGTGGTTAGGTTTGCAGGCTCCGCTCTGGCGGTCCGGGATTCGCAGGTTCAGATCCTGGGCGTGGTCTGACACACCGCTTGTCAAGCCATGCTATGGTGGCGTCCCACATAAAGTAGAGGAAGATGGGCACGGATGTTAGCTCAGGGCTAATCTTCCTCACACACACACAAAAACATTATCCTATTACTAGAAAGATTTGAATGTATTATCATATTGAATAAATATTAACAGACTCTACTGCTACATAAAATACTTCATTGTACTTATCAATAAATGCACTAAAGTATTTTAGGGAAAACTTTTTCAACACTTTTGCTCTTTTTCTTTTTTCAAATACTAAAGTCTATTAATCACATATTTGGTAGAGAAGGGCAAACTAAAGGGATAAAGAACTTAAGATGAGTTAAGCACTAAGCTGACTACCATAGGGGAGAGATTATCAGCTCCATTTTTCAGATGAAAAAAACAATAAGATGTGAAAACACCGGGACAAAAACCCAATCTGTATGATTTCAAAGTTCATACTCTTTCTACTGCACCATACTACAGAGCTCAGTGAACCACCTATAATCAGCTTTTAGATAGAAGAGACCTCAGAGCAACTTCCAACACATAGGCCATTTGGAAGCTGCATGGGAATAATACACTGGCAACACAAGCCCTGGCGTTTGGAATAAACAGTTACACATTCTTTTCTATGTACATACTCAATGTAACCCAGGTGAGCATCTGCCCAGTAGAGTAGATCATTGGTGTAATCAATAGTGATGCCATTGGGCCACTCTATCTTGGTAGAGATAATCACAGACTTATTGGTTCCATCCATGCCTACTCTCCCAATGTATGCTCGGCTAGCCCAGTCTGCCCAGTAGACATACCTGTTGGAGCAAACAGAAAAGGTCAGTTCCTGAAGCCAAAAGAAGTCAGTGGCCAAAAGATATAGCTCTTTTCCAATTAGAGAAACAGAGTTTACATTCTACAGAGCCTCTCAGAAAGGAAAGAGAACTAACAGAATATAATCTCAAAGGGGGCAATGTATAGGAAATGCTCAAGAATAAACATGATTAATTGGGGATTTCAGTGGATTTGACATGGAGAGTCCAGTAAAGGTGGTTTTTGTTTTGTTTTGTTTTGTTTTCTAACTACAATATTCTTTACATGCAGCCAAAATATGTGACTTGAAAAGTGAAATGGGGGGCTGGCACCGTGGCTTAGCAGTTAAGTGCACGCGCTCCACTGCTGGTGGCCCGGGTTCGGATCCTGGGCACGCACCGACGCACCGCTTCTCCGGCCATGCTGAGGCCACGTCCCACATACAGCAACTAGAAGGATGTGCAGCTATGACATACAACTATCCACTGGGGCTTTGGGGGGAAAAAATAAATAAATAAATAAAATTAAGAAAAAAAAAGAAAAGTGAAATGGTATGTCATGGCAGAGAAAACAGAATAGCTGATGAATATCATTTGAACAAGCCATGCTTCTACCAATTATACTGAACCATTTACCAGGCAGGAAAAGCAGAAGTCAAATCCCAGCAAGATATTGGCCTTGAGATAACTACGTGGCAGCCTTTTTGGTAACAGAGGCAGAATAAGGGCAGGAAAGAAGAGCCCAAGATTACAGGGAAACAATACCCATATTGAGGATGAAGGACAATTCCTCTGGGATTTTCAAAGCAGAAAGTGTTGTTGGCATCCATACAGTGCTCAGCCAGCTTGCGGCGGTATCGACCATCGAGATCAGAGACAGAGAGGCATTTCAGGTAGGCATCTACCCAATAGAGCTTTCTGAAATGGAGAACCAGGAGTTACTGATACAGCCATTTTGCTCCTGAAACTGCATATTTAGCCACCCAATTTCCTATGCTACCTTGGAATCACACTAACAGCTGTTAGAACGCACTTCTCCCCAGACAAACAAGGACAAGGGGAAACAGTTGACCTTCTTGCAACGGAAGATGCAAGAACGTGTGCTACAATTCCTACTTTAAAGTGATGTCACATAGGGAATTCTGGAGCCACACCTCACACAAAGATTCTGGCTTTACTTTCTTAATGCAGCATAAGGCATCCTTCCCGCATAATGCAAAGGCTTAGAGGAGCAGGGAAGCAGAAGTGAGAGCAATGAGTGTCATGAACTACAGTTTAAATGGTCGAGTCGAGGAAACAGACTTGTCTGAATGTATCATTGAGACTGCACAAAGAAACTCTGAATCATGGCATCCTTAAAACAAAGAGAAATCTTACCCCTCCATGGCTCCATCAGACTAGGCTGGTAAAATGAGTTTCTTACCCTGTGCCAGGTTTTACTTAATAAAACTTAAAAAGCTGTAAAAACTTATTAGAATCTGTAAGAAACTCCCACCACAAGGATATTTCAGTTCTAAATATATTGCTATTCAACAAAATCCATTTATTTTCTCTAAGGCAAGCGTTCTTAATCTGGGGTCCCTAACCTGACATCAGGGTAGCCTGGTCTGTGTATCCTCTAAAACTGATGCAAAATTGTGTGAGTATAAATGTGTTAAGTGTTTTTATCCAGCCAGGGGTCTAGAGCTTTCACCAGAGACTTAAAGTAACCATAATCCAAAGAGTTCAATGCCCCTAGAATCTGAATGTCATTTAAGATCTGAAAGTCAATAATTCCAACTAGAAGGAGAGTGATTTCCCTTCCAAAAGGCCCGAATGTCTCCTTGCAAAAGGTAGGCCCTGATCCAACCATGCTGGGTGTCAGAATATTTAACTTAGGACAGCAGCATCCTTTTAGGCTTGAGGATGAAGGAATGAGTATGCACAAATGTACAAGCCTTGCCAGTTCATTCAGTTGGGTAAATCCTGATGAATGAGATGACCACAATCTTGGATTCCATCAATGTAGAGGCTAAGAACAGCAATAATAATAGCAGCTGTTTGTTGAATACTTACTAAATATCAGGCCCTAGGCTAAGGACTTTTTAAAATATTATATTATTTAAGATCACAACAACCCTAGGACTAGGTGTTACTGTTATTCCTGTTTTTCTGATGAGGCTGCTGAGGTCCTGAGGTTGTATAATTTACTAAGTGAGTAGAGCAGGAATTCAAGGTTGGCTACACCATAGGGCACTTCACTCTGTTGAGCTTACTGCCAACTCATTAATTTCTCTTCATCCCACAGTCAAAAGACTGGCCCTGTCAG
Source organism: Diceros bicornis minor (assembly GCF_020826845.1). Classification (NCBI taxonomy): domain Eukaryota; kingdom Metazoa; phylum Chordata; class Mammalia; order Perissodactyla; family Rhinocerotidae; genus Diceros; species Diceros bicornis. Next base: position 50,863,341 of record NC_080749.1, read on the forward strand.
CAGACTCTTTTCAAGAGATACTCCATCCCTACTAATGGAAAAATTAAGAGGACTGAGAGCCAGCACAATCTTCCAATGTGCATATGGTGCTTTTAAAAACTAGCATATCGAGAGTAAGCGTTTTGGAAACCAAACTCCCTTATGTTAGCATGCAGAAGCAGTAAATATATACACATATAAGTTGAAAAGATCAATTCCCTATCAAGATGAAAACACAGTAAGAACATTTTTTTAAAAACTTTTTAATTTTTAAAAAACTCCTCACTGTTTGCTTACCTGGCAACCCAGTCTACAGCCAGACTTTCTGCAGCTGGTAGTCTGTGGTTTAAGACAGTCTCCCTGTTTGTCTTATTCAGAAACATTCTCTCAATGACCTTATTCTCTCTATCAATCCAGTATATTCTCTTTTCTACTCGGTCAAAATCCAGGGCCACGGCATTGCCCAGTCCTTGCAAAATGAGGGAGTAATAATGGCCATCTGTAGTTAGGTTTCTCAAATAGTAACGGTTGCTAAAAATGAGATATGGCTGGATGTCACTGTTCTGCCGGCAGCTCTTTCCATTTGGTTCTCGAATGTAGCCTGGGGCACACTTACAGATGTAGGAGCCTATTACATTCTCACACTTCTGGCTACAGACAAAGGGCGTCTCTTTGCATTCATCAATATCATTACAAGTCCTCTTGTCAGACATAAGTTTATAACCAGGAAGACAAGAACAATAGAAACTGGTTAAGGTGTCTGTGCAGTTTTGGTCACATCCACTGAGTGAAGGGTCATTGCACTCATTAATGCCTGTAAGTTAAAGACAATTATTAGAGAACCTAAAATGGCAGCAATGGATCCATCATAATGGTCCAAAGTTAACATTTCCACTGTACAGCACCAATCCTTAATGAATCATGCTAAAAGTAGACAGACAATAAGGGATTTCTAAAGGCAGTAGATTATTCAAAAGTCACTGTTTTTTTAAACTTCCTCCTCAATTTAATCCTTCTCCAGTGGTTTTAATAACTAATACAACTAACAAGCCTAAGTTTGACTTCAAATCCTATACCTGCCAATCTTCTTTTAACCAATAATTTAAAAAGTAAAATGGCAGGAGAGAGGAGAAAGAGGAGCAGAATAAAGAGCCTGGCCAGTGGAGTGTGGGAAAACAGGTATCTGGGGGAACAAAATGCTCTCTTTGGTAGCATCTTCCATTTCAGTGGTGCAAATACACCAGGAAGATTTTCAGGCCACCAGCGTGACATCACTGCACACAGAGTTGGGAAGAGATGCACACCTTTGGCTCTCACAAGGTAGCATGAGCCATCCAGCACTACACTGGGTATACCTCTGGCTGGTTCTGTGACATGTGGCCAAGCTCACTCAAAAACTATCCACAGAGAGAAAAGAACATGTTCTTATTAGTTCTATATATTACAAATTCTAGACTGGTTTACATGTGGAGGTTGGGGTGAGGGGGAGGTTAAAACTCTTCCCTTCAATCACCTGAGGATGAAAATGAAGAACAGGCTAAGGAATCCTAGCAGAGGGACAGTCCAGGCAACCAGTCATTCCAAGGGTTCAAAGAGAATCAACACTGTTTGCCTTGTTTAACAGTGCTGTTATGTGCAGACGGCCTGAATATGCTCATCTTCTGTTCTCTGTAATGAACTGCCTAACTGACAAGTTAGTCCAAAAATGTTTGTGTACTAACTTTATATACCAAGAAATCCTTGTCCTTTGATAGACAAACAATAGTAATATTCTGGTAATTTTCTACTTAGAGGACAGACTGGAAAGTCCTGATAAGTCATAAAGAGTCGAGAATCCATAATCAGTCTCCCATTTTCCTTTTCCCAAATCTTCTGTAATACTCACCACATGCTTTCTCATCACTGTTGTCTAAACAGTCATCTAGGTGGTTGCAGACTTTCACCATCTCGATGCAGTTCCCGTTGTCACACTTGAACTGATGAGGGGGGCACGTGGTTTCTGGGGTGTGGCACAGGTGCTCCAGCTCATCAGAGTCATCTCCACAGTCATTTTCCCCATCACAGGTGTAGACCTTATAAATGCAGATTCCATTCTGACAGGTAAACTGATTCTCATTGCAGGTGGGGTATGAGCATTCCCTCTCATCACTGTAGTCACCACAATCATTGCGCCAGTCACATCTGTGTTATGAGACCCAGAACCATTCTTTGAGAGGTTGACAACAAGTCTCAACTATCACCCCACTTGGGGCTTTGCTTCCTCCTCTATCTACCTGAATGCCAGGTTGGCCATTTCAATAACAAGATCATCAATGTCCTCAGTCCTCTGTCCCCCAGAATCTTCATCCACCCCACCAATCTCCAGCTCTAGAAGGATCTAATACTTAGTACTCCCCACAACTTCCCCAGGTGCTGGCTGCTACCATGGAAATATGGGTCTAGAGCTATTAAAAATAATTGCATTCCTTTTTTTTCCCCAGTTGACAAATTAATTAAATACAGCTTCTATAATTTTGGTGTTCATCAGATCTATTCATCAGATAATGAGACAGTTTATTGGCACAGGCAATATCCTGGGTAGCCATATGATAGAAGTATCCATACTCAAGTGGAAACTCATAGGGTGAGTACTATCTATTATAAACGATAAGATTATTAGATGTATCCTCCATGAACACATATCTTCCGATTGGAGTAATGTTTGCAGTAGCAGTCCTATTCCTTCCATCTTTCATTATAATACTCCTGCCACCTACCATGATATGTGAGTGGTCATGGTGATGGAAAGGATGGAAAACTAGTAGATTAGCATAGACTATTAGCCAAGGAAGAAGGCATTTCACAGTTCTAGAAGGTATTTTGGGACCTAACATTCCCAGGCATCATGAGGACAAGGTAGTTTCCTGAAATTCTGTGAGCCAGACTAGTCTTTCTTCTCTACATTATTTCAAGATCCCATGAAAGTCATGATTACTGAAGGGGGTCCTGCTAACATTAAAAAAACTCACGCTAAGTATAAAGGAATCTTGGATAAGGATGGGCAAAGCTAATGTTTGACAATTCATAAAAGAATTTACTATGGAAGGCATAGGAACTAGAGGCAGAGCATTAAAAAAACGTTAAGGTATCAAAGCTGAATGTGGCCAATTTTACAATTAACCTATGGTCAGGTCTTCTAATCAGCACTCCCATCCATAAACCTACGGCACTGTCAATGTGATTTATGCCAAAATGTGTGCATGTAACTGTAAAGAGAGCTGCAATCAAAGCAAGCTGGCTCGACCCCATTTGGTCTCCAAATTGTTTCCAAATGATTTGAGATACAAATGCTTCCTTTCCTCTAGTTGAGATCCAACCCAAGAGGAAAAAACGTCAATTAGGCAATCAAATCACCAGGTTTTTAGACACAATTGCACGTCACAATTCCAGCAAGCTGCTCACAACTCAGTCTTATCCAGGTTCTTCAGCAGCATTAGGAATGAGCCAAGAGAAAAAAAAGTAAATGGGAAAAATGATCCCTTGTACTACTGTGCTCCCACTTGGGAGCACACATTCTGCCAAGCAAGCAAGAGGGTGCACATTAACAGAGCACTTAGTGGAGGCTGCTGGCACTCCAGGCAAACAGAATTTGGAGTTATTTTAGACCCTGTAGCTCAGGTGTCCTGACAAACAGTATTTTTTCTCTTCTGTCCTAAGCCCTTGGCAAAAGAAATTCAGAAAGCTCAAAAAAAAAAAAAGAGGAAGAGAGAAGAAGGAAGGAAGGAAGGAAGGCAGGCAAGGAGGGAGGGAGGGCTAGAGGAAGGAAGGAAGGTAGGATAAGATGAATGAAATCCGTAAAAGTCTGGTAGGGCTGCAAGATCATAGTAATAATGTAGGCAGAGCTCAGAAAGCTCAGAAAAGGAGGATAACCTAGAATCTGATCAAAACTAAGACCTGATACAATTCTCTCCCTAGATCCTATGCCTAGGTTTTCAGAATATATCCAACTGATGTTTATGGAATTCAGAAGAACCAAATCACAGTACAACACAATAGAACTCTTGAGCAAGTAGGAAGAAAATACAGATAAAGATTTATTCCCTTCCACTTACAAAGAATAAAAATCTACAGATCACATCCATATCAGGTAAACATAGACTAAGCATATTTAAAGGTAAGTTCACCACAAAAGGAGACAGCTCTGTCTCTTGAATATGTTCAAGTTGTCGTTACTCAAACTATCACCTCTCAGCAACGTCTACTTGGGCTTCATCAGGGGATGACTCATCCCACAGGAGTACATTTTCTAGACAACATTTATCTACCTCTTTGATCACTACCATTTTTTGGTCATAATGCCAAGTCCTTGCTCCTTTTGCAGCCTTCACAGAACATGACTTAACCTTCTCTGGCTTCCTCAGGACCACCACCGTGAACACACACCTCTACACCACACCGTATTCCAGCAGTACCTCAGGGCCTGTTGAGGAGCTGCCTGCCCCTAAGCAAATGGCCCCAGAAGCTCTGCTGCTCTGATCTGGTGTCTGCTTCCTACATCTTTTCCACCTCCTTCCCTAGCATCTTCTTCCCAGGCTGTAAGCTGCCAGTTTTCGTTCTCTCAATATGCATGTATGTCCTTTAACAGTTCTCGGCAAATGCAATCTCTTCTTAGCTCCAATTCCACGTCTTCAAATGCCTAACACATATTAGGCATATCAGGAAGTCCTATTACATCAAACTCACCTTCTATCTTGAGCAAACTCCCTCCTGGACTCCCTAATTTTGTTAATGCTCTACTATTCTCCTATTCTATCAGGATTGAAACCTACACATCTTCTTTCTTCTCTATTTCCCCGTACAAAAATTTGCTAAGTAGGGATAGTGAGAAGTTGGGGCATTAAAAAAGTATAACCTTTTGAAATGGCCCACGTGGAGAAAGTGACAAGAAATCAAACGGAATATTACAGGAGAGATCCCCAAAACTGGCAGGGGGTGAAGTGAATCTTGACTGACACAGTGTTCTTAGAATTTTAAAATTTGCTTCCAGCATTTAAAATCAGAATATTTCATATGAAAATCCAGATTTCCAATTTCCCTCAAAAAAAGAGCACTCCTGCATGATGCTGCACAGCGTGTCCACTTCTCATCTGGAGCAGGTGCTCTCAGTTCACCTGCCTCTCCGTATTGTCTCACTGACTCTGAGCCTAAGTGCCAAGCTCCATTTATCATCATACTTGCACTGTTAGTTTTCTTATAGCAGAGAGAAGAAAGCGAAGTATTTCTTGTACCCTCTACTCCAAGTGGAAAACTAAGAGGGTCACCTGCTTCAAGAAAGAGTTTTCTCATATCAAGCCCACTTCATTCATCTTCCTGGCTTTCTATGCAAGGTCACATTATGCCTTTCATGAGCCCAAGGCACTTACTTTTGCCTTCATGGGCCCCTTGCTCCATAAAAATATTAAAAATTATATTTAATGACCACATTGGTATAAAGGCAAATATATTAATATTATATATTAAAATACTTTCTTTGACCTAAAGTTTCTCTTTCTTTTTGATTTTAAAAGAAATCTAAACATTTTCATAGGCCACTAAAAGTACCATGGGCCCTAGGCTCTGTGGCCACCACGCCCTGCCCCCATGAATATTTGAGGTTTTCGCGGAAATTTTTTAATCCCCAATTCACCTGTACGAGTGTGGGACACACAGTCCATTACTGCAGGTGAAATCGTCTTCAGAGCAAGAGCTCCTGGTGCAGTTCTGATGCTCATCATAGCCGTCAGCACAATCCGCGTCGCCATCACAGACCCAAGATCGGGGAATGCACCTCCTGGCTGGAGGCCTGCTATTTACACAGCGAAACTCAGAATTTGAGCAGCTGCGACTCTCTGAAACCAAAGCACACAAGAATCAGGAACCACATGAGAGCTCATTCTAGCAGTCAAATTCATTCTGAACCATTATTTCTCTTGCTTCACGCTACTTAACAGTCTGATGGAGGAAAAGAAATGAGAGGAAAACAGGTAGACAAATCATATTGCTATGGTAATGACAGATCATAATAAAAATACCTCCAAAGTTCCATTCCAATTGCTTTGGACCTTGGATTTTTTCCAGAAGTAAGAGATGAAAATTTTTTAGTTTACAAGGTGTAATCAAACAATGTGAGATAGGTATTTTTATGCAATTCCACAGTTGAGAAAATTGAGGCTCAAGATGGTTAACTAGATGGCTCAAAGTCACAGAACTTTCTAAAGAGCTAGGCTTCAAACCTAGGTCTTTTTTTCCCCAAATCTAGTGCCTTTTCAACTACATTATAGCTACCACTTCAAGTAGAATTAGAGTATACAACAGTTGTCAGAAACCATGACACTTTTAGGAAAGAGATGAGTTGCTACTACATAATCATTAATGCCCACAGAACAAAAGAACATGTATTTTATCCAATCTTATTGTGGGTGAACAGGAGGCAACAAGGGGGAGCTCTTAGTGAGGGGAGGTGGGAGAAAGTACATGCAACAGTCCATGTTTGTGCAGCTGTCAACCACCCATTTCAGTAGATAGAGTATGTGTGGAGCTACGGCCCATCACCAAAGTCACTGACAGATGAGGTTAGATCAAATGCAAACACCAGGGAGCCATTGTTTCTATTGTTCTACCATGGAAAGACACTCTTCTAAGACACCTTAGCTAAGAGGTCCATGCTCTGTTGGTCATGGAAAATGGTGTTCCAAGTTAGTTCCATAACCCACTTAAAAGGAATAACCCTCCCCTGAACTCCGTCCCCCAAATAACAGGTCTAAAGTAATAGATGAAACTAGGGGCACAGTTAATCGCTACACTGTTAAAGATGCTATTAAGAGTGGCCGAGTCCTCTTTATCTGCTCTAGAAATGTAGAACATTATTTCCATTAGCTAAATGCAAGAGAAAAAATAAACACTAAAATAATTTTTCATCATTTTAAAGCATTTAAGTAAATGATAGCAAACAATTCCAGAGTGGGAAAATACAGGTAACATTCCACCTGTGTGCATTCAGTTAAAGAGGAATCTGCCTGACAATCAAACTCTCCAAAGACAGGAAAATAAATCGACTGAGTTTCCCAGGAATATGACTCTGCAGAGGAATTAACTGGTTTCACTCACCACACTGGTGCCTTTCATCCTCATCACTCATGTCCCCACAGTCATTATCACCATCACAGATCCATTCTCTTTGGATGCACCTCCCGTTGTCACACTTGAACTCATCACTTAAGCATGTTGGGTCATGGTACACTGAAAAAAAATAAGAAGCACTCTCGATGAAAAGAGTGGTTTGCAGTCCAGAAATCTTGAGAGAAGCCTGCTATAGCACAGGCTGTCCAGAACACAGATTCAAATTCTTCAATCATATCCCCACATGTCCCTATTCAACTAATCAAGTTGTCATAGGCCCATAAACCCAGGGACTCCTCTAAATGAGCCTAGGGCAAAATAAAATTTAATTTTAACTGTTAAAAATACAGCACAATGATATCAGTAAGGAGAGGAGTATCTTTCATAAGCTGGTAAGAAAAGAGTGTACATCAATACAGCCTTTTGAAGAGACATAGCCCCTTTGACACAGCCACACCACTTCTAGGAATCTAAAAGAATCTTCCCACATATGCACAAACAGGTTTCTAAAAGGATGTTCATTCCTGTGTTATTTTTCATAGTGAAAAAAATGGAAACAATCTAAATGTCTATCAGTTAGGAAAGGGATAAAAACATGGAACATCAAAACTTTACAGTAATATTCAGCAGTGCAAAGGAATGAGGCAGGTCTGTATTTGTTAACATGCTGACAAGATCTTGTTAAGCTGAAAAAGAAGGGGAAGGTGGGGGACAAATTGCAGAAAAAAATATGTATATAGTAAGATCCCATTTGTGTTTTAAAAACTACATATCAGGATGTATAGATAAAAGGAAGAAGAATTTATACCTATCCTTAACAGTGATTACCTCTGGGGAGTGAGGGGAGTGGAGAAGGGCAAAGAAATGGGAATTTTACTTTTTTATATACATCTTATTATTTCTTCAGAATAATACCTCTGCATATAATGAGAATGTATACATATATAGATTCTGTGTTTGTTTTTATTTAAATATGTCAGGCAGTTGGAACTAATTGCTACTACTATGACTTTGGTTCCCGTGAAAAGTTTGGAAACTGTAGTTATTCTTCATGTATTTGAACCAATAGTCCATATACTTAAACCAATCTCTAAAACTATTCTACTCACCTAACAGTTACTAATTATTTCCTTTACAGATCCTCAAAACTCTATGTGCCCTTTGTTTTTTACAAAACTTCCAGTGTTGGGGAAAAAGAACTTGGGAAAGAGCTTCAAATACCACCCTCCAACTATTAGCCACAGAAATTGCACAAGAGAAAAGAGGAATAAAAAATAGTCTGAATTCAGTTGCAAAACTACGCCAATGGTCCTAAGAAAATATCCCCAGATTAAAAAATTTTATATAGTCATGGGCCACATAACAATGTTTCGATTAATGTCAGTGGTCCCATAAGATTAGTACCATATAGCCTAGGTGTATACTAGGCTATACCATCTAGGTTTGTGTAAGTACACTCTATGATGTTCGCACAACAATGAAATTGCCTAACAATGCATTTCTCAAAATGTATCCCCGACATTAAGCAACACATGACTGTATATGATGGTATTTACTGCAGTGATATTTATAATAGAGGAAAAAGTTAAAGCAATCTAAATGCTTAAAATAGAGGCAGTTAACTCAATGATAAATATAACTACTCAATGGAATATTATATAACCATTAAAAAGGAGTATGAAGATTATATAGTAAGGGTCAGCAAACTTTCTCTTAACCAGATAGTAAATATTTTAGGCTTACAGGCCATATGTTCTCTGTCGCACCTACTTGATACTGCCATTGTAGCACAAAAGCAGCCATAGACAATACGTGGCTGCATTCTAATAAAACTTTATTTATAAATAAAGACTTTATTTATAAATAAACAAAGACAAGCAGCTGGCCCATGTCTACAGTTTTCTGACTCCTATAAAGCAATATGATTTATTGACAGATAAAAAAGCAATATAGAAGATTATATCTTTATATGTTTACAAGTATGTAAAAAAAATGTGCATGGATATAGATTAGAACTTGCAAAGGTAAATAGCAGCCTCCTAATACAAACAAGCAGAACTGCTTCCAGGAATACAACCAGAGGGTCCCTGGAACTTAGGAAACTCAGGTGGCCATGGGACTTTACCTCATAAACTGGCCCACAGGCAGAACAAGAAGAGGATGTGTGCCCATAATATGCCCCTTCCCCATATACATGACGATTCCAATCACTTTTGGATCCTCCCAGTCATATGGGTCAGAACTCAGCCGAATTCGGAAATCTCAATTCAAAGTCAATTAAAATTAATTGAGTTCTACAAGCCAGGCACAGTATTAGGTGCGTCACCAACATAATCTCATTTTGTCAGGCATCAGTCTGCAACCTCCACATCCTGATCAACAACCCACACAGTGCCCTGCACTAACAGGCTTTTAATGAATGTCTGCTGAGTGGCTTCAGCATCTCAGCTGAGAGTAGAAGCAGAGAGAGTAAACACACAGCAGCCATGACCCTGGTCTATATCTGAAGTAGTTGGAAGAGGCTATCTAGTTGCATCATAATTCTTTTCATCTTGCTTACTCTCTTACCACAAGTGGCAGGTTCATCTGAGCCATCAGAACAATCTCTTTCTTGATCACAATACCAATGCATAGGAATACAGCGCCCAGATGTGCAGTGGAACTCAGTGCTGCTGCACGTGTGAGAGGCTGGAGGAGGGAAAGAAGATAAAATCCATGAGCAAAACGCAAGCTTCTTCCCATCAGTACTAACAATCTGCCTATATCTCTGAACTGGATAATAGTTGCCAAGAAGGAAGACTGAGCCTGAGAAATGGGCTTTTGTATAAGCTTTCCATGGGGAGGGAAGAGTATGGGAGAGAAAGAAGGCAGGCAATACTGCTCCAGTTTTCCAGAATTCTTTTTTCTAGATTCCAGAAATCCAAAAATAAATTATATTTCTTAGAAATGCCAAAGAACCATCTCTTTGATGCATAAAATCACAAATTATGTGAAAGAAGACTTGGTTCGATGTTGTCTGCTATAACATAAGATTAGGTAAATTCTATTGAAATAATAATTAAAAGCAAAAACAACAATATGACCATATCTGAGTTCACCCTACACACAACCTTTTAGCCACGCTAGACCATAATTCTAGAGATTTAACAAAGTTCTGCTCTTATTCATCCCTGTAATATGTATGGGATCTTTATTTGAGTAAATGACTCTGCCTACGCGTGAACATTGATTCTTTTCTCACATAACTTTAGGTAGCTCTGGTCAGATGTTTTCTAAATTGTTATTTGGGTACAAATCAGAATCAAGTCTCTAAATTCTTCTGGTCTAGTAGAATTTCTTGCTTTGGCCCATGATACCTGATGATTTGCCAGGGAAAATTTGATAAGGAAGCAGAGGTCCCTGAAAGGTTAGCACTAGTTCCAATCTGCCGGCCCCTATCTGATGGCTGTGTCCTAAATTCAGCTTCCTCTTGTTGTCAACTGACTCCTGCTCTTGGACTGTAGCCTCACCTGGTGACAATTACTAAATTCTTAAATTAAGCACTTATTTACACTAACAGTCTCAAAGTTATCAAGCTTAAGAAAGGACTTGTCATTTCAGCTATAAATACAGGAAACTGTTTGAACCAAATTACTAAATATAAAATAAAAGTTTCTGAAATTCAAACACACTAAAAAGATAGAAAAATTCTTTCAGTTACTAATGGCTACTATAATCATATTAGGAGTAAATAAGGGCTTAATGTACAAATTCTGCCTGGAGATCCTGAAGACAAAAGGCCTTCAACTCTGGGAGAATTGGCTTGGCAATTGTAGAAGGTTAGGTATCAGAGCCGGTCTCTGGAAGAAATATTTGCAGTAGGACATCCAGACAAGTAACAGAGAGAAGGGCTTCTTATGCCCCTCCAATCACACCCTAAGGTAATTGCCTTCTGCGTCTTCTTACAAGGTCAATTTGAGATGACAAATTGAAATTATCCCAAACATCCAGGCTGTATATCTTTGTATTAGTTCAAGACATGCATCCCTGGAACCACAGAAAGAGAGGTAGGTTTATCTTACCGCAGAAAATGGGACTTTCATCACTCATATCTCCACAGTCATTGTCTCCGTCACACAAGTAAAGACGGGGAATACAAATATTTGTAGTCTGACATTTTGTGTATCCAGGATGGCAAGTGCGATCAGCTTGAAAAAGACAACCAGATAAACATTTGGAACATAGCCACCACATATATATCCTAAAGAATGTCCATGCTAACAGGTCTATTGCAGAACTCAAACCACAAGAAAGGAGGCATTTTCAAAGCCATCACAGAGGCATGATCCGTGACACTTATGTTACCCATAGATTCTATAGTAAAAGGAGACATTTCCAGCTAACACTGGGGGGTGGAGGAGGGAAGTGAGGCTACTTTGTAGTTTAAATCATCTGTTCTCATTATTCAATAGCACCAACAAGAGTCCCAACTCTTGGTTAAATAAACTATGGCATATCCACACAATGGAGTAATATGTAGCTGTAAAAAACAATGAAGAAGATCTCTATATATTGACAAGGAATAATGGTATGATCTCCAGGATATATTGTTAACAGCATGAAAGCAAGATTCAAAACTGTAGGCTATCTTTCCAGCAAGAAAAATGATGATATGAGTGTGTGTGTGTAGTGAGAGAGATGCTTATATCAAAAACAACAGGGGCTGGCCCAGGGTGTAGTGGTTAAGTTTGTGAGCTCCGCTTCAGCAGCCAGGGGTTCGCAGGCTCGGATCCCAGGCGCAGACCTACGCACCGCTCATCAAATCATGCTGTGGCGACATCCCACGTACAAAATAGAGGAAGATGGGCACTGATGTTAGCTCAGAGCTAATCTTCCTCAGTAAAAAGAGGAGGATTGGCAATGGATGTTACCTCAGAGCCTGTCTTCCTTACCAAAAAAAAAAACAACAATGAAAAGATAAACTAATGAAAATTGTCACCCCTATGGATAGATTGAGAATAGTATGGAGGGAGCAGGGTGGAAAGGACAGGGATGAAAGACTTCTGTGAATGTACCTTGTCATATAATTTTGACTATGGAACCATGTACATTATTTCATAAAATAAAAACAATGAAATAAAAATGGAAAAAGGAAAGCAATTCCTAAAATTTGGAAATAGTAACAAATAAAGCTAACAGTAAATCAAGTTGATAACATAACCATACAGGGAAAAAATTCAAATAACTCTAACAACCAGTATTTTGACTGTATATCCCTAGCAGGACATAATCTAAGAACAAGAAGGACCTAAAATCTTAAATTACATTTAGTAGATTTATTCATAGTAGTATTATTTGTGTGGTTCTCTTGAAAGTATTATAGGCATTTTGAAATCACTGTAGAATAAAGCAAATAAGTAACTATGTCAATGTCATTAGAAACCAAGATTTTAAGCATAAAAAAGACATGATTATAAAATCTAAGAAGTAAAAACTGTGTAATCTTAAATTAAAACGGGAAATACAACATAAATTTATTTTTTTCCTTAAAAATTGTATTTCCTACCTCTGTCCACTAAAAAGGCCTAGAAGCAATAAAAGCCAAATAGGAATGGATACCCCAACACTGTGGTAATTTCTAAATACCACAAAAGGAATGAGGTCTCCTTGGATAAGTGGCTAATTCCAGGTCTGAGACAGGAAATATGAGCTGTGGAAGACTGAACAGAGCCATGTTAAAATAACAGAGAAGCGGGGCCAGCCCAGTGGCGCTGTGGCGGTGGGGTTTGCAGGTTCGGATCCCGGGTGCACACCGACGCACCACTTGGCAAGCCATGCTGTGGCGGCTTCCCATATAAAGTGGAGGAAGATGGGCCTGGATGTTAGCCCAGGGCCAGTCTTCCTCAGCGAAAAAAAAAAAAGAGGAGGATTGGGAGATGTTAGCACAGCGCTGATCTTCCTCACACACACACACAAAAATAACAGAGAAGCCAACTTAGCAGGACTCCTACTGAACTAAGATAGGACAATTGAGCACCAAAAAGAATAAATGACTTCCCTGCATTAAAACACATCACATGTAAAAATCCATGAGTTTAATACATTACTAAAAACAAAACAAAACAAAAACTTAGTGCTCATGGGTCACCTACTCATTACTCTGAAAACTGACAAATAAAGGGAAAGGATCAAGCAGTTATCCTATAGAAATGTATTTCAGTGTAACAAATAGTCGATAAGGGAAATATCTTCTTTTTAGAACCTCAGCTAATAAATGTGGAAGGAACAATAGAATTCTAAAATGTCTATTTTGTAACCCTTAAAGAAATAATGGCTTTACGGAACAACAATCCACGCATGCAAAAACCATTGGATTAAAGGTTGGTGGGAACTTCCTAAGGGAAGATTCAGGCTAACCTCTAAATACACTGATTAATTTCATCATCACTTCAAGTGGAACAACCAAGCATTATGTGCCTCATGTGGATGTAACAGGAAACACACAGCTCCACCTATGAAGTGCTCTTACCCAAAGAACCAAACCTAACATAATTAAACCTCTAGATCTAAATTCCAGTTAATAAGAAATAAGAGGGATAAAATAACAAATTAAATGGCTCCATTACGCAATTAGTCTAATCCACAATGTGGGACATTCCACAGGACAAATTAATGGCATTAAAAAAAAGTGATGGGTCCGGCCCTGTGGCCTAGTGGTTAAGTTTGGTGTGCTCCACTTTGTTGGCCCAGGTTCAGTTCCCAGGAGCAGACCTACACCACTCATTGGCGGCCCTGCTGTGGCAGCGATCCACATACAAAACAGAGGAAGACTGGCACAGATGTTAGCTCAGGGTGAATCTTCCTCAAAAGAAAAAAAAAAAAAAGTGGCACTGTTGTGGCATAAAAAAGATTAAAGAGTTATAACAACCAAAATCAATGTGTGGACCTTGTTTGAATCCTAATTTGAACAGACAACTGTAAAAAGACACTTTGAGGATGTGACAAAATTTGAATATGGACTGAGTATTCAAGGATATTAAACAGGTATTGTTGATTTTCCTAGACATTATAATGGCATGGTAGTTATTTTTCAAAATGTCTTTCTTTACCTGTGATATGCATGTCTGGGAGTTGCTTTAAAATACTCAGAAAGAGGGCCGGCCCGGTGGTGTAGCGGTTAAGTGCGAGCGCTCCACTTCGGTGTCCCGCGGTTCGCAGGTTCCGATACTGGGCGCACACCAACGCACCGCTTGTCAGGCCATGCTGTGGCGGCCTCCCATATAAAGTGGAGGAAGATGGGCACGGATGTTAGCCCAGGGCCGGTCTTCCTCAGAAAAAGGAGGAGGATTGGCATCAGATGTTAGCTCAGGGCTAATAAATGAGTAAAAAATAAAATATTCAGAAAAGTTGAGGGAGATGAATGGAACAGATGGGCCACTTGTTGATAAATGTTGAGGCTGGGTGATGAACACATTAAACTATTCTTTCTACTTTGGTGTATGTTTGAAATTTTCCATAAGAAATACTTCTTTTAAAAAGCACACCCAAATAAATATCGTGTATAACTCTACCTACAAAAGCAGCAGAGTATGTGGATATAACCAAACTGAAAATATATTTGTACCTACACTCTGCCCCTTTGTTTTCCAAAGATGCTAACATGCAAATCCCAGAAATTTTGGAAAAATCAATTAACTAAAAAGCAATTTACCATAAAAACTAAAAAGACAAATCATTACAGTCAACATTGTACTGTATAGCTTTTTGCACAACAAACATTAACCACAACATGTTTATGCAATAATTTTTGTCAGGAACTATTGTTAGAGCTTTAAAACAACCGAAGATTTTGTCAAATCAATTTTTAGTCTGGCAGATATATAAATCAAGGATAAAATATTTAAGGTTAAAATAGTCAATGGTTGTATGACTCCATCAATTTAGGTAAATAATTCAAATATTAGGTATAGTTGTTTTTAAAAGTCATTTAGTCGAATGTATTAAAATGAAATTTATGTTTTAGATGAATACTTAGTTCTTTTTTTAGAAAGCTTTTTTTTTTATATAAAAATTTCATCTCCCATGTTCTAAAACTTCAGACCCCAAAGCACAACAAGTACTTAAGATGAACTTACGGCAATTTTTCTCATCTGAAGTATCATTATCATGGCAGTTGTTTATACCATTGCAGACAAACTGAAGAGGTATGCACCTTCTGTTACTGCAAGTAAACTCCGTGGTGGTGTTACAGTCCCTGAACAGGCACCCTGCCTCATCACTGTTGTCACCACAGTCATTGTAGTGATCACAGCGATAACGATATTGGACACATCGCCCATTGTCACAGGTGAAGGATGTCAGATGGCAGGTGTGAAACGCTAAGAGGAGGAAAAAACATTGAAGAAACCTCTTGACTAAAGGATCATTCTAATTTCTAAAAAGATACAACCAAATAAAATAGACACTTTGAGTTTACCTTCCAAGGCAAAAACAGCTGCAAAATGGACTGCATGCAAAGTGAGATAAGACTTTAAATTAGTTGGATTAAGCAAATACGTTGTATGCCTTTTTTTTTGCAAATGAAGTATTTCAAGTAAATGAAAATGTCACTCCATTTCTCTATCATCTCAATTTAAAAGTTTATCTCAATCACAGAAAAGCATGCAAATACAATTTCTTTGGGGAAAATAAAACTCTTAGCCCATACACAGTCTACTAGAAAAAGGTAACTAACCTCAGAACTTCCTAAGAAAGTCCACCGTGTTTTACTCACCCTATTCAGATGGAAGTTGAATATTCGGAGAGATTTCAATAAAATTATTGACTTAATGATCTTTCAGCTATGAAAATTAACAAAATGATAACAATCACCTATTGGAGCCCTTAGTCCCATGCTAAGTATGACTTAGCATGCACCAAGCCCCATGCTGTGTTTTTTATATATTGTCTCTCTTACTCCTCACAAGAATCCTAGTAACAACTCCATTTTACAGATGAAATGTCTGAGGCTCAGAGAGGTTAAGTAACTTTCCCAGAGCTACACAGATTGTAAATGGCATAGCCGGGATTTGAATCTGGCACGTCTGCTCTTAACCACTACAAAGGTGCTTCCTAATAAAGCATCACATGCTACTCAAGGGCATATATATCAGCTTATATGTGATTTAATAGAAATGCAGTCTGGATTCTCAGGGTAAATGTCTTTCAGTTCTAACAAGATGCTGAGGCACAAATTTCAAATGTATTCATACACAGCAAGATTCTGTACCAAATATTTGGCATAAAGACATCGTTAGTGCCGAACAAAAAGCTCCAAGAGTCCAACTCACCACAGACACTTTCCAGCTCATCACTGCCATCACCACAGTCATTGTCGTTGTCACATGTCCAGTGCTCTGAGATGCAACGCCCATTGAGGCAGGTGAACTTGGAACTATCACACCGTGTACCATTGTCCACTATGCAGTGCTTATTGTTGTTGGCCAGATACCAGTGGCCCTCGTGTGGACATTGGCACTCAGCACCATTTGGACCTGAAGAAAGGTAGGCCCGGAAAAAGGAAAAGATTTGTGTGCATTTTCTCCTCCAGAATAGCACTGGCAACAGCTTCTATATTAAATGTGCTATAAGACGAGCCATAGAAACTCTTCCCATCAACCTTTCAACCATACTCTGAGTCATTTTTTCATCAAGAAGAACAACCACCAATTTCTACTAAATGTGGCTAATTCACCCTAATCTTTAAACAACTACCTCTCGTCTACAGAAGAAACAATAGCAACGAGTCTCCCTTCTCAGCAAAATCTGCAAAGCAATGGTATCAAAAGGCACATTTTCCTATGAATTTGTTGTTCTCTATAAAACACACCCTGAAGCACATACCACACTCTAAAATATCATCAGAAATATTTCAAGCTATAGATGGTACCTTGCAAGTGGAAGAAAGAACTCCTTTTATAAGGAAGGTAAGCTCATTGATGGAATTTCTATTCAAGTCATGAAGTGCAGTAGCCAAACCCTCAACTTTCTTTCTACCACCATCAAGCTTGAATTGAAAATGCCTTCATAAGAGGGACCCATATTGAACAGGAAAGAAACCTGTCAAAGTCTTCCTCTCAGTATACGAACCCCCAAACCTATTTTATGAATTACTCTGAAATCAAGGAGAATTTGGATTTTTTTCCTCCTGTTAGAGCTGAATATTCCTCCAACCTGTCCTACCAGCTGTCATCATTGTTACTACTCTGCATGATTCTGTCTTCATGGGCAATGCCTTACCTGGTGCACAAATATGGCTGCAGCCCCCATTAAACCGATCACAAGGATTACTACACTGCCGTTGCTGGTCCTTCACAACAACACAAATATCCTCAGGCTGGAAGCGAAAACTTGTGGTCATTGCAGTCTGACCTGACCCATCATATTTGTTAGCTCGGTAAACTTTTTTTACAGCTGAGTCAGTCCAGTATATATACTGGCCATAGAGAGTCAAGCCAAAAGGATGAAAGGTTGCGCTGACAATGACCTCACGCCCCATGCCCGTTAGAGTGCTGCGTTCGATCTTCAGCCTAAAACGAAGTTAAAAAAAAAAATGCTGGAATCCAGAAAGAATAAGTTCCTTGACTAGCAGCCCAATGCCTGGGCCTAACCATTGCTTTACACAAGCTCCAACTTTCTTTTCAAGTGGAGCATATGACAGCAAGAAATGTTTCTTCTGGTGATGGGAGGTCAAACTTTGCTTATCAAACCAATGGCTTATATAAATCATTGATTTCCAAATATTAATATAATCTACAAGTAATACTAAAAAAGGAACCAGGCTGACATTAGAAACAGGAGAATATTATGAAATAATACACGTAATGCATGGAATTTGGTATTTAGAATATAGTAGTCACTCAATAAAAATGTGAATTATTTTTCCCTTCCCACGCCCTTAATGACTTTTTTGATTTGTCATTTACTGAGTACCTTGAAATATTTAACTAAAATGATCCAAATTTAGACAAAAACATCACTGCTTTTTTCAAATGGGAAAATGAAGAAAAGATGAGGTTGTTAGGTGCTCGGTGTCACAAGACCAAAATCATAAGATAATAAGCAGGAGAAGTTAAGATTCCTGACATGAAGACACCAGCCATAATAAACAAAATCATCTCATCTCTTCAACTATTCCATTAGGATGATTGGATTGTGAGTAATTTCAAGGGTACTTTGAGAAGTTACACATAAAATTAGAGTTGACAAAAATTTATAAGGAAAACATTATGTAATTGGCCGAGAAAAAGCTGGCCTGAGAAGAAAGAATCTATTTGAGAAAATGACCAAAAGTAAAAACTAAAGGAAAATGTTTTTATAAGACACTGAATGCTAAAGCCCAGAAAAAACTTAGTATCAGTCTGCATTTAAAAATCATTCATAAAGGCCAGCCTGGTGGTGTAGTGGTTAAGTTTGCATGCTCCACTTTGGCGGCCCAGGGTTCATGGGTTGGGATCCTGGGCGCGGACCTATGCATCGCCTAACAAGCCATGCTGTGGCAGCCGCCTCACATATAAAGTAGAGGAAGATGGACATGGATGTTAGTCTAGGGCCAATCTTCCTCAACAACAACAAAAAAAAAAGTCATTCATATTTTATGGTAGTTACACGGGGCCCGGAGATTATACATTGAATGATTACATTTGTAATTATAGTTGAAATTAACTTATGTAGTAATGCATCTTTAGATGCCCTTTAGTTCATAATTATTCAATCTCATGATATAGATCAATTTTCATTCAAGTACATTCACCAAGCTAGAATATAGTTCCTAAAACTGTGATTCTATATTTTGGCCACATCTATTTAGCATATTATATTCTTTACGCAAATCCTTCTTCTTTGGAAGTGGGAAGAACTCTTCTTTTCAACACCCACATTAATAACCAAAGACACATACAGACTGGCATCTGCCCAGTAGAGAAGGTCTTCCTCATTGTCCAGAGCGAGCCCATTGGGCCAGACCAGGCTGCTGTTCACAATGGGTACCCGGAAGTTTCCTCCCAGTGTGGCTCTCTCAATTTTGGCATTAGTACCCCAGTCAGTCCAGTACATGTACCTAGTTATCAAAAAAGAGTCATAATTAATTCACTACAAGGAACCTCATAATCCTTTTTACTTAAAAAGAGTGGCAGCATTCTTTAACTACGAATTGACATTAATATGGCAGATGAAACCCTACTCCATTCCCACTCACACAACTTGCCCAAAAGGGATTTACTGAGTCAGAGCATTGATTCCCTAGTATGCTGCCATCCTTTCTAGTATCAACGGGAGTTCCTTCCCAGGTAAAGTCACTCATGCGCTTTCATCCTTGAATCTGTAGCTACAGTGTTACAAGCCCATAAAACGTTAACTCTCTATGAACATAAAATAATTTCAGGCCCCTCTCCCTCCAGAAATAAGCAGACAGAAGTATGATAAAGAAGACCATGGCACACCCTCGGCAAGGATCTAACACAATCGCTCCTGGCTTTGAAACGTGGGCTATCACAGCGCGCTTAGACCCATCCTCGGCGACAGAGTTAATCGTCTGGTTGGTGTAGTCACTGTAATAAATTCTTCTATTGATCCAGTCAAAGGCAATGCCATCAGCAGCCCCTATATCTGGACATACACCAAGAAACACACATACAAAGGTGTTAGAGTCTCAATACACATTTTAGAACCACTGGTCATCCGCAAGTGTTGACCCCGTTGTGTCTACTTCCAAGGTAAGCTGCAGCTGGAGTGCACTTACCTGAAACAATGACAGTGGGAGAAACGGTTCCTGAATTCAGGTTGACATAGGAAATCTGGCTGTGTCTAGGTGCTAAAGAGTGTGTGAAGTAGATTCTGTTATTTATGCTGTCATAGTCCAGGGCCACAGCAATTCCTTCCACACTTATTGCTTGGAAAGGTGGGTTATGGTTTTCAGGGTCCAAATATAAGCTTCTCAAAGAATTATACATGGCAAACATGAGGAAATGTTCTGTTGGAATGGCACAGCTCTTGCCATCACCTTCCAGGGTCCCAAAGGCACAGCCACATTTTGGGGTGTGCAATCCAGGCAAAGCAAAGCAGAGATGGGAGCATCCACCATTATTTTCCAAGCAAGGGTTGTTGTTGACCTCTTCAGGTGACCGGGGCTGGACACGCTGGTCAAAGATGGCCACATCTCTTAGCCAATTGATACTGTCCCTTATCACCGTTGGTGGCTCTGTGTTCTCTGGTTCCTTGCTAGCTTTGAAGATTTTTTTTAAATTCCTGTCTACCCATATGATAGAATTTTCAAAAACAGTGATGGCATAAGGAGTTGGATAACGACTGCCATAACGAATCACTTCAGATTCCCCTCCCTCAATATTGATCCTTGCAATAATATCTAAAGAGTCATCAACCCAATAAATGTAGCCATTGCTATGGTCTACTGCCAAGCCCCGTGGTGTGACAATGCCCTCTGATACAAGCACAGTTCGATTGGTACAGTCAAGAAAAGAACGTTCAATCTTTGGGTTTTGTCCATAATCAGCCCAGAAGAGGTATCTGTTCTTGGGGTCTACAACAATATCCCTGGGCATATCCACTATGACTTTAAGGAGAACACGGCGGTAGGTGGTATTGATCCGCAGAACTTCTATCAGTGTTTCAGACAGAAAAGCATTGGTGAAATAAAGATTTCCTGCAGGAAAATGAAAGAGCATGCTGATGAATGGAAAACCAAGAAGGAAAAAAGAAGATACCTTTTCAAATTCATAACAGAATAGGTAAGGTTGACGTTTGGGTCAGTATATGTCGCCTTTTCCAAGATGATAAATAAATGTCTCAGTTTAGACTTATAAAAATAAATATTTACTCTTAGTAACTAAAGAAATTGTTTCTTCAAATTTAAAGAGAATGTGCCTGTCTTCAGCTTCTAAAGCAGACTTGAATTCACAGCAAATGTCATAACCCACTTTTTACTGAAAGATGTATTTTCCAGAATGTCCTTCTTCTCCTACCTGAATATTTAACACCTAAATCTTCAAAGACTCTAAATACACATTATCATGATCTAACTTCTACTCCAACATGATGAAAGGAGCAAAGAGGGAGAGCCAGCAGCATCTCAGGTTGTCATCGATGTCATCAAATGCTCTCTGTGATTAGCATTAATGTGAGGTCTTTTCCTAGTCTTCCTAAATAGTGTAAATGTTTTCATCCCATGAACCTTCCAAAGCCACCAAAACAAAAGTCCATTTGCCTTTGGGCAAATTTACAGAACAATGTAAATACTAGGATAAAAAGACCATGGTGTGAAGACAGTGTAATGAATAGAGAGTGATCCCATATTGATTCCACGCAGTCGAAAATCTGTCATTGAACTATAATACTGCTAACAAGGCACATCTGTTTTGTTCCTAGACCTAAATCAAAACTGCTCTAGAGAAATCAGGTCAATAAGCAATATGTTACTGATCTACTCTTTTCATTACCTATCTCTAATTGCAACATATATATATTCCAATCCCATAATCCAGGATTGGCAAACTTTTTCTGTAAAGAGCCAGATAGTAAATATTTTAGGCCTTGCAGAACATATGGTTTCTTTCACAATTACTCAACTCTGCCATCGTAACATGAAAGCAGTCATAGACAATACATAAACAAATGGGCATAGCTATGTGCCAGTAAAACTTTCCTTACAAAAACAGGCAATGGGCCGCTTTTGACCCATAAGCCATAGACTGCTGACCCTGCTTTACCTATATCCTCAGAAATAATGTAGTAAATTTGTTGTCAGGGATGGGATTTAGGAACCCAATTAAAGACTTATCTAACTACACTACCATATTTACTATTTGCAGTAAACTCTTATTATAGTACCTAGATTTTCATAATGTATTTTAATATTTCTAAGTGATGTCTACTTACCAAACTTGATAACACACCATGACACCTATTTTTATAGATTGGAATTATAATCAAAAAATTATAT
The DNA here is from genome assembly GCF_020826845.1 of Diceros bicornis minor. NCBI lineage: Eukaryota > Metazoa > Chordata > Mammalia > Perissodactyla > Rhinocerotidae > Diceros > Diceros bicornis. The sequence goes on from NC_080749.1 coordinate 50,885,431, forward strand.
TTAATGCATTTGTTTCTCAATCTATCATTAAAATTGAGGAGTAATTCAAAATTAAGTACATAAATCAATCAATATAACTAAGTTAATATAAAATTGGGTCAGGTCAAGCATTTCAATATAACTACAATAGAGAAAGTATCTAATGATCAAAAGTGTATTTAGACATCAACAAGAGGAAGCAATTAAGAATTTGGCAACTAAAATTGCTCAGCTTTAAAATAAATGATTATCATTTCATGGTTTACATTATATTTTAAAATCTTTGTCTTTGAAAATTTAGACATTACAGGGCCGGCCCCGTGGCTTAGTGGTTAAGTGCTCGCGCTCTGCTACTGGTGGTCCGGGTTCGGATCCCGGGTGTGCACCAACGCACCGCTTCTCCAGCCATGCTGAGGCCGAGTCCCACATACAGCAACTAGAAGGATGTGCAACTATGACATACAACTATCTACTGGGGCTCTGGGGAAAAAAAAAAAAAGGAGGATGATTGGCAATAGATGTTAGCTCAGAGCCGGTCTTCTTCAGCAAAAAGAGGAGGATTAGCTTGGATGTTAGCTCAGGGCTTCCCCACAAATGGAAAAAAAAAAAATTTAGACATTTCTAATTTAGAAATTAGGTGCTAATCTAAGTGTGAAAAAGAACAAACCCATATAATTTAATATTTCTAGTCATTTTGCATACAGTTCAGACTATGTTCATAATGGAAGAAAATGAGATAATCTGTTATAAATCTGTCAGCTGAAAACTTTATCATTAACTTAATAGACATACAGCTTAGTCTAAAAGCACAATTCAATTTATCTTTAATCTCGATAACTGTCTAGAAAAACAGATCTGTAGCATATATAATGTTAGGCTAAACTTTATAGCATAAAATAAGATGATAGAGATGCAAACATAAAAAGGCTTTTCAAAAAAATCACTATATAGCTTACCTACCTGCTACCCAATCCAGTGCAATACCCCGGACTCCATTTTCCCCTATCCCATATGTAACGATGTCTGTAAAAGCAGACCCATCTGGTTTGATTCTACGGATTGCATTATAACTTGCCACAGAGCTGCTAAAATCACACCAATAAATAAAACCAGAAGATACATCAACATCCACATGCAGTGCATTTCGTCCTGAAACATTTAAGAAAAGATTATTAACCAATGCTCTAGATGGAACTAGAACTTTTAAATGTCTGCTCTTTCTCTCATATCCTCATTCCCAACTCCCTGCTCTGACACGCCTTCATTACAAAATAAAACTATTCATTTCCCAGTTGCCACGAGAACACCTACCACCCAGATCTTGGTTTCTATAAACCATTTCCCACAATAAGTAGCACTGGCTCCTGGGAGAAATAGCTGATTATAGGTTTGGGGAGGGAAGATATGAGGTGAGCCTGGAGCATTTCATTATACCAAGAAGCAAGAAAGCATTCAAACACTAATGTGATCATGTCAAAAGAATACAGGTGGCCACTTCAAGAGGTTCTCTCTGGCCAAAACTGATCAACTGGATATCAAAAGAATAATTATGGAAAATGATTATAAAACATTGAATTAAAAAAATTAAAACTTAAGTTCATGTGATAATAAAATTTTTAAAGATAAACTGGGAAAAAAGGAAAGCTCTTCTTTTAGAAGAATGTTATCTAATAAACATAGAAAGAATGACAGAATAAGTCACCATGTTGCAACCTCCAATTAAACAATCATTTCAGACAAGGATCATCAATGGCTGCTCAAACCAATGGCTAAAAGATATTTGGGGAACAGGATATTCATGGAGGGCCAAAGTGTGATGGCAAAGATTTCATACAAATTACAAAGGGAAAAATATACCTTTAAAAAGCAGACATTTCATGGTGACCACCTTATCCAAGTGATCAAACTTAAGCATCACTAAGAGGGGGACAAGCTGACATTATGTTCTTCCTAATGAGATTCTGTATCAAGTACACAGCTTGGTCTATATAGTGTTTTTGCCAAATATGTTCAACCCCAATCCAATCAAGAAATTAGACCTAACTTTTATTTTATGGGATATTCAGGGTATAAATTGAATGACACGTTAAATGACACCATGAGGAAATAATCAGACAAATCCTCAATGTGAGATTCTGAAAGACCACAGTTCTGTCTCTTCAAAAAATCAATGTCACAACAAAAAACTGGGGCAACTACTATAAATTAAAAGAAACTAAAGAGACATTCCAAATACAATGCATGAATCTTGATTAGATCTTGGATGGAACAAAACAATAGCTGTAAAAGATATTCTGAGGCCAACTGGAGAAATATGAACATGAATATTAAATGATAACACCCTTAGGAGCTGCATGCTAAAGTACATAGGGGTGAAGTGTCATGATATCTGCAATACATTTTCAAAAAGTTCATTGAAAATGTATGTATATGTATGTATACACACACAAACACACTCAGAGAGATTAGGAGAGCTCAAATGAGGCAAAATGTTAACAATTGTTGAATCTGGGTGAAGGGTATAAGGATGTTCACTGTACCTTTCTATCATCTTTTCTGCATTTGAAATTTTTCAAAATGGAAAGTTGGGAGAAAAAAAGTTACTGATTTTATAATATCTTTACAAGATGGCAACTTAGATCCATAACTTTTCAGATAAGGGAAGACAAAGACGAGTCATGAGTACATGTGAATATGGTCATCAAGTAGGAGCATGTGTGGTGCCAGAAGCACTCTGAGTCCTTTCACCATATGCATTTCTGTCTCTTCTGACCATCTCTCCCACCCCTTCATTCCCTTCATCCTTTTTTCTTCTCTTTCTTCCTTTTATTTCTGTCATTAGCCTATGACATACTCCTTGTGCTGCTAGTCAACGCTTAGTTCCTCTTGTGGTAACATATACCTAGAAACCTCTTGGTTGATCTAGAAAGCAAGTGATCATTTTATATGTTCACAGTATGCAAGCATAAAGTGGTGTAAAAATATAGTTATTAAGGAGACACTAATGCTGTCAACTCTTTTATTTTAACTCATCAAATACATATTAAAAAATAAGATTGTGGACTATTTCATTATTATTCTAAATAGTATACCCTCTACCCTAAATCTCCATTAACTGCTCTTTTGAATACGAACTCTGTAATATTTTGTGCAATCTCATGTTATATTCTATATTGTTCTAGGTCTGTCGTTCTCAGTGTGGTCCATGGACCAGCAACATCAGCATGCCCTGGGAACTTGTTAGGAATGCAGATTTTGGAGACCTACTCCAGACTACTAAATCAGAAAATGTGAGGATAGGGTCCAGATCTGTGTGCTAACAAGCCCTCCAATTCTGATGCACACTAAAGTTTGAGAACCACTTGAGGCTAAGCTAGTTTATTTAAAGGGAAAGACAAGCTTCATTATGTGCTGAATCCAAACATGGAGAAATGCTTTACAGCACCAAGGACTTCAACATGGCACCAGAGGAAGTCAAATCTTACTTATACTGGAGTTGACATACCTTGGCCTGCCACTGGCACCATGGCTTCTGAATGATCTGACAAATCCAAGCTAAAGCCTCTGATTGCAGACAGCATGGAAACAACAATGAAAGACTCATATGGAGAGCAGGTCTGATGATCAGGATTGAGTTTAAATCCAGTGGCACAGGCACACGAGAACAGTCCTCCTGGTACGGGCAGGCAAATCTGCTGACAGGCATTTGGATTGTTGGTACAGCCATTTGAGGATCCAGCAGAGTCTAAATGAAATCAAAATTAATTCGTAACTTTTCACTCCACCTACTTTCCACTCAATCTCAAATTTTTAAAATTGGTTCACCAAATAATTCACTGTAAAAATTAACAACAAAATATGGGATCTGAGTTAACCTAAAAACAATATTGGAGAGACTAGAGCTTATGCAACTAACACTTAAAGGTATTAAGTGTATTAAAACAGGACCACAATTATTATACAATAACTAGAGATAGGAGCATCTATTGTTTTTCTTCCACAAATCATACAAGAATTAGAAGAATTGGGGAGGTCAGTATATAAATTCTAATGTTTTTTGCCCTCTTGACCTATAGACTGGCATTTAAAATTATATCAGTTTAATTACATGATCAACAATGTGATGGACATTTGATGTAAGGTATATTAAATAAGAATATTTAAAGGTTTTTTCCACATGCAATAAAAATAAACACCAAATAAACCTAGGTTATGGGACAGCAAACAATATGTTTGATAATCTTTGGTTAGAGACTAAAAGATATAAAATACATCAAAACTATAAAAAATAATCTCTAGATGATAATGCTAACTTAAAGGGGAAAATCAAAACTTACAGTTATCTCTGAAAAAATATGTTGAAAAAGACAACATCTAAGAGTATTCCATTTAAGATTAAAAATCCTATCCTGTTAACACTTTCCCAACAAGTATCCAACATTTACTGACACCTTCAACGTGCCAGGAACTATTCTAGCTACTGGGTAGAAAGCAAGAAACAAGTCCTGCAAAATGCCTGTCCTTCTGGAGGTTACATTCTAACAAGGAGCACAGACAATAAACAGACAGATAATATGTCAGGAAGTACTAGGAAGCAAAAGCAAAGTAAGGAGTTTAAAGTGATGGGGAAAGAATGGGAATAAGCTTACTGTGAAGTCAATCTGGCCTTTCAGATGCCAGTTTAGGCTTTGACATTCAACCACGCTTAAGACATATTTTGGGTAATTTCAATTTGCAGGCAGTGTATGTACACGGGTTTGTGTGTGGGCATGTGTTTATATATGTAAGTGTACAGAGATGCGAATATATGTTATACAGCCATGAATGTGTATGTTTCAGTGGCAAATACTTACCATGTTTGTGATAAACTCGAAGGCACCTCAGACGTGGAATATTATCTCTCAAGATGACTTTGTTGGCCCCGGTGTCCTTGTCAACTCTTTCAATGACCTCATAGTGTTCATCAGTATAATAAAGGAAGGAACCATAGACAGCAATTCCCCAGGGGTGGGAAAGATAGTTTACCAGAATCATCCGATCTGTACCATCCACATTTCCTCTTTCAATCTAAAAGATCAGAATTTTCATTATTGACTGATTCATGGTGAAATGAAAAAAACATTTAAAACTAATATTCTCTTACTAACAATAGTTCACATTTACATAGCACTCTATCCTTTATGGAGAATTTTATATCTATTTTCTGATTTGATAGTCACAACTACACAGAGCAGTAGGTCAGGTAATGTCATTATGCCCATTTCACTGATAATGAAGCTGGAGCTCAAATAAGTCAACTTCCTCAGATGGCATGGTGAAGAAAAGGGGACTAAACATCTATAGTCCCTGTGTGTGATATTCTGGTCAAGGATACACATTTAATGTCTAACTGTGGGCTGTTACACAGGAGTTGGCTGACCCTGCATTTAACATTTTCACCAACAGTTTCTGCAATGGGGATAGGAAACGTGCTCCATACAAGCACAGAAGACAGCAAAACTGGATGGGGCAGACGGTAGTGCTGTCACATTGGAACAGTAACAAGCCTTAGTCAAAACAACCCTGGTAAACTGGAATAGAACTCACAAGAATGAAGTTCCTATTGAGAAATGACAAGTTGTCTACTTTTGGGAGAAAAACAAAATGTAGCCACAGCTGGTTTAATTTCATTCCAAAAACTTGCCTCAAGTGCCTCCTCTGTGCCAGGATCTGAGCTGAATACTGGTGAGAGAAACATGAGGTCTGACTCACTGCCTCACTGGACAAGGGAACCCAGCAGTTACAAGAGCAGGTTATGCCCTAGAAACTGACAGAAGTTCCAGAAGTCTAGAGCATAGGGAAGATAAGCTTGGAGGGGAGCTGCTGAGGTAGACTAGGATCAGATTAGCTGACCAGGCTCGGCTGAAGTGTTTGGAGCTGCTACTCTAGGCCAGGGTTCTGGGATAAGCAGTGATCAAATCTATTTGTTACAGTTTTATGAGGCCAACGTGTCTCCATCATGAAAGCAGGGTTCAGTAATGAGAGCCATGGTCTAGTCAAGGCTAGAGAGAAGTGGCTCAGAATGGTGGAGGTGGCAGAAAAAGGCTGGGCCTGAGAAAAGAGGGAGAGGACGAATTGCCAGGATTTTGTGCTAATTAAACGAGGACATGGTTATTAGAGTGAAAGAGAAATACGAGGGTTCTAGCCTAGGAGAAAGGATGGAAAGTCAATCCACTAACAAGCTCACAGATTCAGGAGGGCAGAGCAGATGTAGAAATTGGACGGGAAGGAGATGGTGTGTACTGTCTGGGACATGCTAAATTGTATGGAGAAATCACATCATGTGGCAAGAGCTTCCTCAACATTGCACACATGCACTGAAGCCTGCAAAGTGCTTTCACACACATCTCCACTTCTTTTTAATCCTCAAAGTTTATCACCATTGCAAGTACATATTAGGAGTGAAATTAGTACTTGTTGAACTGATAATGAACTGAAAACCAAACCTCCTGCTAAATATTATGGAAAGCATCAATGTTAAAGACAGATCTGAAATCACTACTGTTTAAAAAGCAAGGAAGATACTAGCATACATTCAATTCAGCATCCAAAGCAATATTTTAACTGATCAATAATTATTATTGAGTACCTTCTTTGTGCCTAGTCCCAGGTCAGCTGCAAAACCACAGCAGTGAACACCAAATATTATTTCTGTGAATGAATGAAATTATATAGTTTCTGCTGCTTATTGCAGAATATAATGAACTCAACGTCGGAGTTTAAACTCACCAGTAAAGGGAATTTTCACATATGCATCTACCACAAAAGGACATTAGAGAATAATATGTAGCTATGAGGGGACACTGAGCTCGGAAGCTTTCTATACACACACAGACACACACCCACACACACACACACACACACGTATATTTAATCTCTACAATTGAAGAGACTAGACAACTTTCAAAGAAAAGCATTGACATTACGAAAATATGAAAGAAATGGCTCTTAAAGGACAAATAAGAAATCAGAAATGGAATTGTTTTATCATGAAGAAAAACAAAAGATAAGGGAAAAAGTAATGAATATTATTCTATTAGGAACTATGCATATATTATAAAGAACTGGACTTCAATTTGGGTAAGATTTGCTCAAGGGAAAGAAGTTATTGGGAGAAAGGGCAATAAAACACTGATACAAGTTGCCAAGTGAGATTGTTCAAGAACCACTTCCAGATAGTTATCAGCTACACAAATTCAGCCATGAAGACCAACAGACTAAAAGGGTGCTCATACCACTCCCCTGCTGGTAACAGCCCAGTAGAGTTTCTGCTCTGGGATGTCAAGGGTGATAAACTCCACGTGTTCAAGGTTCCCAGTGAAGAGAGTTTTTGAAGATGTGCCATCCATGTTAGCACTTGCAATCTTGGCAGGAACGCCACTGTATGTTCCATGGTCTGACCAGTACAGTTTCCTACAACCATGAAAAACATCAGTGTTTAATGAAACAGAAGATTTCATTAAATATTTAAATGGAAAATGTGTATTTCTCATCCTCAAGATGCGCACAATTCAATGGAGGAAGTCTGACACGTCAAAATTTTTTTACATACAATGTGTAGGAGAATTTAACTAGTGTTCTATCAATGTCTGTATATTTCCTAGTTATTACTGGGGTAGAGGCTGTTTAAAATGGTATCTAAAACAAGAGGCTAGCATCTTCCATTTGTGGGTGATCCTTTAGCTTGGTCAGGCAGGTTGGAAGCTTATCACCAAGAAGGAGCCTACATCGACAGTCAATCCTTTTCAAAGAATCATATACTGCCCAGTACACTGGGAAGGACAAAGCTCGTATGAAAGTTGTCAAGTACATCCCTGCTCATCTCTCAAGCCTCTTGTTTAATTCTGCTCCAAATCATCATTTACCAGAAAACCAGCTACTTTCTTTTCTGATTTCTGTGATGAAAAATGCAATACATACATATGAACCCGAATCACCACACAGAATTGCCTAATCTACGATATATGAAATTTCATTATAATATATGAAGGGTTATTTTCCATTTCCACTGAGGATATAACTTCTAGACTTGAATCCAAGTTTTCATTCCTTTCTATCTCACCACCTGCTGTAGCCTCAATAGACAATCCTCTTACACTCTTTTCCCACAAGTCCTCAAACCTCTTAATTCCAATCATCTCTTTTTGCATACTTCCACCACCAATCCCATATACCCATCCCATGATCTCCAAATCCAAACTTCTCTACCTCTAAGTTCTCAAACTCTGAAATTCTCTACTTTGACTAAACTCGCCAATCTCTTCCCTGCTCCTATTTTATTTCTCCTATTGATCCTGTTCTTTGCCTTTAAAACGTGTCTAAGGTCCCAAACCTCCAGTCTCTCTATGCCTGGACCTCATACATAACCTTTTTAACAATATTCTTATTTATTCTCTTGATCTCCCATTGTACCTAGCTTGGTAATTGCTAACCCTGTGTTCCTGTCATTATTTTCTTTCTCCTCTCCCATTCTAGGCTACCAAAAGTTTCCTGGATGAAGTCACAAAACTCTTGTGAACTCTGAGTTCACTAAAAATCTAAGCTACCTGATCTTAACTGAGAACTCTCATCCCTAGCTGAACAAGTTCTTCTAACTGGTCTCCCCACCCCTGGCCCCTTCCAATCCAATCCTGACCAAACTTTCCAAAATACAGATTTGGTTCTGTCACTCCCTTCCTCCAAATTCCCTACTGGCTCCTTATTTCTCAAAAGAATAAAGTATAATTCCTTAGCATGACAAGTCCATGATTTGTTCCTAAATGACTGTAACTGCTGTATCTTGAATCTGGTCAACTGCCCCCTACTCCAAGACTCTGGTTCCAGCCCTCTACACAATCATGCTAAATACTGCCACGCTTCTTCACATTCACTGCTCACTTGATTTCAAGTACCATTCCCAAGTTGTGACCCATGCTACACCTACTGGAAGCCTTCTCATCCTTCAAGGTCCATTTCAAATGTTATCTACCCCCTTAAAGCTTTCCACATTCGCTCAAAATCAGAATGTATTGTTCATTCTTATAATTCTGTTTTAAAATCCGTGAAATTCTTGCTTGTTTGCAATTAATTTTAAGTGCAGTGTTATTAATCTGAAGAACATAGAACAAAACACAAATTATATCCTTCACATTAAATATAACTCAGAGCTATTTCTCTTTCTCACTGAGATCTGTATTTTTCAAATGTTGGCATGTGAAATCAGAAAAGGTCCTAAGTTTGAAATCTTCCATTTTGTCAGACCATAACATTGACAAGAATGGTGCTGGATAGAAGACATGTGCCACTTATGAATACTCACCCATTAGCAGGATCAACAGTTATGCCAATTGGAAACCCAACTCCAAGAGCTGTCCCATCATTGGTAATCAGTGTTTTTCTGTATCTGACATTTCCTTGGAGTGTCAAAACCTATAGCATAAAGTCACTTATTAGAACTGAGTTTCATAAGGGGAAAACAAAGAAAGCTGAGATGAAGAAGAACTTATACAACAAATTAGGGATGAATGGGAGGGTTTGCGTGAGATTCAGATAGTCGCTAATTGCATTTCAGGGCTAGGAGGAAATGGGCTCAACAGAAAATGAGAGGAAGAAAAGCAAAATCACTTCTCAAATTCCTATTTTCAATTCACCTAAAGTTTCAAGAAAGGAAATTTATATGAATCAAAGAAAGATTCAAATGGGTGAACTTAAGAGGAACTACAAAAATGCCTTCAGCAAAAGATAAAAGAAAACTCTGGGGAAGACAAATGGGAACCCTATTGCTCTCCTGCACTCCAGTGACTGGACCGTAGCACCCAGTGGTCCATCACTGCAAACTTAGTTGATCAAACAGTCTGAATTTACTCAGAGTTAAAGTGAATTCTGTGCCAAGTTAACAGCCTGAGTTAAAACAGGTGAGTTCAAATCCCTGCCCTGCCAGGTCTGACTGTGTGACCTGAGGCAAGTAAATTCCCCTCTCTGAATTTGGTTTCTTTATCAGTAAAATGTGGACGATAATGGCACCTTCTAGAGCTCACAGGACTATGAGATAATACATGTACAACACTTAACATTGCCCCCAGCACAATTGTGTTCAGTAAATGTTTCCTATTTTTTTTATTGGCCCATTTACTGGGCACTTACTATGTAGCAGGCACTATACTAAGCATTATTGGATTTAATCCTCACAATAATTCTGTGAGATAGATACCATTATTATGCCCATATGACAGACTATGAAAAAGGAGGTCTAGAGAGACTTAGTGGCTTTCCCAATGTTATTCATTTTTAATTATTAATGCTATAATTGTTATAACCACAATGTTAACAGAACCCTGAAATATCACAGAGAAATACAGATTATTGGACTAGAAGCAGTTTCTTATATAGGAACAAAGCTATTTTAATATGACCTTGAGACAGTCAGAGGAGAAACTAGTTAAAAATTAGAAAATGCCTGTGGATTTGCATGAAGGTTTTTCTATAAAGCTGCTTTTCAAAACAAATAGATTATTGTATATCTGTGTTTATGTTTCTATCACTGCCCCTCTCTCTGTCTCTGTATTTGTTTTCTCTCTCTCTCTCTCTTTCACACACACACACCCTTCATTTCTCTCTCACTCTCCTCTCTAAATTTTTCTCTCTCCTGTCTGGTATCTTTCTCTCCTTCTTGCACTAATATAATTTTTCTCTTTTCATTTTGCCTCTTTCTGCTACAATTTCTCTCCTTTTTCCTAGGCCTAAGGATCTCTTTGGTTCAACGGAAAGTTCCTTTTCTTGTTTTTTTGGAATATATCAAGTTCTCTCTCACACAGCCATTCTGTAGGCTGCACTTTTCAGCTACAAAATTGCTTTCAGTGAATGGGCACACAGCTACCCCTAGTGGAAAACCATTTCTTCAATGATTCTCTTTTATTTTCAGGTTGGAATTAAATGTGAATTACTCTTATGCTGGAAAGGATATTGTACAGGTAAACAGTATGTGCACACTATTCCTGTGTTCTTAAGCAACATAACACTCACCTGGAAGAGTCACAATCCATATCAGCAAAGGAGAAAACCAACGAAAACACTAAAAGGGTAATTTACCTTTGGATCATTATTCTCACAAGTCCTTTATGGATATTCTAAATATATTGATGATTTGAGGGAAACAGAACTCTGTATTCACAGGATACCTCAGTGTCAAGAAGTACTTTTACTTATTGAGCTATTAACCTCATTTTGCAGACATGGTAGCAGAGGGTCAGAGAAATTAAGTAATTTGTCCAAGGTCAAACACCCTGTGAGTAGAGGAAATACAGTGCTGTTCCCAATCACAAAATACATTTTCATATCTCCGGGTCTTGATTCAAGTGTTTTTCTCTGTCTGAGATGTCTTTTCCCTATTTCTTCATTTGGCAGAAATAAATATTGTTATCCCTGAAGACTCAGCTCACAAGTCATTGCTTATGGGAAGCCTGCCATTCATTCTCCCTCCCCCCACTTTCCTCTGCCCCCAATCACAAAGCATTCTACAGTCACTGCTTGTATCACACTTATTACACTGGAACAAAGGTAAGTGTTTACATGTTCAGCTCTCAAATGTGTGAGCTACTTAAAAGCAGAAAAAAAAATGTTTTATTCTTCTTTAAATATCCAGGACTAACCATGGGTCTGCTTCATAGAAAGCATTTACTAGTGTTTGTTGAATGAATGAATAAATGAGCAAGTAAGCCAGACTCAAGCCCAGGTCTTTGGATTCCAAAGCAAATAATCTTCCCTTTGCACCTCACTACATCGAGGCACAATGACAAACTTGAGGTTTATATGGTTAAAGTGGCCTGACCAATACGCACATATGTATATACATACACTCAGTTATTCTTCAAGTTGTGCCTTTCCATTGTACCTGACAATGACGGAGGAGCATGTTTCCTGCTTTTGGAAAACTACCTGTCTAAAAGGGCAGACCCCCATCTACAAAGCAAGAGACAAGAGACAGAGTGGGAGCATATAATCGTCACGTGGAATTAAGACAGCTGTCCATTGAGCCGACGCTAGAGAGATGTGAGTTTGGTATTAAGGGTCTTGGGCCAGAAATTTTGCCTACGTTGTAATGGAAAAGTGATATTTCAGGTGAGATTATGAAAAATACCTTCTGTCACTGTCAAAGGGGGTTAAAGCAGGCTGGATTGCTAGAAGTGTGGTTTATAACAAGGCAAAGTCAGAACACTGCCTGGGAATCAGGCCAGCGAAGGTGACTGTTTAAGCCAATTTCTTAATTTCTGGGGGCTTCAGGTTCTTATCTAAAAAACAACGGGCTTGAACCAGATGAGCCTCCAAGGTTTCCCTCACATTAAGAGCTGATGATTCCACCTAGCTTGAGATATTCTAGAAGTTATAGCATGTGTGCATATTGGCAACGTCCCTCTTGTTGTGAATGTTTACTACACCTGCCTGCTCTCGGGAATGTTGTGAGGATTAAATGAGATGATGTTTGTGGAAAACCTTTGGAAACTGTAAAGCACTGTTCTGACTACGGAATAAGCATTTCTTCTATCGAATCTGCTCTAAATTAGCCACGTGGCTGCTGTGTGCCTTCTTCATCTTCAACATCTATGTTTCTGAATGCCCCACAGAGAACCAACTTACCAGCTGGTGCCGCACCCTGAGTAGCGGATTGTCACTCTACATAGCCCTGCTAACTGTCCCTCGCACAAGTCCCTCCTTTTGCTTTAGGAATGTTCACTTTCCAAATGATTATGAATTCATAATCCCTACATGTTTTAATCTTGTCGCAGAGTGGAGCAAACCAATACTAGTCAAGATATCTCTGATTTCCTTCATGTGATTTCATACCTGCACCCCATCTAGAATTTCTTCTGAGAATTAGAGTAAAAAGAAAACTTACCACAAAGAGAAGATTATAAAAGGAATTAGAATCAAGTTTCTACTTTCTATTTCACTGTTAGAAAAGCTATATTGGAGCCTTAGAAAGATTTCCATCTTAGAACAGAGGTAACCTATAAATTTGGTTTAGAACTGAAATAGCATTGAAGACTTGATGAGGAAAGATAGTGTAAATTCCCTGCCTACTATAATCTTCCCTTTATGCTGAATTCCTTACATAATTTTTTATTTATTTTTTTATAAAATATCTAAAATCCTTTTATATGAACATGTTAGTACTGATACTTAGGAGGAAACAAAATAGGACAGTACAAAGTTCCAATAATTTATTTTTAAGTTGGTTTTCTTCCTTAGCTTCAGAGACTTCAATAGTTAGTTCTAATATCTCTTCCCTTTTGCTTCCTGCTTAAAATTAATTTCAAAATCCATGAGAGCATTTCCTGAGAATAGATTTTACATGAATCAGAAACCAGTGTTTGTGTAAATAGTATTATAGAATCATTACCTCAATTGATTGAGTTCCAGGATTGGTATAATATAAGTTTCTGGATATCCAGTCTAAGGCCAGGCTCATAGAAGACCCCACCCTAGATAGAGGAACAAGCAGTGTCCTGTTGGTGCCATCAGTCTTCACTCTGTGAATTTCACCCTGGAAAGAAAGACAAAGAGAGGTGTTTGAAGGCCACAGCTTCTGCGTGAAAGCACTTTCTTCACTGCAGCTAGTGCCAGCTGCTGTGTTTCTTTAATATTCCTCACATTTAGAAAATAGGCTAAGGTTCAGTGCCATTGGGTGGCCCATTGTGTATAATGCTAATGCCAGCAACACTTTGAAAACACTGATTTTTAAGTATGTCACAGGAAGACACAAGGTTTACCATTCAGGTTACCTCTAATATTGGCTACAGAGATTTCTTTCTTAACTACCACAGGCCAAAGAGTCATAAAAACAACCAAAGTCACACATGTGAATCAGGAGGCCAGGAGTATATATTACATAGAGGTGACAAGCATCAAACAAAGATCTTTCCTCTCTTCCTCATTGTATCCTCTTTGCCCCTCCCCTATCCTCACAGGTTTCTTCCCTAAAGGGTGAGGAAAGGGGCCTAATGGGAAGGGAATTGGTGGAGTGTTCTTTTTACCCTGGAGGCAAAGATTGTGAATGAAGGCCCCAGCGGTCACATCAAATGCTTTCCTAAAACTTCCTTAGGGAATTACTGCTTTTTTTCTTGAGTTATGATCATTTTTATGTTAGGCTAATATCTTCTACTAGTTTAAAACTCCTTAAGAGCAACACTTTACTACTGCTTCTTCTTGGCGTGTATTCTGCCATTGGGAGCAGCTAGGTCAGTGCAGGGCAAACAGCAGGCACTTAATAAATACTTGCTGTATGAATAAATGATACTCAATAGCTTAAATGTGCTTAATATTCTAAAGCTAAAGAGTTTTCTGATCTTTCTTCCAGGCCAACCTCCCATTTACATCCCCCACTGAATCAAAAACTTAGTGGTAAATTAATTTATTTCTGGACCATTTCTCTTTTATCCACCCAGCAAAAGTTTGCCTATAAAAAGGCAGCAGTGCAGCTAGGCTCTTCGAGAACAAGTTATATACTTTGAATGTTATTCAAAACTTACTGGATTCTCAACCCAATAGATGAATTGCTCTGAGTCATCAAATTCAACATCATAACCATTCATTATCCCTGCTATGGGAATCATAGCATCATTGCTCTTCACCTCAGGATTAAGGGAGATTCCAAAAATTATACTCTGTCTTACAATTATTAAGAAAGGTTGATCATCTGTGAAAATAGCAGAATATCAGTCAAAATCATACCCCACTACTCCCAGACATTTAAAGTAATGGAAGGCAGGGGAATGTTACCATCTTATGGGATAAAATGCCATTGCAGCATTGCAGCAATAAATATAACGCACGGTAGATATTTCATCAGACAATCCAGGGCCTTCCACTGGGTTTCAGTGAGTTGCTGGGTCACCAGACCTCCAACACCACACACAATGCTTCTGGACTTTCCCAGGGCAGATCAGTATTTACCTTACTCTTCATTAATTCCTTACTTACACTGATAAACCATTCATGTTTGCTAAGAGTCGCAGTCAAGAAATTCTTCCATTTCTACATGCAGACAAACATCACTGATACTAAATAACCCAGGGAAAGGAGAGTTGGATTTTGCAAAAAGATATAAAAGAAAACTTATATACTATTCTTGGTGAATGACAGTTTTAAGTATGTTCAGAAAATAAAACAATACTACAAACTATTGACTAGTGTTTATTAGAGACTTTAATTACTAAATAAATCCCATTTATAATCCCACCAATTGTTTTTTGCCTAATGTCTGTCTTCCACACTAGATTCTAACTCCCAAGAGGCAACGACTGTGTCTGATTTACTATTATGTGCCCAGAGTCTGGCATATAATAGTTGCCTAATAAATATGTGCCAACTAAATGAATGACGGCAGAAATGAATAAATAGATGGATGCATAATTAAATATGTTAACAGTATCTTCTAAGCTCTTAGAAGTGTCTGTACATTGCAACTTAAACATCCTCATAATATCTCCTTCAAACTATCAGTTCACTTAATAAGAGGTCCTTTTTCAAAGACAATCTTCAAAGATAAGCTTTACCTCAGCTGTTGTCTCATTATCAAAAAAATCTAAATTAATCAAATTTAAAAGTGGGGTTTTATTTTATAATTCCTCTCTGAGAAAAGGAAAACTTTGGAATGTGAGTTTTCTGTTATTAAGACTCACATACATCACATATTAAGACTAAATATAAAATGATTAATCTATGCATAATTTTCATGGGCTATAAAATGATGTTTTCATTATTTTGGTATCTGGGAAGCTTTCCATCTTCAGCAGGATTATTTTGACACTTTTTTCTTTACTTATTTTCACATCTCATTAGCTTTTCTTTGTTCCTGACAGTCCTATTACTGAGAAATAACTCAGCATTTATTTACCTAGTACAAATTTAAAGTAAATTTTGCAACTATTAATGCTTTATATTTTACAAAGTTCTATGATATATAGCATTTAGTCTTTCACAACAAGCCTGCAAAGTTGTTTTCAACTGAGGCCAGTAAGATTTGCAGAGACTCTGTGACTTCTACAGAAAATAATACAATAAGAGATTAACTCACAAGCCCTTCTTCTTCCAAATGCTCCACATTGCTTCTCTTCTGAGCAACTGCACTAGCCATAATAATCGCCCCCATTTACTGAGAATGTGTGACACACAGGATGCACCAGGCAAATATCATTTCACTTAATTTATCTCCTTGAAGCCTCATAACCGGGTTTGTTAGATAGTTATCCCCCCTCCCTGCCCCACTAACTTTCAAATGAGGCACAAAAAAATTAAGCAATTTAACAAAGATCACACAGCCAGGTCTCTTGGACAAAAACGTATATTCTTAATCTTAATTCTACTCTACAAAAAGTGCAGGTTGGGTACTACTGACTGAATATCAAATTACCACTCAATTCATTTGTTTTAACTACAGTAACAAAAAATGAAAACTATATAATGAGTTTCAGATGTACCTTGAAATTATAATGAGATGCTACTTAATTATTTATTGATTATATGTTATAAATGCTCATTGGTTCCATAAAAATAGAAAATATTTCCATAGAAATATTTTCTAATTTCAGAGGGGAAATTTTAAATTTTACTTACTCAAAATCTGGCATCGTTCTTTTTTTTTTTTTTTTTGTGAGGAGATCAGCCCTGTGCTAACATCTGCCAATCCTCCTCTTTTTTTGCTGAGAAAGACTGGCCCTGGGCTAACATCCGTGCCCATCTTCCTCCACTTTATATGGGACGCCGCCACAGCATGGCTTGCCAAGCAGTGCGTCGGTGCGCGCCCAGGATCCGCACCGGTGAACCCCAGGCCGCCGCAGCGGAGCGTGCACACTTAACCGCTTGCGCCACTGGGCCGGGCCCCGACAATGCTTTTTTTAATGGGTAATTTTCCTTTGGCTTAATTGGAAGAATTCTCAACCAAAGCACTGTTTGGAGCCTAAAAATCTTTGCATTTGTCATCCATCAAACATGAGCCTTCCTGATTCCTCCAAGGAGCTCTTCCCTCAAGCACTACTTGGCTCTACTCCTTCAGCCATTACTCCTTCCTGGGGATGTGTCTCAGGCCCTTTATCTGATCACTGCTGGTGTATCTGAGTTGTTATACCACCAACAAACATTTGTGGGCAACAGACCAGAAGGTGGGGTATCATTTAATGTGCACTAGCAAAAGGTGTGAAACCCAAGGTGAAGGATGATGCCAGAGAAGCAAGAGAAAGGAAGTGACCACTGAGGCAAGTGACATACAAGGGTGCATGAAAAGTGCTCTGTGGCAAAGAAAAGAGGAAAAGTGATTTTATGACACTATAGACCCACAAATGAGCAAGTGGGTGAAAAACACAGGACTAGAGAAGGAGTAAAAAAGGATATTGCAGGACTTGTCATTCACTCAGCATTAACTGAGCGCCACGTGTTTCACAGGCAATAAGCACACATCAACAAATCAGGTGGAGGCTTTATCCTCAAGGAGTATAGAGGTCAAGACAAAGTATATGGGCCCTTAGGATGCCCGACGATAATAGCCATGAAGGAATAGGCACAGAAGCACCCACAGTTTGATGGAAAGTTCAGGGGGAGGTGATAGTTAAGCTGTCCTAGGTCAGTATGTCTCAGTCTTTTGAAATGAAAGATCATTACTTCATTTTTATTTTTCATGTCATGATCCCACTAAGATTAGTGTTAGCTGAGCAGAAAAGTAAAGAGATGACAGTCAGGAATGGAAAATTTATGTTGTAATTAAAGGGCAACATTTAGGACTCCCAAACCTAGGTCCTCCTTAAGGTAGACCTTGGACAAACTGCTCAGCAGCGCAAACTTTCCAAGAGTATGGGCAAGGAGTGTTTTCTTCTTATTTTGCACATAATCACTGAAGACATTGCCTTGTGTCCCTCAGACTGAGTCAGAAAGCTATTTTGGATTTGAGGCTGTTTATTCTAGGGGGTGCTGGGAAGATGTTTTGTTTTGAGTTTAGTGTGTTTATTTATTTGTTTTTGGCATTGTGGGGAACATTTTCTAAAGAAAAAAACTATTTCATATAGAGAAAGCTCTCACTTTAAAATTTTATAATATAAAATTAGGAAAAATAGAAATATCCTATAATTCCCCTACTCAACTGTAACCACTTCTTCCAGACTTTTTTAATGCATGTTTTTACATGGCCAACATCAGACAGTATCAGCTTTTTCACTTACCTTTATCATATACGCCCTTCCAAAGATATTCCAGACACTTAGTAAACACTATTTTAAAGGTTATTGAACACGTAAATCAAGTAAAATGTTTTCATCTAAAAATCTTAACAAGTCTTCTAAGCTTCTTGTTAAAAAAAAATGTGTAACTTTTTTTAGTTAATATATACTGGCACTCAGTTACCCAACTGATGCTCAGAAACCAATTGGGAAATACTGTAAAAGTTCCACCTCAGGAAAGTCAGCCCATGGAAAAACCACTAGTGGAATTATTTGTGAAACAATAAAAAGTGCTTATCAGTCACCATCAGATAGTAATATTGATTACACCAATCCCCAATGCACAGTTGAACAATCTTTGTGTGGTGAAAGAAGGCTTTGTATCCTAAATGTCTATAGCCCAGTTTAATCGTCTACTGAAAGACTCTGAGGATACACTAAATTAAACAATGTCAACAAGGATTAGGTGCATAATAAATCTCAAGAAAAATGGTAAATGCCAATCCCTTTGCAAGCATTACCAATAATTAAAATCTTTCATCACGAAAGTATCATTGCAAAATATTACATACTGATAGAATTAAATTTTCAGTAAATCTACATCTACATAATCTGTAAACACTATAAATTTCCTGGATTCAGTATATATTTCCCATTTCAAAACTAAATTTCCCTCTAGATCAGGACTCTACTTTCTCTTAATTTAGGAATTTTTTATCATTAAACATTTAATTTTAACTTGTTGACAGCAATTTTTATCAGTATCAAAACATATTTACTCCTCTTCACTGAGAAATGAAAGAAACTTGAGTTTAGAATAACTCTTTAGATTTTTAAGCCAAGGCGAGTCATTTTTAAAGAGTTTATTATACATCAAGTACATACTCCAGAAGAAATCTCTTTTGTGGATTGACTACATCTTTTCCTTTCTTTCTTACTCCCTAAAGTACTTACTATAACTCTCTACATACTCTTCAATCAACCCAGTAAAATATCTAGGATGAAGATTAAATTGTTCAGATAATCACTTATAATATTTCATACAGAGAAAACTTTCATTTTTAAAGTATCAAAACAGTAAAGGTACTGAAATTGGAGTCAGAAGACCCAAGCTAGAACACTCATCATTGACTACTGGTTACGAGAATAAAAATGAGATAAGGAACCTGATAAATGAAGCCATATACTAAGGTCAAGAATTTTTACTCCTTATGTGCAAAATTTGAAACATCCCATTATCATAGTTTGTCTAACTATAACCAAGTAATGGAAAATGTGAGGTTAAAGATTGTTGAATCACATGCACACATAATATTAGCTCCATATACAGAAACCATATTATAACTAAAGAGCTCAGTTAAATCACCCCATAGAGCATGCACTCCACAGACACCTGCTGAATCAAAGGGAACACAGCACACACTCAGTCAGCAAGTGGTTTAGAGTTTACACTGCTTTTCACAAACTATGGCAAGCTCCACCTTCAGGGCACAGTTAAAGGGCATACTGTGGGCCGGCCCCGTAGCTTAGCGGTTAAGTGTGTGCGCTCCGCTACTGGTGGCCTGGGTTCGGATCCCGGGCGCGCACGGACGCACCGCTTCTCCGGCCATGCTGAGGCCACGTCCCACATACAGCAACTAGAAGGATGTGCAACTGTGACATACAACTATCTACTGGGGCTTTGGGGAAAAAAAAAGGAGGAGGGTTGGCAATAGATGTTAGCTCAGAGCCGGTCTTCCTCAGCAAAAAGAGGAGGATTAGCATGGATGTTAGCTCAGAGCTGATCTTCCTCACAAAAAAAATTAAAAAATAAAAAAAATTTTTAAAAAAAGGGCATACTGTACCTCTCACGCAAGTCACAGAATCCTGAGAGAGACTCCATCCTGAAGGACAAACACAGGAGTAAAACTGTGGCCTCTCTGAGGAAAGCAGACATAGATGGCTGCAGGCAGCAAAGGCACATGAATTTGTACCTGTAATAGAAAGACAAGAAAACATTCGTAAATCGACAACTTCCCGTGTTAAAGTGCACAGAATAAACACATAAACAAAAGGTGGTAAATATATATATATACACACACACACGCACACACACACATATACACACACACACAATGGAATATTATTCATGCATAAAAAAGAAGGAATTCCTGCCATTTGCAACACAGATGGACCTTGAGGGCACCATGCTAAGTGAAATAAGTCAGTCAGAGAAGGACAAATACAATATGATCTCACTTATATGTGGAAACTAAAAAAAAAAAATGAATTCATAGAGAGAATAGATTGGTGGCTGGCAGAGGCTGAAGGATGGGTAAAATGGGTAAAGGTAGTCAAAAGGTACAAACTTTCAATTACAAAATTAATAAGTCCTGGGGTTGGAATGTATAGCATAGTGACTTTAGTTAACGATACTGTATTGTTTGTATATTTGAAAGTTGCTAAGACAGTAGATCTTAAAAGTTCCCATCACACACACACAAATTTCTAACTGTCTGTGGTGATGGATGTTCACCAAACTTATTGTGGTAATCATTTCACAATATACACATATATCAAATCATTATGTTGTACACCTAAAACTAATACAATGTTATACGTCAATTACATCTCAATTTAAATAAACAAATAAATTTTGAACATGCATAGTCATGCTGTTATTGTCCTCCCAGAGGTCCCCAGTATTTGGAGACACAGTATGTTAAGTTACCTCTGTTGGTTTGGTTTTTTTCCTAAACTACTTTACCCTTCCCTAGCATCATGCTTTCAACATAAAATTCATAAAAGGCATAAGAGGGAGGAATGACTTGCCCAAGGTCACAGATTAATCCGGTCTACAACCGGATTATGAACAAACAGCCACTGAGTAATCTGGAGCTTAGTAATAGAAATATGATGCTAAATAATATGTGTCTCCTTGCCTGACCTAAAAGAGATCTTTCTACATTAAATGAAACCAAGGTGTGTGTTCCCTATGTGACCTTGATATTTACCCACTGGTGTCCAAGTTTTGGTTAGATAACAATCTTTTATTTTGCTATTGATGACAACTTTGTATGTCTCTGCTGCTTGAAAAAAAGGATTCTGTGTGTATCCCAAGTTGACAGGATGTTTTCTAGATCTTATATGTTCTTATTACTTATACCTTGTTAGATTCATTAATCCACTCATTCACTCAAAAAATGTTAAGCCTTCATTATGTACCAAACACCATTCTAAGCACTGAGAATATTGTATACATGGGGCAGATATTCTAACAAAAGGAGATAGAACTAAACTCATAAATTGTGTGATTTCAGAATGTGAGGGTAAATTATGAGAGGTGAAAGCTATTTTAGACAGAGTAGTCAAGGGCCACCAAGGAGCATTTGAGCAGAATCCAAAATGACATAAAGGAGCAACTCATGCAGACATGGAGGAGGGACGTCCCAGGCAAAGGGAAGAGCTAGTGCAAAAGTTCAGAGGTGAGAAGTAGCCTGGTGTGCTTCTGGACCATAATGAAGTCCAATGTGGAAAGGGTAAGTGGGAGAAGACACCAAGGAGACAGCAGGGGCAGATTCTGAGGTGTGATGAGAAACCACTACAGAGTTTTGAGGAGAGAAGACTAAGTGACTTATTTCCCCCTCCCCCAGAAAGAACACTACCAAGGCCAAATTTTTAAACCACCTAGCCACCCACACCATACACTCTAAGATGACCCAGGGTGGCCACAGCAGAGCACCGACAAAGGACTATCGGTCTATGGTATATTTGTCAGCTGAGGAAACTGAGACTCAGAGAAAGGTCACAGAGGCAGTAGCCAACTGCTGAATAAAATGACACAATTAAGGTCTGTTGTTGTTACATACAAGGTTTGAATTTTCCATGGTAAATAAAAGTAATGGAAACGTTAGCACTGGGATGGTTAGTAAAGAGGAAAGGAACATTTATTGCCCAAATAAATGGGGCTGCAACAGTGTGCATTTAGCCTTCCCAGAATAAGTGTTTTCCAAGCTATTCCCAAGCAGGATGACTCTCTGTATCACTTACTACTTGGTTGTTTCACAGGATGAACTGCAACAATCCCAAGGGGTCGGTGAACGTTGTACATTACGACTGACTGGTTCCCCCCATGCCACTTGTTGGCTTGAATAACCTGATGAGTAGTATAGTCAGTCCAGTACACGGAATCTTCAAAGAGAGTTAGGGCATAGGGATGCCGCACAATCTGTGAAGCAGAAGAGAACAATGAGACCTCGCCCAGAAACAAAAGCCAAGGTGAACAAAGCAGAAAAGGATATCTGCCCAAGGAGAAGTTTTCTTTAGCATTTAATTATTTAATAAAGACATAGGGAAGTCATTGTTTAAGAGACACACAAAAAATATACTGCTTGACCTATATCCCACTCTACCACTCAAAATACTTTCACATACACATGTCATTTAGTCTTCCTTTTTACTCAGGCAATTAAACTTGGGCATCCATTTTACAAATGAAAGCAAAACTGAAACACAGAAAGGAAGGTGACTTATCTGGACCACCTATCTTGTTACAGGTTCCTTATCCCCTACTCCCAAGCCCTAGCCCTCACCCCATTATCACCACTCCTTATCCAGGGCTACTTCCGCCATCTTGTTCTGCCACTCATTGACTCACGTAAATCTAATAGAGCTTAGATGCCCATTTCCTGAAGGTAGGCAAGCCCTCCCAGAGTCTCTTCAAGTCACAGAACTATAAGCAATTCTTAAATAGAAGTCAGTAACAGCTCTTTGGTAACAATATATATTTTCTGTATTTTCCCATTTAACTTGTGAAAATAAATTCAACAGAATTTCCTGAATAAAAATACAAAATATATAGCAGGCTACGATTTAACTGAGAAATATAAATATAAATAAATTGTTGATTTTTGCTTAACACACTTTTCAAGAATATAGAAGCAACAGATTAGCATGTACAGATCAACTAAATCACACAAGTTATTAATCCTTCCTGGACATAGTACAATCTGCTCAAGAACTAGAATAAAAATATTTACTTTTTGTTAGTAATAAAACATGGATTGTCCCTCACTCCTATTGATATCTCATGGATTAACCTTGTAATGTCTGTGACACAAAAATTAATTCCTTAGTTTTCTTGTTACTCTGCTTTTTACTAAGCCACTATTGTGGTTTTAGTTTAGTTTTCCTCACTACCAACTTACCAAATCACTGGCTATCACCTGCCTCCGATGGTGCCCATCATAATCACAAAAGTCTATATAATCAAGATAGGCATCCATGAAGTAGAGCAGTCTGTTGGGGTAGTCAATAGTTAAGCCATTGGGCCAGAAAATCTTGTCCTGGACAATGACAGTGCGCAGACTGCCATCCATGCTGGCTCGCTCAATGCGAGGGTGATGGCCCCAGTCAGACCAGAACATCAGGTGTTCACTGTAAAAAGAAACTAGTTAGCAAGTGGAGGGGACATATTTCAGTATGGAAAATAACTGTCATTTTAAGTAACAGGACATCATGTTTATGCTCTGCTTAAGATAAATCATCTCCAGTTCAGAATATATGCACAGAGCCCATTATTTCCTCTGTGTGTCACAAAATCAAACTATAATCATAATGCAATCATAAGCCATCTGGGTGTTTTTACAATGTTCATAAAACATGCAGTACATTATGACACTGAAATGTATTAATGCAAATTCATGTTTCTGTACAATCCACAAGAGTCAATCTAGAAAAATCCATCTGTCCTTGTTTGTCTACGCTTCATGTTTAAGATAAGACAGTCAATTTATTCATCATCAGAGATTCTTCAGAAATTTCACTGGTGTGTAATACTCTACAATATCTAAGAAGTCTGCATTACATTGAACATAATTTGCCTAACTCACCATCCTGTAGGCAAGAATCTAAGAGAATCTAAATAAATGCAAGGAAGGAAGCCATCAAAGCTTTCTAAGTACATGGGAGAATTTCTCTTTCTTCCCTTTAGGACCAGCAGGCAAAAATTTTCTTCCTTATATGATGTAAAAGGGAGCTTTAGTAAACAGCATGAAATTGAAGCAGGGAAATCTGACTTTGTTGTATAACCATGAGGTATAAAAGCTACAGCAAACTGGCCCATCTATGGAATATTACCGTATACATTCATTAGGAACTTAATTATGTAATTCTACAACAATCATTTCAATAGTTCATTGCCAAGCTAATAAATACATGTGGTCTTAAAACAAAATGAAAAATCAATTGCTCTTGTGTACTTTATGAAGAACACTATTCAGATAAAGGAAGGATAGCAACAACCTGTTGGATAAGGATATATCTATATTTTTATAGAGATATTTAAACAAAGGATCATTTCAAATTTTGTGATATGCATATCAGCATATCACATCACTGTTACTGTTATTTTTCCCTCATTATAACCATGTCAAGGCAACATCATTAAAAAAAGTCTTACTTAATTCTGGGATCTAATGCTAGTCCCCTTGGATTTGTCACGTTTTCACTAATCAGCACAGTCCTGTGGCTCCCATCCAGTTTACAGACTTCAATTGTTTCCAGAGCATAGTTTGTCCAGTAAAGATTGCGACCTACCCAATCTACCACAATACTTTCAGTCATGGTGACACCACTGTCAAGAACCTAAAGACAAAAGTGAATAAAGAGTGAATTCTAAAGGGAATAAATGAATGCAAATACGGAAATTATATGAAAATCTGGAATAAGGCATCTAACTTGTCCTATGATTGCTTGTGAAGATTAGAAAATTTTGTCTTCCCATGTAGCTAACCACCAAATCAACACTAGAGTTTTCTAGGAAAAATATACGTGATTTTGTAAAATTGAATACTCTAGGATAACTCTACTATTGGATTAGTGTGTAGTTTCATTTTGGTTTCAAAGCTCCTGCAATTATTAATTTTATTTATATTTTTTCCCCCAAAGCCCCAGTAGATAGTTGTATGTCATAGCTGCACATCCTTCTAGTTGCTGTATGTGGGACACGGCCTCAGCATGGCCGGAGAAGTGGTGCGTCGGTGCGCGCCTGGGATCCGAACCCGGGCCGCCAGCAGCAGAGCGCACGCACTTAACCACTAAGCCACGGGGCCAGCCCATAGTGGGCCAGCCCAAAGCTCCTGCAATTAAATAAAAGCTTTATCCATTTGTTAAGTTGGCAACTCTATGAAAATTTATAATGTTCACATGCCAAAAGTAATATCTTTATTGATTAAGCACCAACAATTACAAAATAAAATTCTAAGGGGCAGAGGAAACATAACCACCAAAGTCAAGAAACTGACTGTGGGAGATAGATTGAGAAATATAAATAAATTAAAGCAAAGAAAAGCTACTCCTTAACTCCCCGGCATTTTCTTCTGCTCTCATCCACCAGAAAAAAAAATTGCAAGAGGTACCTCAGAGACTTTGTGAAGTTTCTGCATCATGAAACCTGGAATTCAGAATCATGGATCTGCCTTCAGAGGCCACATTCTTATCTAAAACACTCATAGATTAGGAGTTATGGATGTCCAGGCCTCTTGGGTGCAATGTGGCCCAGAGGGGAATACGAGAGACACCCATGATGAGATAGGGCCTTCGTTCACTGGTGAAAAATAGTAAATAGGCCCAAGACAGGAGAAGTCAGGCCAGAGGTCAGTAGAAATGTACTTACTACTTTTCTGTCTGTTCCATTTTGAAATGCACTCCAGATTTTGCCCTGAGTTCCGTCAGACCAAAAGACACGACCACTGATTGAATCAAAATCAATAGCTACAATGTGAGAACCCTCCCGGACAAGTGAATAGATAGTGTGGAACTGGGAGGTGATGTTGTCAACAACAATTTGGTTTTGACTTGCCACAAGTAGCAGCAGACTCTCAGGTCCTGTCCAAGAAGAAAATGCAAAAATGTCAATGATTTGGAGAGAAAGCACAGTGAAAGAGTCTCTTAAATATTTGATGTCATATTTTCTGATAACAGAAGGAAGACGTAATTCCAAACTATAGTAATGGGAAAAACAAACAAAAATCCCCATAAGAATGATGTTAATCATTTCTTTCTTAACCATAATAGTTAGCTGATTTTCATGAGTATTTTCATGAGTATTTAAAATAAGCTCTTTCTAAAATACCTTTCTTCCTTGAATTATACTTCGGTGTTTGTCTAAATATTAATCTGGAGTGAACTATACTCGCATTTTTCCTCTTACTATAGTTACTTTTGTACTTTCGCCTATCTTCCTTCCTAGATTGTAGATGTCTTTATAGCAGAAATCATGTCTTAAACATTTTTCTTTTCCCCAAGGCATTCAGATATGGCAGAGACTTCTAATTGTCTCCCAGTATCTCCTTTCCTCTTCTTCCTTTTTAGTAATAAATCATGCCAAAAAAAAGAAAAGAAAAGAAAAATCATGCCAAGTTTTAGCTTGACACACAGCCACCCAGCTGAAGACATTTCTCTGCCTCTTTTTCAGTTTCAGGTACCCGTATGACTAAATTCTGACCAATACGATCTAAGTAGAAATGATGTATCAAATTCCAGGTCCCATTTAAAAGGAAGCTTGTTCTCCACTTCTTTCCCTTCTCTACTTTCTGAGAGAGGGCAAAGACTGGAGCAATACCATTGGATCCCTAGATGTAAGGACACAATGAGGACAACAGACCAGCTTTACCCCTGAACCATCTACCATCCAGACCCCTACTTGAGAAAGAAAGCAACTGTCTATTTTGCTTTAGCCTGCTTTATTTGGTCACTTTTAAAGCAGCTAAATCAATATCCTCATACACAGTATAATCACTTTCACATAGCAGAAACTTAATTAATATTGAATTGAATTCATTAAACATTATACAATGATGCTTAAACATAATACAGAAATAATTTTTAAATAATATAAAAACTATTTTGATATCATCTTAAATAACTTAAAAAATCATCTTCTGCCTGTATGTTTTCACATCTATTTTCCAAAATACACTAAGATCTTTACATGTATTAACTCATGTAATCCTCACAAGAAACTGAGGTTTGAGGAGCTTACATAACCTATCCAGGATTTGAGTCCATTTGACTCTTAATCAACATTATCAAATGACTACATGCGACATTTGATCTTAAGCTCTGGGGTGTTTTGTTAAACTGGCTGGAATTAATTCACTTTCAAGTTCAGTCATTACCTGTAACTTTGCAGGTCCTCCCATCAGTGTCTAACATGTATTCTTTATCACACCAGCACCGGAAAGAACCTCTCATATTGTAACAGTGCTGGCTACAATAGCCTGGAATATTACATTCATCTATGTCTTCACAGGTCTTAGAATCATTGGCAAGCAGGTATCCCAATGGACATAGGCATTGAGCCCCAAAGGGCCCTTGAATACACTGGTGAGTACAACCAGCATTGGAATCTGAGCAGCTCTCCTGGTCTAGAATAAAGGAAGAGAATCACAAAGGGGAAAAGTCAGGAATCTTTGCTTTTTTGGTTCACTCTGTTGTAATATTTATCATACAGTCTCGGGCCACCTTCAACATAATACCGGGTAAGAGCTAAGAGCAGCATCCACTTGGATGAGCTCTACAGGCTGGTCAGCGTCTGCTGATTTGCCTGAGGATTTACTAGCCTTCACATCCACTGGACTTAGACCACTTTTTTCGCTACAATCCTCTATTATAACTCTATTTAGTGCAATGAGAGAAACTTGGGGAAATATTGTTGACACCAAGAAACACAATTGTCCTTGATAAAGCACGCAAAGAGACCTAAATTACTTCCCACTTGCTTCCTGTCATTCTTCTACCTATACAGAAATGAAAGATAAGACTTTGACATTTAAGAGCAAGGGCTGGAAGGTCTATGAAAGTAAATAAATGGAAGGGGAAAGGCAATTGGAACATGAGAGGGCACAGATCCACTAACATGCTATTATTCCTCACTTTCAGGGCCAAAACGGCAATGCCAGCTCATGTGCCTGAGGATGCAAATGCCGTCTATTTCTATGTTTACTCTAACTTATTTATAAGACTCATGATACGAAACATGCACTAGAAGGGGAAGGAAGTCAAAATGATTAGGACATTTTCAGCACAAACACAACACATATAAAATCATAAGAATCTAAAATACTTTGCAATCATACCTGGCTGGGGTTCATCTGAGAGCGAGCATTGATTAAAAAGGAAAGAAAGAAAGGACAGTAATTAGGATTACATGCCAATCACAGGATTTTAATCACAGCAAACACAAATCCCCGGACTTCATTTGTTTGGTGGCAAGTTCTGATTGAAATTAGAAAATATTAAAGTCAGAAAAACTTATGAGCACATTACAAACAGAACCAAATTTAATTTGACAATCTAACAGCCTCATTTAGTCTTACTTTTCTAAATAAAGATATAAAAAGAAGTAAAAACACAGAACCAAGTGCAAAGGATTTAATGAGAAATATTATCCAGTGATGATTTATTTGAATTCCATGATGATTATCCCTACACAGATTTTAACTCAGAGAGGAACTGAAATCCCTTCCTCAAAAGCTACATGGTGACTGTGACAATGGTGATGCACAGTAGGCCACTGCTCAGAATGAATTTATGGCCACTAAACTGTGGTCAGGAAACTTACTGCAAAGTGGGGACTCATCTGTCCCATTGGGGCAGTCAGAAATGCCATTACACACTGCACTCAGATTCACACAGATGCTATGTCCAGGGCACTGCCATTGCCAAACAGGACAGTGAAAGGCCTGAGTAGGACAGTCCTTCTCATCACTCATATCCCGGCAGTCATTGTCCCCATCACAGAGCCACTCTTTGTGGATGCAGTTTCCGTTGTCACAGAGGAAATGAGATGGAGAACAGGTCCTGGGGGAACAGCCCTGGTGCTCATCAGATCCTGAGATGCAGTCTCGGTGCCCGTCACACTCCCAGATCCCTGGGATGCAGGTACCATCTGCTTGGCACTGAAATTCATCTGGGTGGCACATACCAGAAGGCCTGGTTGCTAAGAGAAAAGCATGGGGGAAATGGGCTTGTGAATGCAATTCATAATCCCTTTTATATAATTCCTAGATTCACAGGAAATGATTTTGGATCAATGGTAGGTTTATAATAATGACTATGACAAATTTAATATTAAAATATAAAATGATATAGGGTCTTCTCCAACATTGCGGTAGAGATTTTAATATTTGTCTGATTAGTGGATATGACGACAAAAAAGAGGATGCACAACTCTTGAGTAGAATATAAGTCCCTGAGTCAAAATAAAATTCTGTTTCCTGCATTTCTAACGTTCATATAATTACAGATTAAATAATAAAATTTATCCGTCTCTTTATCAAAGAATCACCAGAGCATTTCAACAGAGCTTATATAGCTATGGTTACTTTGAATTCATGTGTTAATATCATATATTTGGATGTTATAATTTTCCCTCAGATGAACTATACCCAATGAAACCAGCACAAATTAAGTAAACAAAAGTGAAAGTAAATCCTTAAATCTTTGCAAACTTTCCACTATTTATCCAGCAATACTTGAGAAATAGACAAGAATGCTTCCCTATTTCACAGGGGTAAACCCAAACTCTCTCCCAGAAACCTTGTAAGGTAACAGCAAGTCAGTGGCAACTGGCGGTTTAACTTCAGATCGTCACAGAAGAATTCCATGTTTTCAATGCGAAACAGGAAAATCAGTGAGCAAGAATTTCTGAGTGCTGTACACATCTATAAAGTATGTAAGCATTTTATTTAACTTTTCTTTTTATCCATAGATTTAAACACTTTTCTGATTGGGGAGGAAAATTTATAGAAACCTACTTTTTATGGTTCAAATACCATTATTCAAACAAACAACCACCTCACTGACAATTTTTTACAAGTCTAAAATCTATTTAACACAAAAAGTGGGCAATAACAAATTGTATCCATTATAGATCTCCAGCCTGTGGAGATTATAGGTTCATCACATATAAACATCATTTATATTCCCATGAAGTCCTTCTTGAATCCTCTGATCCTATGAACCTCCATAGAATTTTATCTGTATCATTTATAAGGTCCTTGTAACTGTCTACCTTGCTTTAATTGTCTCTTACTTTCTATAATTTGTCTCACCAGACTCTAATGACAAAAAACCATGTATAACATCTTAGCAGATTTTCAATAAATAATAGCTAAAAAAATGAATTCATTAGAGTCAATATCAAATACCACTCCATACCATATCTATACCGTGATTTGACCTCCCTATTGAGATTTAAAAGAAACCATTAAAGTATCTTTATTATGGTGGGCCACAAAAATTTGAAACCCACTAATTTGGAATGTCCTAGGAAAAATTAATAGTGAGAACAAAAATATCTAAGAAATATTTAACCTACCTAAAAGACTATTTGAGAGTGCCCATTGATACCATCACTTGTTTCACATATTATAAATCATTATTTAGTAATGCCTGGTCAACTTTACTGCATGCTCAATACTGCATTCTTTTGACAATATTTTGTAATTCAGGTTGTCTTCCCTCCAGTTTGAGTTAGAGAAAATTTGTGGCAATACCAATCCTAGTGAAAATGAAATGATCCCTTTACCTGAAACACGCTGGGTTTATGGTACTTACGACAGTTTATCTCATCAGAGCTGTCAATGCAGTCAAAAACACCGTCACAACGATATAGATTGCTAATACACCGATCCTCACTGGCACATTTGAATTGAGAAGCAGTACAATTAATTACTAAGAATGAAAGAGAAAAACATTAGAAATTAGCTCAAGGAGAAAATGACTAAACATTGAGATTTTTACAAACATGAATAAAAATAAAGCAATCCACTTACCACAACCATGCTCATCAGATCCATCAACACAGTCCTTGTCACCATCACAGACAAAAGATAGGTCAATACATCGATGCTCAGGGCAACGAAACTGACTAGGTAGGCATGTCTCTGTAAATGCTAGCATCATCCGAAAACAAAACCAAATAACAAGTTTATTTCTTGTTCAATGTGTATCAGAGCCAAACTGAAAAAAGCTAAGGAGATAATAAGTTATCTCAGTGGTACATGTGTTCAGAATTCCTTCAAATCAGCCACACTGCCAAAGTCAGCCCAGCAAGAGCACTCAAAGCTAGGAAAGTTTTTGGAAACAGGAATAAAAAGATTATACGGCAGAGTCAGAAACTGTGATTACACATTGAAAAATAGAACACACTTAGAAAGTGAGCATCATGAGCTTGGACTGGACTACACCTCATAAATGCTATTAAGCCCATGACTCTACACCAAAGCTAAGCAATGGAGCCCATTGCTGCTAGGCAGCATGGTCAGCATGACCCACATGCCCAGTAGCAGCAGTGTATAGACAGATCATAACTGGATTTAATCCAAAGTCTAAGCAGAACAGTTCTAAAAACCAGGGGCCTACCTTGCTCAAGAGATATAGCCTTAGAGTCAGATGTGATGGCTGCCCCATCTACAACATGAAGTTGTATTAAATATAGACTCATAGAATGAGAAAGCTTGAAGGGATCTTAAAGCTCATCTATTCCAGAAGGAAAATGACTTGCCTACTCATGCAACCAAGACTAGAACTTAGTCCAGGGAACTTTGCTCCACCTTAAACTATTATTGCAGACGTGGAAACAAACAACATAGAGGAAACCAGAACTGGCAAGATGAAAAGCAGGTGGGTAAGATTAATGGAAATTTAAATGTTCTGTGCCTCTTTGTTCCATTGCTTTTTGCCTGTATAATATGAAAAGAAAAACCAATAGCCAAATGTCTGCATGTGATTACATGATTTGGAAAAAAAAAATTTGTTTTAAATATCTGAATAGTTAGTTGAGGAATCTTTTTTTTCATTTTCTATCTGGATGTTAGACATCAGAGACAATCTTTGTTTTGCTTCCATAGAACTCAATATTTAGGAGGACTCTAAGTTCCCCTGTCTTTGCTCTTACAGCCTATTGATATGGGGATTGACAGATGGAATAGAAGTGGCTAAGATATAATGAAAATTGTGTGAGCCCTAGTGTGCAAGCCCAACTGATTGTTCAAATCTATTTACTAAGCTGACTAATTAAGAGAAATCAGTTCAAAACTTACTGCAATCCTTTTCATCAGATCCATCCTCACAATCATTATCTGTGTCGCAGAGCCAGCTCCTTGAGATACACTGGTTATTATCACAGGTGAAATAGGATGCAGGGCAGGAAGAGGGTGCTTGGGTGGGGCAGTTCTGCTCATCACTGCCATCCACACAATCAGAGTGTCTGTCACAGCGCCAGTGTGCAGGGATGCACTCTCCTCCATGGCCACAGGTGAACGCTGAAGGTGAACAGGTATTATCTACAAGAGAAACAAATGGATCATGAAGACATTTGTTCTTACAGCCTTTTAATTGAGTTCTTACCTTGTAAAGGCCCAATTCTTCTCCTTTTTCAGTGGGAGCATTATATAAAATAGGGAGAAATGTGCGAGTTATTTCATCATCATCATCACCATCATTGTTGGCTGACATTCATTTAGCAATTATCATATACCAGGCACTATTCTAAGTGCTTTATGTACTTTTTTCGCTCTTAACCCTCCCAGGAATACTGTTATGTACATAAAGTTATCTGCATTTTACAGATGAGGAGATTGAGGTTTTAGAAGTTGAGGAATCTGCCCAAGATTCAAGCTCTCATTAGTGTGATGGTAAGGCCCACCCTTACTCCTAAGCTGTACTTCCCCCAAGCACAATTTCAAACTCAGTCTACAGAAACCTTGAAAATCTGTCATTT
The DNA here is from genome assembly GCF_020826845.1 of Diceros bicornis minor. Lineage (NCBI taxonomy): Eukaryota > Metazoa > Chordata > Mammalia > Perissodactyla > Rhinocerotidae > Diceros > Diceros bicornis. Next base: position 50,918,398 of record NC_080749.1, read on the forward strand.
GAAAAACGCAAATAGATAAAACATTCAGGTAAAAATCTGCACTTTTAGAAACAGGAAGATAATACTCAAAAGAAAGAAAATTTTAGAAATTTCCAAAAAAATGTAGAAGTCGGCATTTTATTTTCAAATCTGACACTCATCTTTCTCTTCACAAAGACGGGTTATTATTAATATTAATCTCAATTTAATAGAGATTTCTGAGATTTCAACTGTCTTCTATCTTTATGTATTTTTTATTTTTTATATATTAATATATATATATTTTAATATATAAAATACATAAAATATCTTTATGTATTTTAATATTTAATTATTTATGAATATTTTTTTCTTCTGCAGTAGCATTGACTAAGCTCCAAACTTTATGGCCTGGATTACCATCAAAAGAGGAATGTAAAGGTTAAAACCACCATTTAACCCTTCATTCATTTTATACCAAAGGAGGAAAAATGGAATATAGCCCATGAGATTTTCAAAAGCTATTACTACAACAATCTATTCTGTGATACTCTTCTCTCAGATACTAAAGATTATCTACAGTTTATTTTGATTTGACTTTTTGAGGAGCTTGCCAAGATGTAATGACTGCATTGGTCCAAACAGCCAATGTCAGAAAGAAATTTTTATTTAAGATAGTCCAAATCAATGCTAGAAATCATCTGAAATTTTAAAAGATATTTTTTCCCATAGAGATAACCCAAGTTTTTTTTTTTTTTTTAAAAGCCCACCTCTCTCTGTTCTAGTCATCCCAGGAAGTATCTCCAGTGTGTAAGCTACTTACTAAATGTGCCACATTGATCCTCATCACTGTTATCATGACAGTCATCAATTCCATCACAGCGGTAGTGACTAGGCACACATCTGCCATTGTTACAGGTAAAAGAAAAAGAGCCACATCGCTCTGTGGGAGGTTCATGGGATGGGTCTTCCACACATGTCACATGATTAGAAGTCAGGCTCATTCCATAGGGGCAACCACACACCCGCTGGAAATTTGGCACTGGGAAGCAGAAGTGGCTGCAGTCGCCATTCGGATGGGTGGGTCGATTACAGTAGTTAGAACCTGAAAAGGCAATGCCCTGAGATGGTGAGTTATGCACATTTACATTAGGTTGATCACAGGTTTGGTGTATGAAGGAAAACAACATTTTTCAGACGCAATACTAAAATGTAGCTTCCTCTTGGAAATCAACATGCCAAATATAACTTTCAATTTAAATATGGAGAAGTGCTAAAATGTGTTTTTCCCAACAACACTTTCAGAGTTAGCAGAGTTGAACAAAAATTTTAAGTCTTAAACTACCTGGGTGACAGGAATATAAAATTATCAGGAGCTATATTAAGTAATAAGTACTTTAAGGAGAAAAGGAGCCACCAAATTAAATAAATACATCCATATAAAAGAACTTGGGAATCGCACTCACCAATCTGGGTGTTAGCATCATACGATTTCACGTGCATTATATTACTGATGCCCCTTCGGATAACTGTCCTGTCTCTACCATCCGTTTTCCTGACTCGAATAATAGCACCCAATCTCCAGTCAGTAAAAAATACATAATCTATGAAGAAACACAAGTGATTAGTATTTTCATCACAGCTCACTTTTAAATCACTTGGGAAAATGCAATTGATTTGTAATGCTTCTTGCAAATGTGAGAAGCTTCTTCCATAAATATCTGTAATATGTTTCTGTGATCATTTTCCATGACTTATTACTTTCTAGAAATGACTCTTTAGAAGCCTATATATTTAATAATATTTGGGTTCAGGTTCAGGCAAGCATGTATGGAGTACTGTGATGGCATTTAATAGCAATTAGGTTTAGACTTACCTGGGTAAAAATAGAAATAAAAAAAATCTCAGGATTCATCTATAGAGCATTAAATGGTGCCTCATAAGACTGACTTCTTATCCCAGCTAAAGCACTAACCTCCTGAGTGCTCTTAGGCAAATACTTAGCTGTGTGGGGGCTCATTTTTCTAGCAAAATTAGGGAAATAGACTAAATCATTTTTAAGCTCTCTTCTAGGTCAAACATTCCATATCCCACATCTTAACTAGAACATTAAAAAAATTTTTTACACTCAACTTTAATAAGAAGCTGTTGAGAAGGAAAGGTACAGATCTAGTCCAAAAAGGGACTTTCAGCATATGTTTGAGAATCAGTGAAATTATCCACAGAAGTGTGCCTACACCTATAACGACAGCAATGTTCCATGAAGCTCAAAATAGTAAGATAGAGGCAATGTAAGATTCTAAATGCTGAAAATTTAATCATGTTCACTTTATACTAGCTACTGAAGCAGAAAGAAAACATATACAGAGCTTTCAAAAGAAAGAATTGAATCAAAGTAGATTATCTCTTTAACATTAGCTTAACTAACTAAAAATTCCAACTAACCAGAAAATGCCTTAGATATCACAAATTTTATCATTAGACTAGTTTTCCTTATCTATCATCTAATCAATGACCAATCGGTCATTGGACTCACTAAATCTTCTCTAGACTGACTGGCAATCTCAGTCTCACAACTCATGAAGATATCTTACTATACTTAAATAGATAAGGAGTTCAATAACCCTTTTAGTCCTGTGTGGTACGTAGACAGCCAAGCAGATTTAGCCTTTCATTAAAAAGATACATAATTTCCATGTTGCTGTGCAATAAAAGAACTTTCCATAAGAAATCCACAATGATGGGCAATGTTGAAAGAAACTAATTATTATTATTATTATTTTGGGAATGTTGTTTTGTTTTCATGGATATGCACTCAAATGTTTTTCATACTGATGAAATCAAAAGATACTGAAACTGCATTTTTATTCAATCCCAAAACATTCCAGCAAAGAGCAGAGAAAATTTAACATTCTTATAATGTTCCAATGTGACAGCAAATAGTATGTATCTGACATCATTAGTGAAAAGGGAGTGAATGAAGGGGGGGGCGGGTTGTGAGCATAATTGACTCATCAAAAACCTCACAAGAGCATTTTTAAAATATTTTTAAATACCAGGCACTCCTCCACAGATAAACAGACAGCAGGATGAAATATGCAATATATTTACTAGCTATTCATTCCATGCTATATGCATGTGAGCAAGTCTTTGATTTATAGTTTTTTAAAGCACTGTGCTAATTATTCAGAGTATGAGGTTTCAACCAGGGACACAACTATCATATGCATAGGGCCTTTGGTGGATCACAAAATGGCACTCCTCTAACTGGAATAATTATGGTTTGTCAAGGAGAACTGGGGCCTGGCACTTTTGTGCCGTGCACAAGATATACAATCATTCACAGAAACCCTGTTTTCATGAGTAAACAAACTACCTGTTGCATGGTGCCAAACTACATTCTTAATCCCAGTAACTCAACTAACAACAGCATGCCTACACTCAAGAGGGGAGTTGGGAGAAGGAAAACTGATACATTGGTGTGATCATTATTGCTGTAGTTTCCCAGAATTCTATGCTCCCAGCAATCTTCACTAGTAATATGAAATTTTTTGGAAAGATTGATGAAAAAACAACTATGTCTTGCAAATATTCATAAGCCATAGTCTAACATTTCTATATAACAAAGATGATGTCAGTTACCCAACATTGTGACTAGTAAGCTTCAGAGACATTTGGTGAGTATATGGTTGATGAATATGTATAATAGTTTTTCCACAAAATTCTAATCAGGTTCTTGCAAACATCAGAGAACAAAATGCTACAATATTTACTACAAATAAGTCTTGCTGTTTTATTCTTGAAAATGATGAAGGCAGTAATTTACCATTTCTTCCTGTGATATTTATATAACAGAGTACTTGGGATTTTAAATTGTAGAATACGTGTAATCTACAAAGTGCTATACCCTTATAAGTTGTCAATATTATTATTTTAAAATGTCTAAAAAAAAAATATTTCACTCTAAAAGTGAAATATTCAGTCAACAAACCAAATGCTCTGTCTATACACAATAGCACCGTTTTAATTTTTTGTATTCTAAAGTGACTAGCTTTTCCAGAAATATGAGACTGTCAAATGAGGATGAATGTACTGTTACAACTTGCAAAGTATAAAACAACACACACTGTTATTGCTTCAAAACATACCTTCAAAGACAGTAAGTCCAAATGGATGTGTCATCTGCTGTATATGGTCCAGGACTCTCCTATCTGTACCATCAAAGGTGCTGTGCTCAATTTTATCAAAAAAGGCATCTACCCAGTACAATCGTAAAGCACTAAAATAATAAAATACTTAGTTATCTGTTATTCAGAAACTAGCAAAGTACAGTTTATACTGAGGGCATTCAAAAACAGTATGTTCAATGATACCTTCATTAAACAAAGTTTTTAAAACCCAAATTATACTCATTAAAAATTTAAAAGTTTTATGACCTCCAGAAAGATACAGCTGCTTTCATGAAGTGATTTTCAATTAATTGTCTTAGAAAACTTGAAATGTTGTTATCTTCGAGTTAGGAATTTTACTTTTCTCCTTGTTAAATCAACAAGTTAAGAAAAATATTGGTAGTGATCTAGATTAAAAGGTTAAATACATTTCTTCCTTACATCTGTAAGCTTATCTATCCCCTTACCTTTTCCTATATTCCTAGATAGATCATCAATTTCTTGAGAACTATATCTTACACTTCAAAAATTCTCCCAGAGTGCATACAGGCAAATATACATTTGTTGGTTAATGGACACCAAAGATTTTCTATTCTCAAGATGCCCCCTGTAAAAATTACACATGACCTGTACTTCCTCTATCCCTATCCTACTTCTAATGGAATTTGGATCTTGCCTCCTCCATCTTGACCTTTCACAAGGTCCTACCATTCTGCTTCCTCTAGCAATTTCCTCAGAATATTCATGAATGCATTAGTTTTCATCCCAGCAGAAGCTAGCCAACTATGTTTGTGTTCTTTGTGTTCTTATATCATTCTACATCCTTCTCCCCCTGCCAATCAATGACGTAAAAATATCTGAGGGCAAGTAATACCAGTTTCCTCATTCCGTCATATTTCCACATATTGCCTCATGTGTTCCACAGTAAGTGGGAACTCAATAATTCAGGATGACTTCTACTTACCCCCAATCAATGGCCAACCCATTGGGCCATCCAAGAGTAGTGTTTACTATAGGTACAAGGTTAGATCCATCACTCCACGCTCTCAGAATTTTAGCGGGACGGTACCAATCAGTAAAGAATATATACCTAGGAAAAGAGGTAATAAATCAAAGACGTTAATACTGGGACAAACTACGTGAATTAGAGAGATTTAGCACAAACACATATTCTCCAGAGACTTGCTGCAACTAATTTCATTTTCTGTATATGATTTTTGGCTTATATAGAAAAAAAAATCTGCTTTTTAAGGAGATTTAGCATACAACTGATCTAATTTTTAATTAAAAGTTCAGTTATCAACATATAACCAAAGTAATAAATACAAATGGCATTAAAATGGGCATCTAGACCAGAGAACCACTGTGCTGAACTTAGGACCTAAAACTAATGTCACCAAGTTGATTCTTTAAAAAGACACAATTCTGGTTACATTTTAAATACTCCATGTTGTTCAAATGAAAAAATAAACTATGAGCAAGAAAACAGATTTTAATCTCTCCCTTTCTCTCTGGATTAATCATACAGGATCCACTAGATTGCTCTTTATTCATCTTCCACAAGGAATTGATAAATTTGCAAAAAAGCATTACATCCTTGATGAAGAATGCATCCAAATCAACGTAACTCTTAAACAGTATCTTACCCGAGGCATCCTTTTTATTCTGAGGAGTGACAAAATGATAAGTGTAGGGAAAAAATAAAACTTTTCTCTTTCATATGAGCCTTAGGAACTAAAATTAGTCTTTTCCAAATGGTAACTTTCTGAAATGTGACTTTATATTACTTTAAATGAAGGAGTCATTAAGAAAGGAATTTAAAGACTTTTTAAAACCAAATCCCAAAGATTTAGTTTAAGATAAATTCATTACAAAATCAACTGTTTTAACTCTCTATACAGTAATAAAATTTCTTATCAATAATATCAGTTTAAAAATCTTTCTTATATTATTTCACAAGGAGAAAAATAAAATATAACATAAACACTCTAGAGGCAGCATACAAAGTTGTTAGATACACAGGCGTTGCAGTCAGACAGGCCTGGAATTTGAATACTAACTGTTGCTTAATAGCTGTGGATCCTTGGACAAGTTACTTTATCTTTCTGAGCCTCAGATTCATTATCTCTAAAACAGATATTATTTATATCTCGCTCACAAACTAGATTTTGGATTAGACGAGATTATATCTGTAAAGTGCTTGCTATGTGCCCGCAGTGCATTAGGCTTTAGAGAATCACCAGTCACCTTTTTTTTTTTTATTATTCCATTCAAATACAAATACCAAGCTCAGACTTGTTCTAAACAAACATATTAGCTATTATTATTTAAACATATTTAAATAAGGAAGGAAAGAACCTAAAAGGAACAGTGTAAACTGTTCTGTCTTTTCTTGTTCGACACTACTAATTATGGAACAGTTAAACAGAAAACTTTGTCTATTGTCTGAAAGACTTTTTATTCTGAAAACTACTGAACAAGTTTTGCTAAGCTTTATACCAATGCCTTAAAGGAAGGAAAGAATTTGAGTCTTTCCTGATAATTCTGCTGCATATTCGTTCCTTCACTACCAAATCTGTATCACATTGTTTGGTCCTCTCCGACTGTGAAAAAACCACACCCAGTGAAGACTGGGAAAGCTGAAACTAAGGAGAAAATTTTTTGAAGGAAATAAAGTGATTACTTAAGCTTACACTAAAGGGATAAATATTTAAGGTGATTTTAATTTGTATAGTTCAATCCTATATTTGCTAAACTTGCCAAATCCCTGTGGCATCGCTTTTCAATAACTTTGAAAGACATATAGTTTCAAGCTCTTAGGAAAACATGAACACACTCACCCAGCAATAGGATGAACTACAATTGATCGTGGGTTATTTAAATTCTTGATTATTTCACGCCTCGATTTATCAGCTAGCTTCATGACACTGATACTCCTGTAAGAAGCCTCTGTCCAATAGAGATTCTTTGAAATCCAGTCAAAAGTCAAACTTTCAACACTTTCCACCATGTAAGCTGTGACAATTTCTCTTCCTGTAAATTAAAACATGGACATGGTTTAAATTAAGCTTATTTAATAAGACATACATTTTTCTACTACTACATATTTAAATTTTGTGTCAGGGTCGGCCAGGTGGCGTAGAGGTTAAGTACGTGCGCTCCACTTCGGTGGCCCGGGGTTCACAGGTTAAGATCCCAGGCGCGCACGGACGCACCACTTGTCAAGCCATGCCGTGATGGCGTCCCATATAAAGAAGAGGAAGATGGACATGGACGTTAGCCCAGGGCCGATCTTCCTCAGCAAAAAGAGGAGAATTGGCATCAGATGTTAGCTCGGGACTACACTTCCTCACAAAAAAAAAAAAAGAGAGCGAGAAAAAGAAAAACTTCATTATGAGACATTCTCACGCAACAGAGCGTTTTAAAAAATTAAATAAATTTTGTGCCAGAGTTAGAGCATATTTCAGTAATATATGTGGAATTCTTTAAAAAATAAAACAACTGTGAACTGCTGAGCAACAATGTGAGATAAACCTAGAATCTATCCATTCCCAAAAGTTTGGATCTCAAAGAATAGATATAATTCTGATAAATAGAACCAGGAGTGGTATGGCCTGGATTTACTCCCATGTTCACCCTTCCAGAAAAAATTTCTCATTGCAGAACATCTGAAGAAAAGATACCTGAGTTCACATACTCACAAACACCACCCACAGACAGCTCTGATAAGCTGACACCGCCAGGTACGACTAGGGGGTATCTCTGAGGTATTACAGCCCAACCCTCTCATCAACAGTCTTTCATAGCCACAAAGTTGCCAAGTTTAGAAAAGACCAGCAAAGATACTAGAAAGAAAATCAGAACTGGGTACAGGAGAATAAAGACTACTTTCCTCTTTATGAAACTTTTATGCCTTTCCTTCTCTTTTTTTTTTCACTAAAGAAAATCTGAATCAGAGTATACAATCAGACCTCTTTCTTTTGAAGTAAGAAAAACAATCCTAGTGCTTTTTCCAGTCATTTGTTCAGCAAATTGTAAAAATAAAGTCTTCTATGTGCTACATACCACACTATATATTTAGGAAACATAATATTGCTAATAGTATTAATAATAATAGCTTATATTGAGCACTTACTATAAGCCAGAAACTGGCCCAAGTACTTTACATGGATTCATCCATCCTCTCAACAAGTAGGTATTATTATTATCCCTTTTTTCCAACGAGGAAACTGAGTCATAGAGAAGTGAAGCAGTGTGGACACTGCCTTCGAGGTATTTATAATAAAGTGGGAAGGAGAAGAGCAGGTAATTAGGTCAGGAAGCAAAAATAAAAGAGTAATGGGTGCTGTAATGGAGGTCTGCACAGGATGGTATGAGAACACAGATTCTGAATGGAGCATATGGTAAGGAGGCATGGAGAGGTTTTTCAAAGGAAGCAGTAAATTGGGAGCTATAGGAGAGTGAGAAGGAGAGACATTAAGAATTCCACATGTTCCAGAGCATGGCTGGAGGTTAATGAGTTAGTGATAGAGGCTAAAAGAGAGGGAGAAGTTCAGGTGACCACCAGATTTCTGGAGGAGATTTGGTGGAGAGGGGGAAGAAGTGAGTGGTCGTGCTCTTCCCCTAAGGGAAGAGGTCTGTGAGAAACAGCATAAAGGTATCCATTTAGACCTATTGGTTTTGAGGTGGTTGTGGGATATCCAGGTGAGTTATCCAAAGAGCAGTTTGCACTATGGGCCTGAACCTCAGAGAGAGAACTTGGATGGAGATTTTTATCATCACCTTCAAGAAGCCTTCCCTGACCTTTCTCTCATTCCCCACGTTAGGAGGAAAAACATTCAGGAAATGCCCTACCTTAAGTCTCCCCACACTGATTTATAATTGCTACATAGATGATAACCAAAGACACGGAAGGTGCAAAACTGTGCAGAATAAGAAAAGAGGACCAATGTTGAACACTAGAGATCACAGTTAATGTATAGGACAGGCAAAGAAGGAAAGACCTCTAAGGAACACTAGAAAGAAAGGTCAAGAAATAGAAGTAAATCCAGAGGACAGTGTTGTCATGGAAGAAAGCTTTTAAGGAAGATGATCAAAGTGCCAAAGATAAGGACTAAAAGTTTATAACAAAGAGATTGGAGGTGACCGGGATGAGAAGTGCTTCAAGTGACGTAGTGGGCACGATTGCGTTGAGGTGAGGAATAAGTGAGAATGTGGAAGAGGGGACAGGAAAGTGTTGACGCATCTTTGAAGATGCTTGCCCATGAAATTAAGGAGAGAGGGCTGTAACTAGAGAAGAACCTAGAGTGGAGGGTGGGTTGAAAGTTTTTTAGGATGGGAGAGATTTGAGCGTATCTGATGGGGAAAAGTCAGGAGAAACAGAGAAGCTGGAGAAGAGAAGGGATGGAGCAAGTTCCCTGAGGGCTTCGTTCAGCCCATCTTGATTTTAATTTGATTTCTGACAACTCATTTTCTGCACATGTACTGATTGATAATCTTCTCCTTCGAAAAACAGAGCAATGTAATATCTCCCTCACCAAAGTGTAGAGTTTAACCATTGACTATAAGAATATTTTAAAAGGCAACTTGCTCAGCATGTGGACTTGCAGTCGATTTTTTAAAAAACATGATGAGAGGGGCCGGCCCCATGGCTTAGCGGTTAGGTGTGCACGCTCCGCTGCTGGTGGCTGGGGTTCGGATCCCGGGCGCGCACCCAACGCACCGCTTCTCCGGCCATGCTGAGGCCGCGTCCCACATACAGCAACTAGAAGGATGTGCAGCTATGACATACAACTATCTACTGGGGCTTTGGGGGAAAAATAAAAATAAAAAAATAAAAATAAAGAAAGAAAAAAATAAAAAAATAAAAATAAATAAAGAAAAAAAATAAAAAAATAAAATAAAAAAAAATAAAAAACATGATGAGAATTCCATCGCCAAAGCAGAAGGAAGCTGACCTGTGGAGGCGCCCAGAGGAGACTTAGCCTGCATGTGGCTTAAAAACCCGGTACTGCCTTTTGTGAGAGCTAAGATTGATTGGAGGTCTCCAAGCTCAGCAGACCTAATGCTAGTCCTCAGAAAAGATGCATTCTGGTTCAAAGTAGCAGATTGACCACATGTGTTTAACTCTTCTTCCTTCCAAACTCTATTAAAATGACAGTAAAAGAATAGCAGATGAGAGATTTCCACAAAGTTTGGAAGAGAAAGGGATTGGAGAAGTGGTAACTTGCTGGGGTTGGCAGGGGAGAAAGCTACAAACTAAGTGCCAGCAGAAGGGAAACCCACACCCTCACATGCAGAAGCCTCAGCATACTTGCATTCAAAGGCACCAGGCTCTGCAAAAGCCAGGGGCAAGGAACTAAGGGATTTAGTTAAAAGTTGGTATCAGCAGGCCCCGTGGCTTGGCGGTTGAGTGCGCGCACTCCGCTGCCGGCGGCCCGGTTCGGATCCCGGGCGCGCACCCACGCACCACTTCTCCAGCCATGCTGAGGCCATGTCCCACATACAGCAACCAGAAGGATGTGCAGCTATGACATATAACTATCTATACTGGGGCTTTGGGGGGAAAATAAATAAATAAATAAAATTATTTTTTAAAAAGTTGGCATCAGCAGAGATTAGACCCCCCCAGGTCCCTCCCAGACCCTGAGCATCTCTGCCACTCCCCTCCATCTACCTTCTCTAACAAACCAGAGATTTTCTTTTCTAGAGGAACTGAAGCAGAGAAGCTGTGGGTTCATAGTACAATGCACAACACAGGGCTGGAACAGACACAGAACTGAGTACAGCGGGATTATGTGAATACTGAACTGAAGGATTCTCCCTGTCCTCTGTACTGCTTCCAGACACAGACAATCAACTATTCCTCTCTTACTCCCCACCCCAAGAAGCAGAATGGAAGCATCTACTAAGGAGAAATTGACTATCTCCAGAAAAGATTTACTAATAATGACGTTGGGAGCTCCCCAATGAAAAGGCTGCCTCATCACCTGAAGTTCACCAACTGATGAGACCCATCCATATCTACAGACTTTCTGGCCAGCTTTCTATAGCTTTGCCCTTAATATCAAACAAGGGCCACAGAAATTTGAAGAAATCTTCCTCCATGAAAAAGAAAGTTGAAAACAAACCAAAAGGAAAAAGAAACCCAAAGAAAATGGAAACAGAGGAAGATTAATTTTTTAATGTAATTTATATCTTCATAGAAATAAGAAGATATTGAATTTATGAAGCAAGAACAGGTTTTATGAAAAAAGAAATAATCAAAGAACCAGAATGAGCTCTTCAAAACTGAATATCGTACAAATGAAATAAAAAATTCAATAGAAACACTGAGGGCCGGCCCTGTGGCTTGGCGGTTGGGTGCACGCGCTCCGCTGCTGGCGGCCTGGGTTCGGATCCCGGGTGCACACTGGCGCACCGCTTCTCCGGCCGTGCTGGGGCCGCGTCCCACATGCAGCAACTGGAGGGATGTGCAGCTATGACATACAACTATCTACTGGGGCTTTGGGGGAAAATAAATAAATAAATAAAATCTTTAAAAAAAAAAAAAAGAAACACTGAAAACTAAAATACCAAAAAATCTCACAGAAAGTAGAACAAAATGATAGAAATGAAAACCAGGCAAGAAAAGATAAGAAAAACATAGGTGATTAATCTAACATTTTACTATTAAGAATTACAGAAAGAGATGAGCCAAGCCTGATGGCCTAGCAGTTAAAGTTTGGTGTGCTCCACTTCAGCGGCCCAGGGTTTGGTTCCTGGGCGCAGAACCACACCACTCATCAGTCAGTAGCCACGCTGTGGCGACAGCTCACATAGAACCAGAAAAAACTTATAACTATACACAACTATGTACTGGGGCTTTCAGGCGGAAAAGGGAAGGAAAAAGGAGGAAGACTGGCAACAGATACTAGCTTAGGGCAAATCTTCCCCTGCAAAAAAAAAAAAGAATTACAAACAGAGAGAATAGAAAAAACAGAGGCAAGAAAATTTCCCAGAATAGAAGGACATAAACCTCAAGATTAAAGGGATAACAAAAAGATTCTAAAAGTTTCCAGAAAGGAATGAAAACAAAACAACAATAGCAACCAAAAAAAAAAAGTCATATACATTGAAATGGTACTCCAAATGGCGTAGGACTCTCAACACTGGATACTAGAAGACAGTGGAGCAATGTCTTCAAATTTCCGAGGTAAAATTATTTTCATCCTATACCCAGCAAACGGTCAAGAGGGAGGGCAAAATAAAAATACTTTCAGAGCCGGCCCGGTGGCTTAGCGGTTAAGTGCGCACGCTCCGCTGCTGGTGGCCCCGGTTCGGATCCCGGGCACGCACCGACGCACCGCTTCTCCGGCCATGCTGGGGCCGCGTCCCACATACAGCAACTAGAAGGATGTGCAGCTATGACATACAACTATCTACTGGGGCTTTGGGGGAAAAATAAATAAATAAAATCATAAAAAAAAAAATAAAAAACACTTTCAGACATTCAAAGACTCAAAAAATATTCCCTCCTACTCATTCTTCTTAGGAGGGTACTATATAATGTGTTTTGGCAAAATGAGGAAATAAATCTGGAAAGAGAAATAAACTGCCAGAAAGAGAAGATCCAGCACAGAGAAGTGGCAAAGGGAAGTCAAAAGACAAGAGCTGTGCACCAGAATCCAGAAAGAAATGAGTCCCAACTGGAACAGGAGATAGAAGTCTCCAGAGGGGAAAGAAATTATAGATCATTTGCATTTGACAGATGATAGAAAGGTCGATAGATCGATAGATAGAAAGATAGAAGATAGGCATTTGAAAGATCTGTTGGAGCATTTGGGGAAAATATATAATAGTTATAGAGAAAACTAAGCAAATGAAGATGGGGCAATTATTAACTCCAGAAGCAAATCAAAAATTGCTCAAGAAATGTCATCAAAGAATACTATTTGGCTTAGCAGTAAACAATATTTATATTTATATCATGTTTATAATATATACACCTACTATTAATTTAATAAAAAATTACAATCCAGCTTTTTAGGGAGAATGAGGGGAGGGAAGTTGGAGGAGAGGAATAAGAGAGCTAAATCTTTACCTATAACAAGGAAATAAATGTCTAACATGACAAATCAAGAAAAAGTACTATAAACAAAGTATTTAGAAATATGGAGACACATAATAGAAGAAACAGCTAAAAGAATGGCAAGCAATTATCCCTGGAGAGTGGGCTGGGAGCAGGGAGGAGCAGGGTAATATGGTTTTTCATTGATAACAGCTATAATAATAGCTAACATTTACTGAAGAGTTACTATTTTCCAGGCATTATTCCAGGTGTTTCACGTGTATTAACCTAAAATTCTTCCAAGAACATTATGAGCTATGTAGTACTTTTATTATTATTCCTATTTTTCAAATTTAGGAACCTGAAGTATAAAGAAATTAGGTAACTTCCCCAAGATTACATAGCTAGGAAATGTGAGAAGCTAGGATTCAATACTGGCAGTCTAGCTCCTGAGCTGGCCCTCTTAGTTGCTGTGTTATATTGGCTGCCAATTTTTTCAAACTGCAGGTTTGAATCCATTAGTGGGTTGTAAAATCAGAGTACAGGATCATGCCATGATCCAATAAAGTACCCAATGGTAAAGTGTGACTGACCATAATTTGTTTTTCCATGATTATTATGAAGATTTTAACAGAATTCCAATCAATCAAAAACTTACAGTCAATCCATGTTTACATATAATTCATGTCTTTTAAAAAATTATTATTATTCCAAGCCCAGCATTTAGGTAGTCCAGCATCCCTAAAGAGAGGTCATCCCATTGGATCAATCCGGTTCCTTGAATATGAGGAACAGCCTCTAGTCAATTAATCCATCAATGGCTTTCATACACTTGACACTCCTTTTGTTGAGCATTGACTCCTTTTATGTTAATATTTGTCACTGTTAAAAATGCACTCTCATTGGGCCAGCCCCATGGCTTAGCAGTTAAGTGCGCGTGCTCTGCTGCTGGCGGCCCGGGTTCAGATCCCGGGTGCACACTGACACACCGCTTCTCTGGCCATGCTGAGGCCGCGTCCCACACACAGCAACTAGAAGGATGTGCAGCTATGACATACAACTATCTACTGCGGCTTTGAGGGGAGAAAAAATAAATAAATAAAAATAAAAAATAAATAAAAAAATGCACTCTCATTTATAACTTATTTTGAAAATAAAGGAAAAGTGTTTGCTTTAACTTAATTCATAAGAAAAGCAATAGATTTCTTTTCCTGATCTAAAAATATTTAGCAAGCTTAGTAAAGGACTCTGCTTACGAAGTGAATACAAAGTTTTACTGAGCAAATTATTAGTATTTTTATTGAGAACGGACAAAACAAGCAAAAAAATTTCTAAAACCCATTCTCACCTGTGCCATCGATCTTCTGCTTAAAAATCATGTCTCTTGATGTATCTGAAAAAAAGATAGTGTTCTCCTGGGCATCAAAATCAATCCCAACAAAGAAAGAAGGATTTCCTGTCACTGGAACCATGACATCTTCCTGGGTAGAGACTGTGAACGGGATGCCACGGACAGCCACTTCAGATGAAAAGATCAGGAATTGCTTAACAGCTGTGGGGAAAAGTATACAGCACAATCAGCCACAGCATGATTCCTGCTCTCTCTGAATTCGAGAGAAATTACTTATACATCCATAAGGCACATTTGATAATTCCAAAATGTAATTCTGAAATAAACATAAAAAATAAATCTGTGGAAAACATAGTTAGAAATAATGCGAGAGGAAAAAGATAAACAGCTATGAAAGCAATACAAGTATTACAATCTTACTTCTTCCTGAGAAATTTATCCTTAAGACTTATTTATACAAAAGAGAGTGTCCATATGCTTAACTTCTAAAGCAGTATTAACCAAACTACATAGCAATTTCATCAAAACTCTCAAGTTGGATTAACTTTTGTATAGAGATCTATACCAAGAATGCTACTGCAGTTTTTGAGGTATTGAGACCACTAAAAGAGAAGAATTAACAGCAACCAGGTAAATTATTTAGGAAGAAATAAAGAAGGGAAAGAAGGAAGGAAATAGGAAAGAAGGAGTGATGTTTAAAATCAAAGAAAAAGAGAGTGACAGTATGTCAGGAAATCGAAAAGAGAGAGATGAAGGAGGTATACCCAAGACAAAGATAAAAATTACAGAAGGAGATTAAAAGCAAAATTATTAGACAATGTAGTGTTGATATAATAGAAACACATGATTTTTTAAATGAGGGTAACTTTTATCTGAATCCAGGATTACCTACAAAGTTAACAAATTCATCTGAGTTAGAATAAGAGAATTTACATACTAAGCCAGAAGCAGCACCATCTGGGGAGCAAGAATTTGTCAAAAGCATTAAAAAGGAGAGTTGTCAGTGTGAAAATAAGAGAAACAAATATTGTAGGAGTGCATTTCATCACCAGCTAAGCCTGAGGCATTAGCTTAATTATGAGTAGATGTGTAGGCAACCAAAAAGGAGGAAGGGAAGTGTTGAAGGTGAGAACAAAACCCGGACCATAAGGTAGAAATAAAGAGAAAATCTGAACTGAAAACTGATAAACCAGATGAGGAAATGAGCCATGCCAGTGTTTAGGAGTTTACTTGGGAGTACAGCAATAAAGCCAGGTGGGATCAAGATTTAATTACCTGACTCAAAGGGGCAAAAGTGGCAATTCAGGAATGGTCAATAAAAGTGATGGGAAGGGCTTCCCATTAAAGTTAAGGCTAACATCTAAAGTGGAAAAAGTAAACATAGCAGAGAAAAGAACTCAAAACAAAATCCTGTGGAATTTCAAGAACATAGTTATAAAAAGGAGACAAAGATTTCAGGAAGGAGACAAAGGGGAAGGGGAGACCAAGGAAACTCTAGATGTGGAATTAAAGTCCCAAAGGACAGAAATTTACGTCTTCAAACACAGTTCTGCGCATAAAGGGAGGGAGTGGCGCCTACTGAGGAAGGCACCTGGTGGGCTACCGAAAGCTTATTCACAGTGAAGAAGTATGACAGGGAGCTGGCCCAGGCCAAGAGCAGCACATACCCCTGTGCTGCCTGCCAGAAAGTCAGCCCAAAACCGCTTTCTTACCAACGCAGTGGCGGTCATCCGCATCCAGGTCGAAGCCGAGTGTGCACTTGCAGCGGTAACCCAAACCATCGTTATCTGTTCTGTGGCTGAGGACACAGACCTGTTCACAGCCCCCATTGTTATCTCCACATGGATTTCTAACTGGAGGAAAAAAGACACAAGGTTAAATCTCAATTAGAAATGTATAATTATCCAAGACACGTGAAGCCACTTTGAGCCCTGTAGGTGAAATAGAATAATCACTACCGGTTGCTACTGTATACATCTACATCCGGCTGCACTGGCCCTCTCAATTTCATTGTAGCTCTCTCATCTACTCTCAAACTGGCGGTAGCAAAAAACAAGATTCCCAAAACTGTTAACTTTGGGGGTTCCTTTTCCCCAATAATTCCTTCAGACTCTGCTAGCCACAGTGATTAGGAAATAACTGTCCCCTTAAAAAAACTTTAGTGCTATTTTACCATTCGTAAGATATAATAAATAACTATAACTCACTGAATGCTTACTTTGTAAGTAAGCCAAATTACAATCAGTGACTCTAAGAGGTAAGTAGTAGTATCCCAATTTTACAGAAGAGGAAACCAAGTCTCCTAAAGATGAGACAACTTGCCCAAGATTATTCAGCAGCTAAACAGCTAAACTAGGATTCAAATCCAGATCTAATTCCAAAACCCTACATGTCTGCCACACAAACCAGTTTATACTTCCATAAACCATCCTCAAAGCAGTGACCTCAGGAAGCTCACGTACACAAGGCTGCCACAGCGAAAAATGTTATATCTGCTTTTGAAATTGTTTTCTTAGCCTATGACTTATTATTTAAAATAGTCTTTTTACCTTCTCAGGTGGATTGATTTGAGGAAACAACAGCCAGACGTCATTCTGAGACAAATAATAGGAATAATTTGGATGATAAAATTGAGTAATATCTTTGGTTAAGGGCAGATGTGAATTTAGTAGTTCATGAACTGACTATTCCAAATAGAGATTTCCAAAATGTTTTCAGATACAGTATATATTTTCGGATAAAGTATATGTTTTCCTAGGATGACTACACTGAAGGATATTCATCTGAATGTATCAGTTCTAGTGGTTGGGTTTTTTTTTTTTTTTTTTAAAGTCAACCTAATTATTTATAGTCTTTCTCCACCCTAAAGTTACACCCATCTCTTAACACGAGAGTTTTAAAGTGAAATATGTCTTTCTCTGAATTATTGTTCACTGACATTAAGCTTTCTACCAACATAGTCTGGTTTATCATATTTCTTTTCTTTGATGCACAAGTAAATACGGAAAAGAGCCATATACAGTCCAGATAGTCATGTCAATTTAAAACTTTGAAACAAAAACAAAATTAATGTAAAATAACAGAAGACTAAGCAGCATATGAATCAAAATATTTCTTTTGTTTGATAAGTGAGCAGCCCAAGAGACACCAAACCCAGTTGACCTATGGCAGATCCAATGCAAACCAAATAACAGGTGCCGTACATATACAACAGAGAAGAAGAAAAAATGGCTCTGACACTACTAAAATGAGCGCTTAAATGTGTTTTTTCTTCTTCTGGGCCTCAGTTCCTTCAACCATAATGTCAGAGGGTTGAATTAGGTGACTTCTTCCAGTAGAATGAGGATAGGTATTTTGGTTTGGTTTCTTTACTGCTCTATCCTCAGCATCTAGACAAGATCTGGCATATTGCAGGTGTCAATAAATATCTGTTAAGTACATCTCTAAGTTCCTTGAAGATTTGGTATTTTAACTCTGAAATACATCAATTTCTCCAGAATGCCCATGATCTGCAGAGCCAATTTCAGAGGGGTTAACTCTCTAGATAACTCATCATATATTTTAGAATACCACCAAATCTCATGAGATCTGTCATTCATTAACTTCCATAGCTTTGAGAAAACCTTTCTACAAAGGCCAGTACCAAGCAGGGTTTCCATTGTTCTGGGGCATACCATAGGGCTGCCTGAGGGAATGGTAAACAGTCACTCCAAAGGGCCTCAGGGAAGTCCGGTAGTATATTTCTGGGTTGGTCTCCGTGAACTTGTTTGCCTTCATTACAGCCATCTTTGTCCAATCAGTAAAAAACACATGATCTTCAAACAAGCTTATTCCAAAGGGATGAGGAATGAGTGAGCCTCCATGAACTACTATCTTCCTGTTACAAAAGATATACAGCATACAATTTTTTGTTTGTTTTGCTTTACTTTGATTAAAGGTGGAATTTGTTCAAGTAAATGCCTGAAGAGCTAAATCATTTCTTGTGACAAACATAAAATATATAGAAAAAATACATTTTCAGATGCAGGTATATTTCCATCTACATTTGATAAAAGGATTTTCATGTTGTCTCTTGGAAAAGACCCTTGACACCTAACTTTCAGTTCCAGTCCCAGCTTGCTCTAGATTTTTTGAAAAATTACTGTTTTCTCACCTGCTCTTGGTTCTTTTATAGTTGCCCCACATATAAAAGGACTAAGATGTGACACATTATTTTGAAAGCCATAGGTGAAACAGTGTATAAGGGGTTGGAAGTCTGGTAGAAGACGCCTTCAATGCTTACTTCACACCGTACCACTGAGCATTTCTCAGCAATTAGAAAGCAGGACAGTGAGTGATAAGTTCACCACAGCAAATACACAGACCTATTCCTGATGTCACTCTAGGGAGAGCAAAAAGCAGTGCTGAGACAGGCAGGAAGCTAGATATGAGCTGGGAGCAAGGTCACTCCACCTGGTGCAACATCCTAATTACCAGGCAGTGGCACTTCAGGCATGCAACACTCCCCTCTAACCCTGACCAAGAGTAGCCCAAGCCTCATTGTACCCTCATTTGCATTGCGGTTTTGACCTCCCTCGCAGGGGATCACCGCCATGACAGTTCCAGAGATGCCTATGTAAGGGAAAAATCTCCCCCTCCTGACGTGAGGGTGTAGACAATGCCCTGACTGGTCCACCTTCCAAGACCCCCACCCACTCCCGGGACCCCACCTTCCAACGCCAAGGGACTGCCACAACTTCGGGCGGGCCGTTGCTCACCTTGAGCCTGCCCGTCCCTCCCCTTGGGGGTGTACTTTTGCTTTGCTAATAAATCCTCCTTTGTCAAAACTTCTGCTGTGTGTCCGCTCTCAAATTCTTTTGTGTCTGTGAACCAAGAATCTGGAACCCCACCACACCGATCTGACTGGTGCAGGTGACAGTGCTACCACTGCTACTGCTCTGCTTGACAAAACCATCAAGTGATCATACTTGTAGTGGTGGCACAGAGTGCACAGAACTGCTTAAATAGAAGAAAACAGAAGTAAAAGGTGCTAAGCAGGGGGAAGAAATCAGCAATGCCTGCCACGACTACATCTACATAAACAATAATTCAGGTAGGTCACATAAAAAAGTGAGGTGGAGGATGGTTCATGAGAAAACTCTTATTTTTTTTCTTTTGGTATAATAGAAAGACCTCAAAGAAAAATCTTAGCAGCCCCTGAAAACCAAAAAGCACAATAGAGCTGTAAGCTCTAAGAAAAGAAGATACTGAAGCTGGAAACACACTAAAGGTGAAAAAAAAAAAGAAACCTAAGGTGATAGGTTAGCGCACACTTTGAAACACTTAAAAATGACATGGCATCTTTAATCTTTAAGATTAAAGAATGATTTTCTTTTTCAGTTAGCAAATTCCAGAACCCTGAATGCCAGCTGCTGCAAAGCAAGAGGCAATGACTTTATTTCAGCTATAATCGTGAGCTTTCATATTGCTGATGTTTCTTCACAGCCAGTAAAACTCTCATAAAATTTCCGAAATCCCATTTATTATTACCTTTTATGTTTTACTTTAACCTTAGCATAAAAATATTTAGAGTATGTACAATGTCAAAACACCCATGAAAGAGGAAAAAATTAGGGCGATTTCTCAATTGTTTTTATACAACTTTTTGGGCTGACGAATATTTTTTTCATTAAATTAATTCATATTCTCACTATGAGAACCAGCTTCAGTGATAAGAAGTCATAGTCTTAATACCCAATCACTTCATTTAACCAAGTAGAAATTGTTCTGAGAATATAAAATCTAGAGGCAAACTGTGACACCATTCTTACAAAATAGAAATAAAGGAGAAAACAAAACTCTAATATTCTTTTCATTGAGAAAACAATAAAATTAAGTCATTTGCAAAAATTAAATTGGCCAGCTTACTACTTGCTGAATCCACAAAGAGTAATTTTTTTTTCAGTGAGGAAGATTAGCCCTGAGCTAACAACTGTTGCCAATCCTGCTCTTTTTGCTGAGGAAGATTGGCCCTGGGCAACATCTATGGCCATCTTCCTCTACTTTATATGTGGAAACCCTGCCATAGCATGGCTTGATAAGCGATGTATAGGTCCACGCCCAGGATCTGAAACTGCAAACCCTGGGCCACCGAAGCAGAGCGTGCGAACTTAACCACTATGCCACTGGGCCGGCCCCTACAAAGAGTAATTTTTGTTGGTCAAAAACTGAAGACCACATTTTAAGCAATTTTGAAAAATAACAAAAGGAGAAGATCTAAAATGGTTAACAATTTAATTAATTTATAGTTAGCTCTAATCAGACTAAGAAGATGAAGAAAAAAGTGGGCCATATTCTACCTTCAAATATTCTGTTTAAGTACATTTGAAGTATATCAGGTAAAAACACAAGTCAGAATTCCTCTTTGAAATTTGAAATACCTTTAAGAGCAAAGTAAAATCCAATTAATTCCCACCAGATAATGTTAAATAAATAATAAAACTTATTTATGTATTGGGAGAAAGTTAGAAAACTAAAAGATTAAGTGATCTTTGGAAACAAACCATAAGGGACCCAGAGAAATAAATGGAATCAGGAGTTAATGAAAATAATGTGATTCATCTGGGAGTGGGGGAGGGGTTGGAGAAGAGAAATCAAAGAACAAATGCTCTAGGTAATATAATGAGTGTTATTATGGAACAACACAAAAAAAGTTAACAAAACTCAGAGCAGGTGACTTCATGGACATGTCAACACCAAGGTCGTTCAAGCTATAATGTCAAGCAGCAAAGCAATATTTTAATTCTGGTCCTTTGATATCACTCTCCATAAATTTTATGTACTTTCCTTCAAATTTATTAAGCTATAAAAAATACTGCTTACCTTTGAGTCCCATCGTAAGTTACAGTCTCAATGTAATCAAACCGGCAGTCAACCCAGTAAACACGCTTTGATACCATATCCAGAGTTATCCCAGCAGGCCATCCCAGCTTTGTTTTTACCAAGTCTTTACGGTTGGTGCCATCCATGAAAGCCCTTTCCACCTTAGGTCCCCCAGAAAGGCTCTCCCAATCTGAGAAAAATAAATAACTACAAAAGAAAAACAAGAGATGAAAGAGTCAGTTTTTTCCAAGTTTACCGGAAAAATATTTTTTCAGATTGTGTGTTTGGATCAATGGAAATTTCCTCCAGCTGATTAGAGAACAATGGGGGTATAAAAAACAGAGAAATAAAAAAGTATTAAAAATCAGAGAGTATGAGAGCCAATCAGGAGAGTCAACAACTCCAAATACCAACCACTAAAATGTACTAATATGGCAGCTGAAAAATTCACGTCTACCTTAACTTTCTCCTCTGTTCCTTGGCTCTGTCTTTTACTTCTCTTTTTTACACCCAGGAGAACTTACAAATACATTTTAAAATAAGCTACCAAGCCATTTCTCTCCTTAATTCCCCCATTCTAAGGCATCGTCTGGAGAACGTATCCAACATTTTCAAGAATGGGCAGCTGACATCATGAAGTAGAAATGCATAATCACCATTCACCAACACTTAAGTAGCCTCAAGTTTATCCAAGGGTCCTAAGACCCTATTGTGAAAATCTAGGAGAAAGCTGGTCTCTTATAACTGTTCTCAAATGTGAAGATCAGGAATATTTGAATTTACACATGGAGAAAAGTAAGCATTATCAGTCATGTTGGGTTGATTCACACTGAACAATTTGTAATGAGGTATTAGCATTGACACCTCAACCCTAGTCTGTAACAAGAAATTGCTGAAAGAGATAGTTCCAATCTTCTTTCCCCTCTTGAAAACCTTTACAGCTAATTTATGTTAGAGTAATCATCTTAATAATGATGAAACAGAAGTAATGTTTAGTTGTAACAATATTATTAGTTTGAGTCAGAACAGAGAGTCCAATCTCCTAGCCAGGCAAATATGGCAAACACTAAGAATAAAATTCATACTCCAAAACATCACATATTTTTAGTACACCAGTAGGTGTGTTTGGATTACATAACCTCAAATGGGATCATATTTAGCCAACTCCTTTAAGTGTCTTTGAATAGAGACATAAAATAAACATGGGTTCCAGAGTACAGAGCCTAAAAGAAATCAGAATTAACCTTCAATTAATCCAATCAATGTTTTATGTATAGAGGGAAAGATAAAACTCCAAAAATACTGGAATCAGTATGCTTTCACATCACTTACCCAACAGTTGGGTCCAGAGCAATTCCTCTAGGATGCCCCAAGTTTTCAGTTATAAGGATAACCCGGTGGCTTCCATCCAAATTTACCATTTCTATGCGGTTGACCTTGGTCTCCACCAAATAAAGTTTATTGTTAACCCAGTCCACAGCCAGATTCTCTGGATCATCAACAGAAACATTGAGAACTTCTTGGATATGTAAACCATTAAGGTCAACTGAAAAAACCTGAAAGAAAAACCAAAAGTATTACACTTCTTAAGCATAACTAACTGTGGGCACTGTTTCCCTATACTTCATTCAGTGTACCACTTATCTATGCTGTACAAATCAGTCATCAGACTAAATAAAAATGTTTTTTTCACTACAGACTTGCTGTTTTACATCATGTGTTACTGGGGAAAAAAGTTTCTTTATAAGCATATGTTAGGCAAATATAAAAAACTGAGTTTAAAATAAAAAAGCCTGCATTTTTTAATTCTTCGTATTATCTAAAGTTTAATTTAAAAATGTGGATTTTAGGGCCGGCCACGTGGCTTAGTGGTTAAGTGCACGCGCTCCACTGCTGGCGGCCCGGGTTCGGATCCCGGGTGTGCACCAATGCACCGCTTGTCCGGCCATGCTGAGGCCGAGTCCCACATATAGCAACTAGAAGGATGTGCAGCTATGACATACAACTATATACTGGGGCTTTGGGGGGAAATAAATAAATAAATAAAATTTAAAAAATAAATAAATAAAAATAAAAATGTGGATTTTTTTGGTGAAGGAGGTGATGGTGATTTGTTTTGATTTTTATCTGTAATCAAATCAGAACTACTACCAATCCAACTCTCAATTTTTAGAAATTTTATGCACATTATCACTTCATTGAATTAGAATTTTATTAAGGGTACAAGGAAATGCAAAAGGAAGAAATAAAATTCCATAATTCTTTAGGAGTCTCTAAAATTTGTTTTAAAAATATCCATTGCATTGCTCAAAGTTGAAATTAAATCCATTACACTTTCCAAATAAGACAGCACAATGAAATATTGGCTGTTAAACAAAATACTGTCAATATTTGTTATCTAATCCTCAATTACAGTTCCATTTAGAAGATGCAGGTAAAATCTGATTTTTATCGTCCAGAAAAGCAGAGTACTTTTTACATTTAAATGATCAAGTTTCAAAAATTACTAGCAAATATCTATCCAGTTTTGAAAGAATGTCTACTATTTCTTTTAATTAGGCTTTTGGACTCCATTTCGAATAAAATTAAAAGTTGCTCAAGGCTAATCCATATAATAGACTGCTTTGTTCAATAGGTTGCATGTAATAGTATAGCATGGAAAAGGTGCTGATTAACATACAATATCTCAAGGGCCTTTTTTGTTAGAAAACAAAGGAACTTTCCCTTCTCCTCCCCACAAAATGAAAAGCTATCAACACTTTGTGCTTGGGGTTCTATCAGTTCCCAAGCTACACTCCTGAAATTTCTATTTACCTTATCTTGCACGGTGTCAGTCCAAAAGACTCTGTGTAGGTGATAGTGAAAATCCACACCCACAGCCACTCCACGATTTTGAGACTTTACTAGGATCTCAAAGGTCCTTCCATGAATATCCCCAATTAGTAAATCCTGACCATTGGAGAAGATAACGGAGGCCTCACCAGCTAAACGTGAAGAAGGAAGGCATTATCACTCCTTCAGATGAATGAAGATGATAGTAAATCAGATGATAGTAAATCAAAGTAACTTACAGCTAATACGCTTTCTGCTTTTCCAAGTACTTTCTTCTAGGTTTTCTTATTTGATTTTAAAATAAACCTCTAAGGCAAACATATAGGTGTCCTTCTATGCATTTTACAGGTGGGCAAACTGACACACAAAGATGCTGAATAAAGTGTCCAAAGTCACAGTAAGTTAGGAACAGAGTCTGCCAAGAATTCAAATATCCTGACTGCTAGTCCAATGCACTTTCAATGGCACTCAGGAGAATACATCAGGTATTTTCAAGAATCCTTAATGATATGGGCACCTTACCCAGGTGCAATTTTATATTGTGTAAAACACAGAACACATTTTAAGGATTACTAGGAAATCAGTCTGTGAAAAACATGGCAATGGTGGATATAGTATATAGTATATATACCTATATACTTACAAGCATGTAAAATGAATAAGGTTATTCACCACAGTCTTGTTTGCAATAGCAAAGGATCAGAAATGATATAAAAGTCCATCAGTAGGGGACTAGTTAAATAAATTATGTACACCCAAAAAATGGAATATTATGCCACTATTTTAAAAAAAAGAATGAGGGGCCGGCCCGGTGGCGCAAGCGGTTGGGTGCGCGCGCTCCGCTGCGGCGGCCCGGGGTTCGCTGGTTCGGATCCCGGGCGCGCACCGAAGTACTGCTTGGTAAGCCATGCTGTGGCGGCGTCCCATATAAAGTGGAGGAAGATAGGCACCGATGTTAGCCCAGGGCCATCTTCCTCAGCAAAAAGATGTTAGCCCAGGGCCGTCTTCCTCAGCAAAAAAAGAGGAGGATTGGCGGATGTTAGCTCAGGGCTGATCTCCTCACAAAAAAAAAAAAAAAAAAAAAAAAAAAAGAATGAGGAGGAGCTCTCTGTGTTGATATGGAAAGCTCTTGAAAATATATTATGTAACATTAGCAAGATGCAGAACTATGTGTATAGTTTACTACCATATATGTAAAAATAGGGTTAAATATTTGTATATTCTTATTTATGGATTCAACAATCTCTAGAATTGAAATAAACCATGATATCCAAGGGAGAGGGGAAGTGGAAACTGGGCAGAGGGGAACAGAGATGGAGGGAGACATTTCACTACACATCTTCTTATAATTTAAAATTTTCGAATATATGAATATATGTATTATCTATTTAAAAATGAATAAATTTACCCGTTAAAAATCAGCTGTACCTAAAAGGTAGTACACAGCAAATCAGGTGTTTCTACACAAAAACTAGACAATGAGCCATTCATCAATCATTGAGCAGATAAGTTTCAGAAGCCATCAAAGGCACTTCAAAATCAAGTGTGAAAAAAACAATTAGAAAAAAGGAGTAAAGCGGAGACTTTCTCACCCAGAAATGCATGGTGAGAAAAATGCTTTGAGGGGGCCCATCTTTTTTAACAGATTTTTCCCCATGACTTTTCTCTACTACAGTACTCTCAGATTAATTCCAACAAAACACCCAGAATGAGGGCATTCTTGCAAATTGTAATCCAAATTTAGGTCCATTTTGAACCACTTCTAAATTTTGCATAAACAATGCCAAAATTATTTCTATAGATACTTGTCACCTACGTTTGTGGTAGGTAAATTAGTTAAAAGTTAAATGTCCAACTAGGTCAAATGTAGGCATAACATTTATTCCACAATTAAATGTGGTGGATGACATAAGAGCCCAGGCCCCAAGTGAACAAGCAACCAATAAAAGAAAACTATTAATAATGGTCATCATTAATCCACAAATTGGTCCCTAATAAAGTATGAAATTAATGTTGACCCATTCTTCCAGCAGCAGGGGCTGCTCCTGGTTTGTTATGATAAAACCCTGACATCTGCGTAAATGCTGATATTTCTTTTGTCATCTGCTATGGAAGGAGAATATTAGTCAGAAACTTACAATTCAGAGATACAAGCAACATTAATTTACTCACAAGAAGTATTAGCTTTGCAATGTCGCTGATGCTCCAAGATATACCCTTCTGCACAGTGGCACTGGTGATGGCCAATTCGGTCTTCACACATCTGGTCACAAACCCCCCATATCTGGCAATCATCAAAATCTGCCACATGGGAAATAAACAACTATAATCATTTTACCAGCATTTCTTGAGCACTCTCTGAAAAAAATCTTGGACAAGATGTACAGGAATATGGTGATGTCCATGTCTAAATAAGTACCCTCTGGAGGTAGCACAGATTCTAGGCATACAATAAGAAATAGGAATTCAGAACAGGCATCTTCATACCAGGGAAAACCCAAGCCCATTTAAACAGCTTTATAAAAATCTACATGAAGGATAACTTTCCAGAAGATGCACAAAACTGTTTGGATTCATAGCCCTGTGGTATTGCATATCATTTATTAATGTTGATTTATAACACATCTGAATTTTGGTGTAAATGCTTCCCTTTAAAACTGTGCTTTCCCATATGGTAGTCACTAGCTCTCTGTGGCTTCTTAAATTTATATTTAGATTAACTAAAATGAAATAAAATTAATAATTCAATTTCTTAGTCACACTTGTCACATTTCAAGTCACATATGATTAGTGGCTACCATACTGGAAAGTGCAGATACAGACCATTTCCATCATTGCAGAAAGTTCTATTGGATAGTGCTACCTCAGAATAAAGTAAGACCTGCCTTATATCCAGCCCCTCAAGAAAACACAAATCTGTGACTGCAATAAAGTATTTGGAAAGGTCTAGTTACCCAGCTGCCTTTCCTCTGATGTCAAAAAATCATAACCAATAAAATTATTTTTAAGACATGAAAAGTCTTCTCTTCTGCTTATTCATTAACTTATTATTCATTTATTTAATGTGTTTGTTGAAAGTCCAATATATTCAACATAACTGATACATAAACAATACAAAATGGGGAGAAAAGAATAATATAAGATATAGTCTTTCTTAAAGATTGTAAAGCTTAAGGGGTACAAAAATTGTCCTATCCTTGGTAGATTGGTACCAAATATTTTGTTTGACCCTCCAAGTTCACATCCACTCTTCACCTCCTTCACCCTCCCTGGGAGGATGACCTCCACAGCCTATACCAACAGGGTTCCCATGACCTCAGGCTAGGAGAGTCTCAAGTAAATTACAATTCCTGAATCCATTGTACCCTCAGGTCTAGAATTCTCCAAATTTCTAGGATCTGATTACATTTGCAGCAAAGATAGTAGCTGTAAATTGGGTTCTACCACATCTGCTGGATGGCCTACCATCTCGTGACTTCCCAACTAGAAAGCCCAAGAAAGTCCTGGGATCAAGCTAATGGGTCCGGTTTTCCCTCTGGACCAAATATAACAACATGGGCCAGCATAACTTTCTTTCCAAGGACTGCGACTAACCAATGAAAAAAATGAATCCAATTTGGACAAAACAGGGTAAAAAGACATGTGGGTGTAAATAAAAGGACTTCATTCCTCTCTCTCTCCCATGCCCTCGCCTCAGCCCTGAGAAAGTGCCAACTGAGGCTTCGCCTCAGCAGGAATGAAAGTACAGGACATTCGCCCTCAAACTCCCAGAATATCATGACCTACTTTGAATGCAAGACCAATACGATTATGCCTAAGGGTCTGGAGTCACCCTGGGAGCAGAAGTTCTGAGGTTAAACAGAAGAAAACCAAAGGTCGAGAAGTCCTAACTAGGAATTCTGGGGTGCAAATACCATTCCTATCACCTGGGCTACAAGTACTTTCAAGGTTTGAATGGGTGTATAAAATCACTGTCACTTTTAAGGACTGAATAAGATTATACTCTCCATTACGGAGAAAAATGAAGGCTAATTAATATCCATCATCAGCCAAAGTGAAGAGAAGAAAAAAGACTACTTGAGGCTTTTCTTGAGAGTAGAAAAGGTAGTAGAAACTGCATAAAACACTAAAACACTGCTTTACAATACCCCCTCCCACCCCATTACCTTTATTTTTCTTTCTTTTTTATTCTTCATCCCCTCCTACCAATAAACACCGCTTTGAAAATAATTCAAAAACTCGTTTTTAGCTTAGACCCCCTTGGACACCCTCTGAAGCATCTGGCTGTGTGACATCCCACCATGCTGAATGACCTTCCTGCCCTAACTCTGCACCACGATGTCATTCCATCAACAAACAGCATGTCCCGTCAGTCAGAAAAAATAACCCCAGCAAACTGCTTCATCACACCACACAGGCTTCACAGCCAGGTCAAGACTACCAGGGGCAGACGAACGGTAGAAAGACACAAGATTTCGTGTCAGGACTATTCAATTTTATTCTTGATTACCACTGAGACATTCACTGGGGAGCCATGTCTAAGATGATAAATGTTGCATAGGTTTCCAACACCTGAAGCCTCTGTAATGAGTCAACCATGCAGGGGATTACAGCCATACAGAGAGTATTTGTTGAACTGAAATGCTTGCAAGAGCAAACCAAAACAATTTCCCTAAAAGCTCAGGCGAAACAAGTATAACTGGTTTTATAATGTCATGTATTGAAACTAATGATCTCTCTTCACAAAGAGAGCAAAATATAGCCTTCTTTGAAATAAATGTTAACCCCGCTTCAAACCTTAGGGGCAAATGATAGATTCTTGAAGGACAGAGAAGGTCCCAGAAAAGGTCTCTGCATATGTCAGGGGGCCTCGTATTCACAAAGGCCCTCAAACGTATACATTTGAGCTTATCTCCAAATGAGGTTATCTGTACTAAAGTCCCAAGCACATACCGAAGGGATTGAAAGATGTTCGCCGTGGAACTTAAAACTAGTACCCCAGTATCATACCACACTACTTCCAGTGTACTATGAACCGAATGTGTTCTATAAATTCTGAAATTATCTTGTGCACAGAATAATATTGCAATTTTCTGTATTACAATCATTAATAGGTTAAATGTAGAAACCTTGCTATGACACTTTTTCATTTCTTAAACGCTGAAAAAAAACTGAAGCGGCCTAGACCTCTG
This sequence comes from Diceros bicornis minor, assembly GCF_020826845.1. Taxonomy (NCBI): domain Eukaryota; kingdom Metazoa; phylum Chordata; class Mammalia; order Perissodactyla; family Rhinocerotidae; genus Diceros; species Diceros bicornis. The sequence continues at coordinate 50,947,810 of NC_080749.1, forward strand.
ACATATAGGAAGCTCTAGACACTTGGAAATATAACCCAAACCTCAACACAGACTTAGATATTGGAAAAGACGTTGGAAAATGTGCTATCTGGACTCCAGACTGAGAACAGGTTATGGGGCATCACAAGACTGAACTAGGGATTCTGAAAGAGCAAATCACTTTTACTGAAAAGATTTCATGACCTATTGAGTTCCCGTGGCCAGGCAGCCCTCCCAACTGCTCTTTGGAGATTGAGAGAGATAAATAAGAGAAAGCTGATGTAATACTGAGAATGCGGCTTCTGGTATTTCTATTGGAATCCCTTTTCTACTAAAAGAAAGGGAAAATGACTAGAAAACTACAAGACTGGAAGAGGGATTGGCAGCTGGGTGGCAGTAAAAGGGAGTGGAGGAGGCTGACATTTGCCAAAGACAAAGGAGCAGCCTCACACCCACAGATGAGCACCACTCTGGGAAAATGGGATGCTGCCCTTGCAGTGATGCCAGGAAGCACAGGCAGGGCTTCCAAAGGCGGAAAGCCACCTAACAAATAAGGACATTCATGTGAAAAGTATTTTTAAATTACCTGAATGTATTCCCAATGTTATGATGATGATGATGATGATAAAACACAAAAAGTGTCCTGTAGTCTCATCTAAGGCCAGTGGCAGATCATAATGTTTTACTTATAAAATGCTTTGAAATGATTAGAAATTTGGGGGTGTTTTTCAATAATTCAGAGTTCTCTCTGAGTCTTCAAGATCTCTTGTCCTGACTTGCATAAAGCACTGGATCTTAACATGTCATGGTGAATATAATAACTTAAGAGGAGCAATCAGATCACGGGCAAACACTGGGACATGGTCCTGATATTAGAAACCCAAAATTACTTTGAACACTGCAAAGACAACCTCAATTGCATTGCTTTACCAGACAGAAAAATCCCGTTTTTCTTGGCATATGACACATAAATGAGCCCCATTGTTACAGTTCTCAATAACACAGAGGAAGAGACTTTCTCAAGAGTTCCAAGTTTAATTTGTAAACTGGAGTTTATTTCTGGCATTAAAAGTTTTTCTGGGGGCCGGGCCAGTGGCGTAGTGGTTGAGTTTGTGCACTCTGCTTCAGCGGCCCAGGGTTCACAGGGTCCCATCCTAGGCACAGACCTACACATTGCTTATCAAGCCATGCTGCGGCAGGCGTCCCACATATAAAGTAGAGGAAGATGGCCAGGGATGTTAGCTCAGGGCTAATCTTCCTCACCAAAAAAAAAAAAAGTGTTTCTGGCTATGAGTTGTAGTTATTAAGACAAACCATATTTGGGGCCGGCCCCGTGGCTTAGCGGTTAAGTGCGCACGCTCCACTGCTGGCGGCCTGGGTTCAGATCCTGGGCACGCACCAACACACCGCTTATCCGGCCATGCTGAGGCCGCGTCCCACGTACAGCAACTAGAAGGATGTGCAGCTGTGACATACAACTATCTACTGGGGCTTTGGGGGAAAAATAAATAAAATTATAAAAAAAAAAGACAAATCATATTTAATAAAGTATAATTAAGTTGAAAGCCATGAGCTGAGACTAAAGACAGAATAACTTCATTAAGTTTATCCAAATTCAATATTTTTGGCCAAAATATATTAATATTTTAGGGCCAGCCCCGTGGCTTAGCAGTTAAGTACGCGCGCGAAGAAACACTTTTCTAAAAGTATTTCTTGTGTATGCCATGTTTATTTTTTTATCCAGAAAGCACTGAAGAATCTCAAATATCTAAGCATATCAAATGAACACATATATTCTGAGAAAATTCTGAATCATCTATCTTTTGGAGATCCGTAGATGACCACCACACTTAATTTTAATGAATCGTTTCAGTTGCCTTCCAGATGCCTTTTCCCACCACCAGTAAAAGCAAAGTTTTTTTTAAACATCTTTGGTCACTTCCTGCTAATATGTTTGTTATTCACATATAAAAATTTAGAAAGAAGGAAAAAGAAATCAGAGCATTAAAAATTCATCGTTCAAATCCCAAAAAACTGAAAATTGATGATACTTGGCTACGTCTAATTCTCCTATCCTAAGACCCCATCCTAATCACAGTGGGATGCAAAGCTGGCTCACATCAGAATCAAAAATTCTTCAGTGGGAGAAATCATTCTTACAATTCAAATAGGAGAGGTGTGGGAAATATTTGGTGTACTGGTGTCTAATTCAATGCCAGCCACTAGCTGGAAGCAGCATGATAAGAGTTTTTTCTTCTTGAATGTTAGCTTCAAGTAGAGGTGAAAATCAGTGGGAGGAACAACCAGCACAGCATAGGCACTGACTGGCCGACATGGTCAGCGGAGCAGTGACCTGGTGATCTTCTGCTGTGTCAAGTGACCACTCTTTAGTTGCTGGATCCTGGGGAAGTTTGAACATCCTGGAGAAGAGCCAGGGTAGCAGGGTAGGGTACTTGATGGGTTCAAGGCTAAAGAGCCACATGGGAGTATTTCAGTATTTAACAACCTCCTGGACCCTCCTGGACGCCAGCCAGACTTTTGTGAGATGGGGCACGGCACCCTGCCTCAAGGTAGGCCCCAGCAGTGGTGGCATTCGGGGACACCACCAGTTGGTTTGGCTGCCATGTGCCAAAACCTGCCAGCGTGATTGCGGAGTATTCCAGGGCTGTTGGAGGAATGTGACAGCTGTATGTAGATGTCAGTATCTGCACACATGGTTGCAGATATTACTGGTTATAGCCGTACCAAGCATAGCCGTACCAACTCTGCTTCCAAATACTTAAAAAAAAACACAAAAAGACCACCTCCAACCTCAGGTAATAGAAGGGTATACATGTAGCTAGTCAACTCACTCATCACAGAACTCTTTTGCCTTGTGAACCTCACAAAAGCTTCTCAGAGTTAAAACTTCATATTGTCCAGGTTTTCTGTGAGGACTGTGTTGCTTTTTGTTACACAGACCATCACTCCTATCCACAAGTACAAACTCCTTGATGTCAGAGATCATGGAACCCTTCAGTGCCGCAAGCACTGTGACAAAAGACCAGGCGCTCTGACCTGTCACTTACCGACACAGTTGCGAGTGCTCTTTTGGTCGACAATAAAACCTGGGGGACAATAACACATCCCTCCATGTGGTGACATGTGGCATTGGTACTCACAGCCCAAGAGAGGACACAGATTCACATCTAAACAAAGAAAAACACTTTGTTAAATGAATGGTGACCTGTGGACAAGACTGATTTACCTATGAAGTAAAAGCTAAGTAAGGGGGCCAGCTCGGTGGCATAGCGGTTACGTTCACGGACTTGGCTTCGGCCGCCCAGGGTTCACCAGTTCGGATCCTGGGCGCGGACCTAGCACCGCTCGTCAAGCCATGCTGAGGTGGCGTCCCACATAGAGCAACTAGAAGGATGTACAACTATGACATACAACTATCTATCTACTGGGGCTTTGGGGAGAAAAAAGGAAAAAAAAGGAGGAAGATCGGCAAGAGATGTTATCTCAGGGCCAATCAAAAAAACAACAAAAAAAAAAATTCTCAACTCCACAATCAATGTCTAAAAAAAAAAAAAAGCTAAGTAAGCATGCAGTAGAGTCCCAGAAAATCTGTCACCATTCAAGCCTTACTGCAATATTATGCAATAAAAGCTTAATTCATATTTTAAACAAAGAAGTGCTTTTATAAGTTATAACTATGTGCAAGTATATGTCATCCTAAGTGCTGTTTACGGAAAAATCAGCACTTTGTGTCTACATAGCAGAAGGGGCCAAGAATTCCCAAGTGACTGGATTGAGAATAACCCTAAAAATGTTAACCACGGCTAGCTTCAAGTGGTGGAATTGCAGGTGACTATTTTTTTTTTCTTTTTGTTAATTTTTATTTTCTAATATTTGTACTATGACTGTATATCTCTTGTTAACTTTTATAGTTTTTTTAAAAGAGCTCCCAAACGAAATGGCAAAAACAAACAAAAAAAAAGCCATAGAAGTCTCTGCATATTTTTACACGTTTTTTCAGGAAAAAAAAACCTTAGCGTTACAGTTACATGGCCACTTCTAGACAGCTACTAGATAATTTAGAGAGTGTACTATCCATGAAATCAAGGTCATAAATTGTATTCTGTCCACAGAGTTGATGGGTTAATGGTAGGAGAATATTCTATAACCACAGAAAAAGAAAAAAAACTAACTCAAGTATATATCCTAGGAACCAGAATCTTGTTTTTGAGTATTGCCAAGAAAGACTTTTTTCCATAAGTAAAAGCCAGGGAACAAAATCTCCAGAACACCTTTAGAGTCATCAAAATTGCCATTAAAACCATTCTCCCTGGGGGCCGGCCCAGAGGCGCAAGCGGTTAAGTGCACGGACTTACCGCTTGTCAGGCCATGCTGTGGCGGCATCCCATATAAAGTGGGGGAAGATGAGCAAGGATGTTAGCCCAGGGCCAGTCTTCCTCAGCAAAAAGAGGAGGATTGGCAGATGGTAGCTCAGGGCCGATCTTCCTCACAAAAATAAATAAATAAATAAATAAATAAACCATTCTCCCTGGGTGGCAGTGCGAGGGAGACACAAATATTTTGAAGCTCCTCCCATCATGAGATGGAGTCTATTTCTTCAGTCCATTGAACCTGGGCTTGAACAAGTGACTTGCTTTGGCTAATAAGACATTTAGCAAACATGACATAAGCAGAGGCTTAAAAGAGCTTGTGCTCTAGAGTTTGCCCTTTCCACCACCGTGTAAGCAAGCCTGGACCAGCCAGAGCTTTTACTTCAACATCCTCACATGTGAGTGCACTGGTCTAGGCCAGAAGAACTACCTAGCCAAACCACAGAACTGTGAGAAATAATAAGTGTTGGTTTAAGTGCACTAAGTCTTGGGATAGTTCGTTATGCAAACACCAACTGATACTCTCTGTATTTGAGAATCTGTTATAGAAAAACAGAAACATTGTTATCTGAAAGCTAGCCACATAAATTTCCATACTCACCACAATCTTGTCCTCCAGTGATATTGCTTTCATCTTGTCCTCCTGGACAATCCAGAGTCCCATCACAAACTTTTCCAATTGGGATGCATTTTCCAGACCCTGGACAAGTCCATTCACCAGGGTAACATTTATGAGTATGATGAGTACTGCTTTCTATGGGGGAAAAAGAAAAGTTACAGGCCACATGAGAGGTAGAGCCAGCTCTTCTTCAATCCATAGTTAAGAGAAGATATAGATCAGGTAGACAAGAGAACTCTACAAATGACCTATATTTTACAATAAACTAGTAGTTTCTAACTTCCATTGGCCTTTTATTGAGATTCTCAGGAGTGGCAAAATGGAATTATTTAAGTTCCACTCTTTGTAGGGGAGACAGCCCCCAGCCAGGTAATAAGAGTAATATGAAGATATGGGCCTTAATTTTATCAACAAACTAGATTAATAATGCCTAGAAGAAGATTCAGTTATTTAAATCATGAATTATATAACTAGGACTATCAAGGTAACACCAGGACTCCTGAGTTTTTATTTTTGTCTTTTTTGGTTGTTTAATTTGTTTTGTTTGTTTACTAAAATGTCAACAGTGTAAGAAAAACTATAACCCAAATGTAGGAAAACTACTTCCTAGAGAACACCAAAATGTGAACCACTGGATATTCCCAGAATAAGTATCACTCTTATTATATGTGGGGCTGGAATAGTACAAGTAACTTGCTTTATGGTGTGGGTGTTAGCAACTTCTGAACTCTTGGAGGAACTGCTGATGATTACAGCAGAGTGAAGGGATGAATTTCATTGGTAATTTCCTTCTCATAGAATCTTTAAATACTTCCCTGGATAGCAGCCTCTCCTCCAGCTACCAATCCCTAGCTCCATCTCACATGTTCCCATGTGGCCTCTCTTCCACCACCAGACGTCAGTGACTCGTTTGGAAATCCGAATTCAAAACAGAACAAAATTGAACTGTTACCGAAGTTCAAAGTCATTTTTAAAGGTTATGAGGTCTAAGACAAATCACATTTTTCCCTATTTTCTCCCAGACTACTTCTTTTACATAGATAAATCTGGTTAAAATAAATAGTCTTAAAGGGAAAAATCAGAGTGGGCTATAGAAGGGGGAGAGATTGTCCTATATATTTTGCCTTAATGATAGGAGGGAGGAAATTATAATTTATGCTATATTTGAGTTCTGGGTCTTTTTAGGAAAAGCTAGTGGAGTCACCTCTTCTTCATCACCCACTAAGTCCCTTAAAACCCAGCCAATCCTGAGACTTGCTTGTCACACAGATCATTTCTAACAAGAAAAGTAGGAAAAACAAGTTCTGGAAAACACTTCAAGAAAATGCTTTTCAATCAGGATCTCTTCTCCTCCTTACCACATCCATCTTCATCTCTACCATCTGTACAGTCATCCTCTCCATCACAAACCCAATTCTGACTAATGCAGTAGCCATTGGGGCAAGTGAACTGGTCTCCTGTGCAGGTCTGATAGCCTGGAAGAAAACAAAAGCTGCACTCCAAAGACACAAACCACTTGGAAAAAATCAAAATACTCACCTCACTGTCTAAACTGAGATCCTAGGAATTGAAATTTCTATGTCAATTTAGTCCCTTAAGTATCTTAACAAAAGTGAAAAAAAGGAGGAAGAGGAGAAAGAAGAGGAGAAGAAAGAGGAGAAGATAACAGCAGCTTTGGGTCCAGGAAAGAAACTCAGGTGCCACGCTGTGTTTCTCAAGATTAAAAATAAGACAGTATTGCCATAGGTTGACACAGAACAGAGAATGCAGACTGATAACGCAAATGTCCGACATTCTCTTACTTTACCACAAGCACTGTAATTGCTATCTAGGACCAAATGATTCTGAGTCACCCATTCCATGATGTCACATTCTCTTTAATACAGTCACTGAAATAAGCCCAGAAAGGAAATCAGGCATGGCTCACAGAAAATTAGGGTGATACTGAAAATATTTAACAATCCCTAAGGCATGGGGACCAACCAATCAAAACATGTGTGGAGAAAAATCATACATTCCAGTAAATAAATGACACGAAAAGCTGCCAACTTATTGGAATTAGTCTCTCACAGAGACTTCAAACTACATAGTCCGATAAAATGAGTCCAGAGGTGGCAACAATTAGAGAGAGGAGGTTTGCGTTGCAGGCAACAGCATGGACAGAAAAGTAGAGTCAGAGTGGAAAAAAGTGGAGGCAACAAAAGCCACCTGCACCACACTGAAACTCTCCTGACCATCCAATTTTAATGTGCTAAGAATTTCAAAGTAAAGAGGAGAGTTAGGACCATCACTATTAGGGACCTTCTTATCCCTTTCAAGTCCTTCTCTCACTATCGAGGTTATGAGACCCATTCCTGAGGTATGGGTAATTTGCAAGTCCAGTGATACAATGCACCCTGTTATCCTTGTAGCCTAAGGAAAGAATGCAAACTGTCCATCAGCAGCCCTTCAAATCTACACAGATCCTTGGGAGATAAAGGAGCCCAGGTCTAGCAACACTGCTGAGGTTCATGCCACGGGCCCTAAATAATCTTCTGGCTCCATCTGCCATCAGATAGTAACCCTTTTGTCTGAAAAGAGTGGTACATCGGTAGGAAAAAAAAAAAAAAAACACTCCTAACAACATGACTCAGCATAAGGAAATCACCGTACTGCTGCAAGAATTTTCATCACTGCCGTCTTCACAATCATGGTCATGGTCACAGACGTAAGCACGAGGGATGCACTCCCCACCGCCACATTGAAACTCGTTCTGTGAGCAGATCTTAGCTGGGACACAAGGGAAAGAAAAGAGAGAATTTCAATTCCACTATAGCCATTTAATCTCATAGGAAGATTCTGTCTCAAGGTTAAAAAGAATCTCTGATTATGCAGTAGTATGCTGGTAAACGTTTAACAACCAGTTTTCCAGGAACAAAAAGGCCCTCACTTACAGTGTTTGCCAATTTTCATGGTGTAAATACTCCCACCATGGCTGACTTCAAGCTACCAACATGAATATACTGAATACAAACTTGAGAAGAAATGTGCATAATTGGCCAGTATAAGCCAGCTTCAGCCCACCACTGCACATCTCGTGCACGTTACTTACTGCAGTTGTTTTCATCAGTGGAGTCTCTGCAATCAACTTTCCCATCACATACTTGACTAATGTTATAGCAGGCTCCATTGGCGCAAGTAAGCTGCGCACATGTTGGGTATTCTGAAAAAATGGAAATAACACAAACCTTAAATTAAGACATTCCTTCAGCAAACATTTCTTGAGTGACTACTATACACTAGATACTAAATGCTAAGCATATATTGGTATACAAAAGAGACACAGTCTTTGGCCTCATGGAGATTACAGTTGGATAGCGGAAAGAGACATTAATCAAATAATGACACAAACGGCAAATTACAAACTGGGTTGTGTGCTAATGGGGGAAGTATAGAGTGCAGTGAGAGTGCAGAGTAGAGGAGTCTGGGAGACCAGGGAAGTCTCCGCTGAAGAAGTGACTTGTGAGCTCAGAACTGAAGAATGAGAAGGAATTTAACATTTCAAAATGGAACCTTCTTTTACGTAATACAAATAACATCGCAGGAAACTAATGTCCCATCACACACACTTTGGGAAATGAAAGGCCATTTATTTTGCTGGAGGGTCATAGAAAGAAAGCAGGCCTAGAATTCAGGAGACCTGGGACCTGGGGTACCACTCAGTAGCTATTTACTCTTACTCAAGCTGCTTATCCTCTCTATGTCACTACTTCCTTATCCAGACATTTGGATAATTTACTTCACACAGTAGAAGGACCTCAAAAGACAATGTCTAGTAAAGCACTTTGAAAAGCATTATGTGCTATACAAGCACAAATAATTGTTACCACATTATGTACTTACGGTCACCTCACTGCTGTTAACTAGATGCTTAATGCTGATTTTCTAGGTCACGGTGGAAAAATCAGGATGGCCCTTGCAGAAATAATGCATTGTCAGTTCCTCCCCTTGCTTCCCCAGACTTGAAACATGTCTCTCTCATGATCCCTGACTGTAGGATTCATTTTGTTGGTTGTTTATCTGTTTCCCCCATGACATAATGAAACCCTCTGAGATCAAGGATCTTGTCTTACTCATTTTAGAATCCCCAACAGTTAGTATAGGGACCGGCTCATTACTCAATGTGCTCAAGAAATGCTCGATATTGCTATTGAGTTATCACTGGTGAACTTTTGAGTTAAAAAGCTTTTAAAAATATTTTGAACTTCTGCCTTTTACGGTCTTTTAATACCCTCCTTCTCACAAGTATGATATCTTTCTTGGTTTGACTATTTTTTTTTCATTAAAGATTGTTTTCATAATGAATCTCAGATTGTCTTCAGATTTCTTTTTATTAAAGGTATGTTTTAGTTAAGATCTCAAAGACCAGACAGTACAGTCTCACTTTGAGGCTCAATTTTGCATTTAAGAACCCAATTTGAGGTTTTACAGATATAGATGGATACTTCAGATAATTCTTCAGATAGTCCCAAATTCTCCTTCAGGCAGGATCAGTGCACAAAATTCTGTGCTGAAACTGTATTAAATTTGTCCTGTGTTAACAACTTGCACTTTAAAAAAAGAGGGATTCTCAAATGATCTTTTTCCGGTTTTTGTATAGTGAAGGAATAAGCACAAATATTCTCATCTCCAGAAGTTCAAAACTAGTCTATGAAGTGTCATTAAATATATAAATTGCCAAAGTTACATACAGTCAATCATATATTAAAATGGAAGGAATTTTAAAATCGCTGATTAAAATTTTTATTTTTTTCTGAATTTTATTTTATTTTTTAATAGGCTGAGAATCAGCCAGCGCTTAGGGTTGCTGCTGTCTTTTCATCACTGAGATGGTATGCACTGCAAATGTGCCTTCAAAGGGTCACACAACTCTGTTTATTAATTCTCCCTTCAAGAGATGCAAGAGGCCAGTTGAGTCCGGCAAGTAGTTCCCTTCCCCCTGCGTGCCGGATAGCTCCTAGAGTCGTTGTGTTATCTAGCCTTTTAAGAGCATCAGCAAGCAGGAGAGAAATCTTAGAAAAACCCAGTTCTTTGCAATAGATAAGGTATCTGTCAGGAGGAAAATTTATTTGAGCTTGGACTGTGACTACCTCATTCAAGGTGATTATTGTAGATATGAAGGATCTTGGACAAATATGCTGCCTGGATCCTTTGCTCTCCCTGTCCTGTTTTTTGAGAGCCAGCGCCATAAAACTGGAAAAGGGAAGAACTAAAACAATATCCACTGGCATGACAAGAAGATTACTGACACGGCTCATTCCCTCAGCAAACAACAAGGCCAGCTTGATGTCATCAGGGAGAGTATTGGAATGGTCAGAGGTCAGCAGTTTGACGCTCGGAATGAGAAACGAACAGCTTTCTTCTCTCCATCCACGCTGATAATGAATCTCTCTCAATCAGCCGAGGACCTGCCTCAACCCTTGCACACCTTCTGGTCTCTTCTGTGCATAGTTAACCAGAGGTGTACGCCCACAGGAAAAACTGCATATGTAGCTCGCTAACTCCACTAAATACTGAAAATATTTGCCAATCTGTTTCCAAAAGCTTTTTCCCCTTTAGAGACACACACAGAGGGAACAGGTCCAAATTGTTCGCACTGAGTAAAGTGAGAAATGAGCAGCTTCTACCTCCCTTAAAGATTTTAACTGCTAAAGATGTTAATTTGGGCCGGCCCGGTGGCTGAGCAGTTAAGTGCGCGCGCTCCGCTACTGGCGGCCCGGGTTTGGATCCCGGGCGCGCACCAACACACCGCTTCTCTGGCCATGCTGAGGCCGCGTCCCACATACAGCAACTAGAAGGATGTGCAACTATGACATACAACTATCTATGGGACTTTGGGGAAGAAAAAAAAGGAGGAGGATTGGTGGTAGATGTTAGCTCAGAGCTGGTCTTCCTCAGCAAAAAGAGGAGGATTGGCATGGATGTTAGCTCAGGGCTGATCTCCCTCACAAAATAAATAAATAAATAAATAAAGATGTTAATTAATGAGCTTCAATCTATCCCAGGAAACAATCCCAAACAATACTTTGATATTGAGGGATATTTAAAATATTATTTTTTGGTTTATTTGCTTGGCAACTTTGAGTGTAAACTTTTTCCCAAGCTACTAAATCCAACATGTAGCTAAAATATCCTGCAGGATTTAAGTAAAGGGAAAGTGTGATAAGAGAGGAGACAATATACAAGAACACCAGAGAAACTCACTTTTCTAAGTTTTGTCTTAATGGAAAGATTGACAAGTAACTATTAACTAAGCCCCAGATCTGACACAAAAATGCAAGCACACCCTTGCTCATACAACCTCTTCCCTCTCCCTTCCTTACTTTCTTCAGATTCCAAATGATACAGGAACAGGTTTGTTCCCCCAACCTGGGGGCTGCCCCCAAATATACATATAAGATTGGTGCTTGAAATTTTTTTAAATTTTTTCTCTGCAATGATTTGGTTTCAAGCAAGAAAGTTCCATGCTCTAGTTCTGTTTACATAATCAAGGAGGAAGATGTGCTTTGAGGACCTCCTAGACCTCCCAGAATAAAATCATTCACAGCAGAGTAAGATACAAATATTAAGCACTACTCTTTATTATCTTGACAGGAAGGCTGTAAATGATTTCTATTTTCAGAATTTGACAAAACATCCAAAAGAACATAGAAAAGAAAACTAATTGATTATAAAGAAAGAAAAGTCGGGGCCAGTCCGGAGGCATAGTGATTAAGTTTGCATGCTCCGCTTCAGCAGCCTGAAGTTCTGGGGTTGGATCCCAGGCACCAACCTACACACCACTCATCAAGCCATGCTGTGGTGGCATCCCACATATAAAGTAGAGGAAGATTGGCACAGATGTTAGCTCAGGGCCAATCTTCCTCATTAAAAAAAAAAAGAGGGGCCGTCCCCGTGGCATAGAGGTTAAGTGCGTGTGCTCTGCTGCTGGCAGCCCGGGTTCGGATCCCAGGCGGGCACCAAGGCACCGCTTGTCAGGCCATGCTGTGGCGGCGTCCCATATAAAGTGGAGGAAGATAGGGCCGGCCTGGTGGCTTAGCGGTTAAGTGCGCGCGCTCCGCTCCTGGCGGCCAGGGTTCGGATCCCGGGCGTGCACTGACGCACCGCTTGTCCGGCCATGCTGAGGCCGCGTCCCACATACAGCAACTAGAAGGATGTGCAGCTATGACATACAACTATCTACTGGGGCTTTGGGGGAAAAATAAATAAATAAAATTAAAATTAAAGTGGAGGAAGATAGGCACAGATGTCATCCCAGGGCCAGTCTTCCCCAGCAAAAAGAGGAAGATCCATGCCAAGATCATCCCAGATCAGCTCAGGGCTGATCTTCCTCACAAAAAAAGAAAAGAAAAAGAAAAGTCATCTTAAAGATAGATTATGAAACTTAAGCCAAGATTTAAAGGAAAGTAAGAAGTTTCTGATACAAGTCCTGCCCAGACACCTCGCACTTTTCAAGGTCCTAGAGTCATCCTTTGTAAGTTACTCTATGTTACTCTGGTTCCAAGGCAGGCTAATCCAGTCAAAGTAATGATTTACCAGAAAAAGTTTACTAGTTTGGCCACCAGCACTTAGCTGCAAGTACTACCCACAAAATTAAATAAGCAATAACAATAATAATCATCAATAACATGTATTGAAAACTATGTGCCAGAAACTTGTCTAAGTACTCAATACGTATGAACTCATTTCATCCTTGTAACAACCCTATGAGGGAGATACTACTGTGACTCCCATTTTATAGATTTCATATATGTGCCCCTCTGAGGCACAGAGAGGTTAAGTAATTTGAAAAAGATCATACAACTGGTAAGTTGGAGAGTTAGAATTCAAATTCAGGCAATCTGGCTCCATAATGCATGTTTCTAACCACTACAACAGATATAGCTACTATTCATAAGCTTCAGATAAGTTAATAGGAAGAAGCAAAAAATTACAGAAGAAAATATGAAACTGAATGAAAGGAAATAGAACATTTTTAAAAGATAGTATGAAAAGAAAGAGAAGAAGTACCCAAGGGAAAAAAAGTTTTTCTTTCTTCCATTCAGTTTCCCATCCCACTCTGGGAAGTCTGGAGAAGTGAGGCCAACTCCAGATTTCAGGAATTTATAGAATATTCTATTAAGGACTTCAATCTGGTATAATCTAGGAATTCCAGGAAACCCTATGCTAGGAAACAGCTTTCCAGGAGTACCAGGACAACAAGCGAGTCAATATCAAAAAAACAGACCACCAAGTAGCAGGGGACCCAGGCCCCACACCCCAGTCAAATTCAAGTCCCTGAAGTGACTGCCATCAAGGACTAGCACCTAGGGAGTGCAGTAATATATAAGAGAACAATAGCGAAGCATTTCCTGCCTCTTTTCAAAAATAATTTGAAGTGCCTTTAAATAAAAAGCACAAACCTAATCAGATTTATAAAATGGAAATAGCAATTCAGTACCATGGAAAGAGAAAGCAAATATGGTCATCCCAGGGGCTAGTAGCATTAGAATAACAAGTTTAGTCCGAGCAGGCTTTCAGGAAACTTTCAGGAAACTGAGCCAAAAAGGGAAACACATTAAGTTATCTATTTTTTCTTATCCTGCTTTCTTTGAACTACTGGGTCCTAAGTCCCAAATCCCTATCTGTGGTGACCTGATCTTAGACCTAAATTAGAAATGTGCCTGAGAAGCCTGCTCCAAAGAATGTGGATCTATAATACCTCCTTCTTCCCACACACAGAGGTATCACCAAAATCTGCAAAGGAGGTAAAGATTGACATAGTTTTAAATTCTTAAAAATAATAAAAATCCCACATAAGCCCCAATAGAGGAGTAACTGGGCAACAAGTTGGAAAATTGTGTATTAAATGCTCCAAGGAACAGTGCGAAGAAGTAAGATGGTTTCTCATGGGTGAACAAACTTTTATAATGTGCACCAGATTTAGTGGTACTGGTTCTATATAGAAGGAGTTATGGGGCTATATGTTTTTATTTAGGGCCACGCAGCACCTTGGTCCCATAACTATCTCTTCCTTACAGTTATCCCTACTGACTCATCTGGGCAGAACAAACAGGCAAAGTGTAAAGGAGGAGACAGGAAGACTAGCTGCACCCCAGATTTAGAGTGACCACTTTCAAATCACAACTAGAAATGGTGTGGCTCAGGCCCCCTGCTGGGAACCTGGCCCCAGATAATCAAGCACACATCAGCAAATCATTGCTGAGTAAATGTCAGTGTGCTAGAAGTCAGTTATTCTACAAGAGTGCTGCCTTCCACTTAAGAATTTTATTCTATCCAACATACACTTATTGAAACCCAACATCCTAGATACTGCGCTAAGAATTGGATAAAGAGATAAACAAAATTACAAGTGAAGTAGAAATTCCCACATCTTTTTCAATATTTCATTCAACAAATAACTATTGCACACGTATAGGAGTGCTAGGTACTAAAGATAAGGTGATTAACTTCACAAAAATCCCTGCTCTCATGGAACTTACATTTTATTTGGGACAGGGGAAGGATAGACATTAAAATAAATGTCACATAGAAAAAAATGTTATGGAAATATAGCAGGGTAGAATGCTAAAGAGTGACAGTGAGGAGTGGCTCTCTGATAAGGTGATATGTGAACAAGAACCATTAGGTTTAGCAAAATGGAGGTCATTGGTGGCATTGACAAAAAATTTTTTCTGGAGATTGGTGGAGATGAAGGACTGTTTTCAGTGAGTTCAAGAAAGAGAGAGAGGAAATGGAGACAGTGATTAAAGATAACTCTAGGTAACTTTGTTGTGAAAGGGAGCAGAGAAATTGGGCAACAGCTGAGAGGGATATTAGCGTCTTTGAAAAGATGGGAGATATAATGCACTTGTATGATGGAGAGTAAATAAGAAATTCTTCTCTTTCCTCAAGGTTTCAGGGCTCTGAATCCTACGTCAACTGTAAGAATGCTAAAAAGGTACGTCTGTGATGTGATATGGAAGATGGAGTCAGTCTCTCTGCTTCTTCTTTCTCATCTGAAGTAGAGAGAGGATACTAAGAGCAAGGCTCGCTGGGCAGCTTAAACGTGGAACTGAGTTTGAAGAACAACATGTTCTTCATGTTCAACATGAGTCCAGAGAATGACTTTAACCATCGTCTTTATTTCCCTCCAACTGTTCCCTGGTTGCAGTTTCAGCAGTTAGATATATAAAAGAAAATATGTAAATTCTAAAGTAAAGAAAGTCGGTAGAAATAAAACTTCACGGACAAAGCAGCCCCAGTTACAGGCAGACCACATACTGCTGACTACCAGCAAGAAAGCCTTCATTGTAACAGGGATTTTACCCTTTCTTTGGCATTCCTAAGGAACAAAAGAGAAGTGCTGCAAACCAATGATAATTAGCAATAGTTTTACTCACACCAAAATCACTCTAATATGGTACTTGATAAAAAACAAAATAATCTGTTTACTTAACTGGGAAAAAAAAGTACTATTTTTGAGCAACCAAAAGTCACTGCAATATATTAATTGAATGACTCATAATTGCTGCATTGTTCTGATGTTTATCTTAGACTCTGCTTGAGTAGGTTTTCCTTGATGCTAATCCCATTAGAAGTAAAATGGAGTGCAGTTTTGAATCTCTCTGTTCTTTAAAAAAAAAAAAGTTAATTGACAAGCTGCTTAACAGCAGGTGCTATTTTACAGATGTCCAGATTAAAGAGTAAAATAACTTAGGGAAAATGAGCTTTTACCTGTTTCACAGATTTTAATATATATATATTCAGAAATAGTTCTCAGACAGTAGAATAACTAAAAATACCTTATGCGTATGGGAACACAGCATACAAAAGACCAAACGCAATAAGAAACTTTCATACTGCACCAAATTTATTTCAAAGACAATCTTTTTATTGAGACTTGAGTACTCTTGCCTTCCTCACCGTCTCAGCCATTCTCTTCCCTCCCCCTCCCTGCCTCCCTGAGAGGACTCTTACACATTATTCTTTGTTCTGTAAAAGGAATGTCTGGAATGGACACAAGGTGCTCTGTCTTGGAGCTCAATGTCTTGATCTTAGAAGCTTGAAAGGGTAGAGACTATAACCTAGGGACCTGATCTGACAGGCAGGACTATGAAGCACAGAGTCAAACTTCCTGATCCTTTCGAATATTCAGGAAAAAGCATTAAGTCCTGCTTTGGAGATTTTCTAACATCCATTACTATATTTAAGTGGTCTCTACAGGCTAAATGTATTAAGACCCGTTCCTATAGACAACCTTATTTCTGAGAAATAGAAAAATAAAAGTCACATTCATAGGCTGATTCTAAGTTTGCCCATAAATAATGATTCCTATGCATCGAGACTGCAGAAACAATGGAATAATGTGTCATGTCTCATGAAAAGGACTTCTGGCCAAGCCTCACTTAATCCTTCAATCGTGTGGGAACATTCTCACATAAAACAACTAATAAACAGTTGCTATCTATCTGAAGTGACATTGGAAATAGCTAAGTACCTCTATGACTAAATGGATCTCAGCAATGATCATCAATGGCTGCTAACATCATAAAGAGAGAGATAGACATTGTGTGCCTCCTAATGGAAATATATATATATCTTTATACACAAAGTGCTGTTGCCCCTCTCCCCCCCAACACACACACACACACACACACTCACAAATCCTTGTATCTGTTCAAGCCAGTAGACTAGTGCTATTCTCAGCTGGAGCAGGGGAGGGGGACTTTGCTCCCGGAGTACATTTAACATCGTATGGAGACATTTTCAGTTGTCACAACTGAGAGGTGTTGCTGGCTTCTAATGGATAGAGACCAGGGATACTGTTAGACATTCTACAAAGCACAAGACAGCTCTCCACAATAAAGAATTATCTGGCTCCAAATGTCATTAGTGCCAAAGTTGAAAAACCTTGCTCTAGATCTAGCTACCAATTTCCAGGAAATACAAGGGACTGAAGAACATGTTAAAGGACATGAGGGGATGCAATGAGCAAAACCCACACTGTAGAAAACTCCAGACAAGTGACTTGGTTTTTTCCACAAATAAATTGCAAGGGGTGAAAAAAAAGAAATGGAAGGCAAACCCGCACATTGAAAGACAGCAACCAATTCCAAAGTATAGATTTTATTTGGATTTTGATTTAAATGACACTATAAAAAACAATAACAAGTCAATTGTGGAATTTTAAAAACTGACTGGATGTCTGATTATTTTAAAGAACAGTTATTGATTTTTGGGTGTGACCATGATATTGCTGTGCTATGTTATGTTTTAGTCTCTATATTTTAGAGATAAATACTGAATTATTTAAAGACAAAATTATATGATGTATGGGATCTGCTTCAAAATAATGGGGAAAAGAATAAAAAGATATAGGTAAGACAAAGCTAGCTATGAGTTGATAATTGATATAACTGAATGATGAATACAAAGGGCTTCATTATACAATTCACTCCGCTTTTGATTATGGTTAAAACCTTCCATAATAATAAGCTTTAAACAACAATTTTTAAAAAAAATAAAATAGCTAAGTAACCTTCAGCCAAAAATACTTTGTGAACTTCCATTACCAGAGAAAAGTATTCTGAGGGCATGGGCATAGGGTTTAGACCTAGGTTAGCATCCTGGCTCCTCCACCCTTGCTTCTTGACAATCTTGATAATCTCTGGAAAGTGGAGAGGGTCATCATACCTACTTTGTAATACTGACATGAAAATTGCGTGAGCTAGCAACTGGTGCCCCGTGAATGGCAGTTCCCTTTCCCACTTCCCACAAGAGCACCAAACAAAGAGAGAAAACAAAATGAGGGCAATCCTGTCCCCCTGCACCGCCCCCCACACACATACACACACTGGCACTTTCTAAAGACTTTCATCCAGGCCATTCACCTCCTTCTTGTATGAATCTGGCTGTGGCCATGAGATCTAAGTACTAACAAGGAAGTATGAAGATTCTTTTCTTAATTTCCTCTGATTTATTAGATTTTTTTTCACACTCCTCCATAAATAACACATATTGATAAATAAACAAGATAGTGAGAAAGAGGAAAGAATACCTCATTGTAAAACCCTCTTATATGTGTGAGATTCACTTTAGGGCCATGAACCCTGAAGGATTGATGATTTGTATGATTCCAGAAACAATGAGCTATAAATCTGGTTCTCTTTCCTTAACAAATCCTTGTTTCACCAATTACTTAAAAAAAGAAAAAAAAACTTGATTAAAAATTCCTGCCCAGATATTTTATAAAGCTCACTTCCTTGCCTTCATTCCTTTCTATAACAGCTGCTTGCATGCTCGTACTCTGCCAGCTTTTTTCTGGAAGATCCATTGCAAAGTCGTGAGGCAGTTGTGCCGGTGACTTTAGACTTGGCTGCAGGGTGTTCACATGGAATAAATCCAGACAGTCTGTTTTGGCTGCCTTTTATTTTCCCAAAAGTAGCATTTCCTTCAGTCCCATTGCACTTGCAATAAAGCACTCATTTTTTATCCACTTGTAAATAAGGAATAAAGACACAGACGGCTGGTAGCACATGCCTCTGGTTCTCTCTTAAACTTGCACAAGGTAGGACTTTATCCTTCTATAAATAAAGTCCTTCATGAAGAGCAATCACCAGACTTGGAACCAGAAGATGGGTTGAGCGCTGGCTCTGCCACACATTACACAACCTTGAACAAACCACTCTACCCTTTGCAGTTTTAGTTTCTTTATTCATTAGAAAGTATAATAATACCTGCTCTATTTTCCTCACTGAGGAACCTAATGAGAATAACAACTGAAATTTATATAAGGCTTTGAAGTTTATGAAATATTGCAAAATATAATGCATGATTTATCACTATTATTAATCAAAAATATTTTCTCCACTTGCCACAGTGAAGGACCTATTGTTTGCTTTACTAAGTACTGAAAGAAGAGTCCCTGACTTATGGACTTGCTATTTTGTGACATCCAGACACACACTACCATCTCTAAAAAAGCCACCACTGGGGCCGGCCCAGTGACACAGTGGTTAAGTTCTCATGTTCTGCTTCGGCGGCCCAGGGTTCACAGGTTTGGATCCTGAACACAGACCTACACACCGCTCATCAAGCCAGGCTATGGCAGCGTCCCACATACAAAATGGAGGAAGACTGGCACAGATGTTAGCTCAGGGACAATCTTCCTCAAGCAAAAAGAGGAAGATTGGCAACAGACGTTAGCTCAGGGACAATCTTTCTCACACACATGCAAAAAAAAAAGCCACTACTAACTCTAAAGTCTCTATAAAATTTCCAAAGTGAAAAGAGACCCAAATTAGGGGCAACATAATCTCTTTCAAAAGAGAACATTTAAGTTAAAAATTATACCACAGAGAACTGTACCAGGAACTCTGCCAGGAAATGGAGATACAAAGACAAATGGCACAGACTCCTCTCAAAGAAAAATAACACACGAGGGAAGAAAGCATTGGTGGGGAAGTGTTGTTTTTTAAAATGTACCATGTGATCACAGTGCAGATGTAGCATGAATCTGAACATGTTTGGGCCCAGGTCTTTCCTTTTCACATATACAAGTATTTCTTCCATTAAGAGTACAATTTGAACAGTACAGTGAAGAGGAACAATTTGCTCATAACCAGTTTATGTTAGCTCCCACCCTAGGCATGGCACTATATTTGGAAGTGTAGCAAAACATACAGAAGATGGTTCTTTCATCAAGAAGCATAAAATACACCATTTTGACCAAAGGAAAGAATTTAGGAACAGTCCAGAGAACTAAAATTAAATCAAAATGATCTAATAATAGAGGCGGTGTCCCATGAGAATAGACTAACACTTAAATCTTTAGTTGGAGACATAATAACGAGGAAGTTTACGATCAAGATTTCTGAGGTATACAAAATCTATCCACTGATTATTGGAATACTGGAATATTAAAATAACTCCTTGAAGTTTGAAACATAAAAGAGCAAAGGAAAGGAAGCAACTTCACTCAGCTCATACTACACTTATGAAATGCAATATACCAAAAGGAATGCCAGGAAAAAAATGTATAAAAACTCAATGAAGTTCTGGATAAATTAAAATGATAGACTTATAAGGACTTTTAAGAGAAACTAAAGGGTCCCGCCCCGTGGCGTAGCCATTAAGTGCATGTGCTCCGCTGCTGGTGGCCCAGGTTCGAATCCTGGGCACACACCGACACACTACTTGTCAGGTCATGCTGTGGCGCTCTCCCACATGAAATGGAGAAAGATGGGCATGGATGTTAGCTCAGGGCCAGTCTTCCTCAGCTAAAAGAGGAGGATTGGCATGGATGTTAGCTCAGGGCTGATCTTCCTCAAAAAAAAAAAAAAAGAAAGAAACTGGATTTTTTGCTATATCTGAGACTTAAAATAGAGTTAGATGAACATTAGGACTGACACGATAGAATAATTCCTATATTCTTGTATTCTAACAATTCTATATAAACCTCAAGAGAGGCAGATTACTCTTTACTTATTTATAAGAAGTACATCACAGACCATAATTGCACTCTCTTTTTTTGGTTGTGGTAATATTTAAACATTATGCATAGAACACAGTGATTTGTCTGCCTTATCTTGTGGTGTTCAGTTACAAACTGATGTAGTATGCTGCCATTACAGAGAAAGCCATTTTCAAAATGTAACAGTTTTCCAAAAGTAATCTGGAAAATATTCAGCCCATACGAGCAGAAAAACTAATGAGATATTTGACCTACAAACTTACCATAATAATGTAATAAAAGTTAACATTGACCAAACTGGATTTTGCACTTGAGGTATTCAATGACCTTTCAGGATTCTATGTTAATGTCAAAAGTTTCTTACTTCAAAAAATACAGAAACTTGATGTGCTAAGGCAGGACACATTTAGAATGTCTTGCTAAAAATAGACTCCTATCAGAACATCACCTCTAATCCTCAAAAGAATCTGCCAAGGGATTTCAATAACAAGAGGCATATTGTAGGCATTTCTGTCCATCAACAAATCTAACAAATTGATTAAAATGCCAAAGGGACAAAGATGAAACCAAATACAGTGCAAAGACTGAACGGGACTCACGGCAGTCTTTCTCGTCAGTTCCATCTGAGCAGTCTCTCGTGTGGTCGCACCTGTATTCATTTGGGATACATTCACCATTGGAGCATGTAATCTGATGGCTTGAGCATGTTCTCCCAGCTGTGAGGGGGAAAAAATATTACTTTATAATTACTGTCACACACAGACTAATCCACTGACATTTACCAAATATGAACGAAGAAATTCGAAAGCAAAGGCAAGTAAAGCCTATATTGAATATAAAGTTCATAGGGTCCTGAGGTAGAGTACCCACCTACCCCAAGGTAGATTACAATGCAAAAGTAAAGGTATTAATTACCAGGATACTATCAAAACGCTCACAGAACGAAATCAACACTCAAGTATATTAGTGTATGCAATTATATTATCAACATGTGTTGAGAATACAACATAGATTGAAAACCTACATGTTAAACAGAATGAATGAAATAAGAATTTTGCAGATACGGGTGTTCAGCAAGGATTAGTAAGGTCCTCCTCACTGAAATCCTTGTTTAAACAAGGGCCGGACAGGGCCGACCCCATAGCTTAGCGGTTAAGTGGGCATGCTCCACTGCTGGTGGCCCGGGGTTCGGATCCCGGGTGCACACCACATGTCCGGCCATGCTGAGGCGGCGTCCCACATACAACAACTAGAAGGATGTGCAACTCTGACATACAACTATCTACTGGGGCTTTGGAGAGAAAAAGGGAAAAAAAAGGAGGAGGATTGGCATGGATGTTAGCTCAGGGTTGATCTTCCCTACAAAAAAGAAAAAAACAAGGACATATGCCAAAGGGTTAACAGCCGAATGGTAGGAATATGGGTGATTTTATTTTTTTATTACTGTTTTCTCTGTTATATAAACTTTCTACGTTGAACACTTGTCAATTTTATAAACAGGAAGAAAGAAACTTAAGCTAGCTTGATTTTATCATATGTTGATTAGGGTAGGTGAAAGCAAGGCATCAGTAGTTTAGCAAATTTGTCTCTGGATAAAACAGATAAAATTTGATGAACTGATGTCACAAGCATCACATGAATGCTATTCTTTAAGTCTGAGACAGGAATTAGCACGGGGTTTTTTTAATTGTTCACCTAAAAGGAGAAGCATTTGGGAAAAATGTGATCCACTAAAAAATAATATAATCATCAAATGGAAGAAAAAAGTTTTCCCCTGAATTTTTACAGTTTCCTAACCCTTACTACCTAGGTTCAGAAAAATTTGGTTTTCTGATGAAATTACATATCTGTTAAGAGATGTGTCATCTGAACTTAACAAGAAAAACTTTTCTAAAAGACAAGTGGACAATCACAGCATTAGAGCTGGTACTTGAAAATTCATATAAAGATTACCATATGATAAATAAGATGTAAAAAATTAACCATAATTACTACCCTTTTCCATGCTTAATTGGTTATATCTTTCTTGTCATCTTGTTCCGTCTTTCTGTTTAACTAATAAAATGGTTTCATTATAAATGTGTCATGTAATTATTGAATAGCAAATAAAATTTTTCCAGTCAGCCTATTCCTGACACTTTGACAGTATGATTTCATATATTCTCCCAGTACCTTATATCTGTGGGTTAAATTCTACTTCTATTAATAAACTTAGAATAGATCAACTTTTCTAAAAGTCACTTAAATGTCTGAATTCTGCCCATAGCAGAGACATAATTGTATCTGAATAAGGTTAAAAAGATTAATACTTCCTCATTAAATTCCCATATAATTTATTAAGTATATATTGCCAATTTCCACATAAAATTAAAGAGCTTTCTTTTATTCCTGAGAAGGCAAGTCATGAGTAGTGCCAAAAAAATATGAAAAGAAACCAAATCAAGTGCCAATGTTATTTTAATTACCTTGGCTTTCTTCTTAAACTCAAGCCCAAATCTATTCTGTATTTTGTACTTAAAATTTCAAAGCGTTTATGAGGAAGCAATTAAAAGCTCATTCAAACATAGAGAAATGACAAATTAAAATTATATAGTTCTATCAACCAATCTAATGCTGGAATTCACTTATTCATTCATTACATAAACACCTATTGAGGGCCTATTATGTGCCACAAATACACCAACAATGGGAATATAAAGATGGATAAGGCACAATCCCTACCTTCAAGGAGCTCATAGTTTTCTGGGGGAGACTTTAAGAAATAATTAGAAAACAATAATGCAAGTGAATTATAGGCACACAAGGAATTATGGAAGCTTCAGGGAGGGGTGCCTAACTCACTGTGGGATGGGAATGTGGATGGAGACAGCTTCCTTAAGGAGGTAACATCTCACCTGGGTCTTAAAGGAATAGCAGCCATTAGCTAGGTCAAAAGGAAAGGGCTGTCTAGCAACAAGCATTCGGGCAGCATGCAGAGGTGAAAGGTTGGGACACTCATTTCCCTTGGTATGCCCAAGGGAACTACAAGCACTGATGTGGCCCATATGGACATTTCAAGGCAGGAATGGCAAGAGATAGACATGGAAAAATAAGCACTGGCCACACCTTAGAAGCCACTGTAAACCATGTTGGGGAGTTGGAGCTTTCTCCTTGAGGTGATAGAGAGCTACCAGAGGGTTTTAGTTAGATCTTTCAAGCATCGGTGTCAGGGAGAACCTGAGGAGGCACAGAACTAGAGTTAGGGAGGCAGTCACTCAGATGAGAGATGTTGGCAGTGATGGCATAAATAGGAGAGAGATGAACTTTACAGGTGTTCATTTAAAGAGTTGGTGATTAAATGTGGGCAGTGAAAGAAAGGAAAGAATCAAGAATAACTTCCAAGTTTCTAGCTTGAGAACCTAGGCGATTGTGGTATTGTTTTCATGCTAATTGAATACATCTTTAAGGTCACCTACAGCCATCTTTTTTTTTTTTGCATCTAATAAAATGCTTTCTCTATGTAATATGTTTCATGAAATTCTAGATTAACAAGGAAAATGGCCTCAATCTGCCTATTTCTGAGAGTTTGAGACTGATTTTGTATTTTTTTCTACTACGTTATAGTGGGTTAATTTTATTTCTATAATAAAGGTAATATATGTAGACCAGAAAATACAGAAGGAAAAAGTTCTATATTTTCCCTAGTTCAGGGGGGAAGATGATTAATTCCACTTGGGACACCTTGAGTTAGAGGCATCCTGGAGATGTCCAACAGGCAGTTGAATATACAAGACCAAAGTGTGGGCAGGAAATCTGGGTCCTAAGCACAGATTTGGATATTATCAGCCCATAGAGGGTTATTGAAACCATGAGAATCGTTGAAATTATCCTGGGAAAGTGTATAGAATGAGAAGAGTTGCTAAGGGCAGGGCTCTGAGCAACATCAATACTCAAGGGCTGAGTAGACAGAAGAGGAAAACAAAATGGAAGGATCAAAGAAGTTAAGAAGAGAGCCAAGAGAGTGAGGAGTCATGGCAGCCAAGATAGTAGTGTCAAGCAGGAGGGAGTGATGACCAGAGTCAAGTGCAATAGAAAAGTCCATCCAATATGATGGAGAAGGAAAAGTGCCCTCTGTATTTGACAATCAGGCGTTCTCTGTGACCTTAGTGAGCATAGTGATGGCATACTCTGTTTATAGTTAAAGGATGTCTAATAAAGAATTTTATATCATTAAAAATACAAGAATTACATTATTAAATCCATATTCATTTAAAATGGTGTGTAACATTGCTTATAAATTACTGCTATAAAGTTATCTCCAGTCTCTTTCCCCAGGCAGTTGTTCTTAGTAGTTCCCATACCCTCTGTAAAGTATTATTACTAGCAAGGGGTCATCCACCACACATTGTATCACAATCTACAGCTCAGCTCTCTTCCTACTCTGTGTGAGGAGCAAGGGAAAATGGAACCAAAATGGCATATCTATCCAAAAGGTAAATAACCCATCATTCATTCATTCAACATCCATTTACCAAGAACCTACTATCTGCTAGACAGAATACCAAGCCTTAGGGAGGCAAGCTGATTAAAGCATAGTCACTGCTCTCCAGAGGTTCACAATCTAGCCCCATCCTGTTCCCACTGAGTATCCACTATCAGCAGGTCACCCTTCCTTTCCCCCAGGACCTTTGAGAGGCCAGACGGAGAACATAATAGCCCAGATAGATTTCCTGGAAACAAGGATTTCTTCCTGCACACTACTATGCCTGGCACTTTTCCTTCCTCCCTTCAGTACTTTTGAACCACCATCCCCCATCTCCTGTTTTCAGATCTGGTCATCCCCTTTTGCCACTCCACCTCAAATCCTGACACATAACTGGAACTGATCTGGATACGCCATGCTCCTGATTGGCCTTGATTAGCTCCTGTTCATGCCTTTCTCGGGGCTGCAATTTGTCACCACCACCACCCTCCACAGCTCTACATAGTTTGCTGGTTTCCCCTTAAACATTTTGTCCCAAGGATCACCATCTCTTAGCTGCTAGCAGACCCCATGACCAACACAAACAAGCCCTAACAGGCTGTTTAATTATACAATCTTCAACTTAGGTTTAAACCAAAGTCAAACCCATGAGTATTTTAAGAATTTCTATTCTCTGCCTCACAAGACTCTTGGCATCTAGGGGTCCAACTGAAAAAAGTTCACACTCAATGCTGGACTCAAAAGTCCTGGGCTAAATTTCAACCTTTTATAAAATGCATCCAGGACCAACTGAAGGCCATGGAATCTCCATTGCTAGTCATCTAATGACTAAAGAAGTTCCCACATGAAGTAGCCATCAAAAACATCTGTTTCTTCTTTGATCTTTGTGGACAATGACTATGTGAAAATGCCAGCAGGATCTTGACTGACATCTTAAAACCAACACAGAATGACGATAGATGGCTGTGATTTGCAGGATGTGCATTTAACGAAGCAGAATGTGGGGAGGCTCAAAGGTGAATGCCATGCAATGATCAGAGCTGGACTCTTCCAGAGGACAACTAGGGTCAAGAGTCTAAGGTGGCTCGTTACAGCCTGATATCTTCTCTCCAACTTCCATCTCAGTCCAACCCAGACTTCCTAAAAGGTTTTTGGGTTTTTTGGGAGGTGAGGGTTTTCTTATTAAAAAACACAGGGAAAGGATGTTGATGTTCTCTCTTCTGGATGTTTAAAGTTGAATTATGGGAGCGTAAAAATTCAAGACTTCTGCAGCTTTTATGCAATCATGAAAAGCCAATAGGCTAAAGATGGCAGAGCAGAAAAATGGGAAAAAATTTGATGTTATTGAGCCAGGAATTAATTAACCCTAGAACAACCTTACATTTAGGCTTCCTACTGCCTGAGACAATAAATTCCCTTTTTGCTTAACTTTTTTGAGTTGTGTTTTTCATTCTTTGCAGCCAAAAACATCCCGACTGATACAAGAATGATTTTAAATTATACAAATATCCTTAAAAGAAAAAGCAAAGAAATGATACACAACAGACATATTTCTTACATGCTGCCATCTTATATTTCCCCAAGACTACTCTCTCAATCAAAATTATTTTCAAGCCCATTTGAACACTTTTTTCCAGTTTGATCTCAAAGAAATTAGAATTTAAGTGTTTCTTCCAGATCCTTCCCTCAACTCCCTCATTGTACAAGAATGCAGCAGTTGCCAAGATCCTCCTCGTTGTTACTATTTTCTTTCTTGTTGCAGCTCATCCTATAGTGGCTGTATTAGCTGTCACTGAAGCAAACATCAACAATGCCTCCAACAGACCTACCTACTAGCTCCACTTCCACTCAGTTGAAAAGAAGAGAGTTTAATACTGGGGCAGAAGGGGTGGGAGGTTTGAATGCAGAGTGTACTGCAGGAGCAAAAGGACTCATCTAACTGCCAACCACACAAATGAGGACCCCACCTGGTAAACACCAATAAATGTTTCATTTCTTTCTTGAGTGTAAAGTAATCTGAATTAAATACTGAGAATCTAGCCCATTTCCTAATCGCTGGGGTGTATTTATCATTCTTCAGCACAGTCACACTTTCAATATCAACGAACCCCGGAGTGAGAGTGCTAGCATATGTTCCCTTGCCATTTAAGGCCCAACTCGGCATTTATAAAGAATCATCCCATTGTGTTTTGTAATTGTAACAGGTTAGATTTTAAGTGTCCAAACAGCCAAAAGACAATTCCTCTGCAAACACTTACGGCAACGCTGTTCGTCTGAGCCATCCTCACAGTCGTGCTCATCGTCACACACCCAGGAGTGAGGGATGCATACGCCTTCACTCTGACACTGGAATTGGCCTGACTGGCAGGAAGAGGGAGCTAAAACAAACCAGAAAAGGACTCATTATGTCAAACATCCACCCTAGGATACCAACAAGCAATGCTTATTTCAAAACAATGTATGTCAGCTCCTGCTCAATATATTTGATGGCAAATAGTAAACAAACCTACACTAGAATCTGTAGACTCTAATCAGCATTCACTGTCAAATAATCTCAGCTATGCATCACAACAAACTGATAATCCAAAGCAATACAAAAATACAGAGAATAAAACAAACAGTCCAAACACACATACATACAAAGTTAAGACGGAAAAAAATTAAGTTAGATTTTTAATTTAAATAAAAATTAACTATGAGTTTCTATTAAATTATTTGAAATGTTTTGTAATAACTAACAGTAAAGCATCATGATTAACTAGAAAACCCATGAGATCTGGAAATGAAGACCCAGAATCAAATAATTATTATTTCCACAATTTACTTGCTTTAGGATCTTTGGCAAGTTCTCTGAGCCTCAGTATATGTATCATAAAATGGGGACTATACTTATCTCATGGTTTGCTATAAAAAATAAGTTAAATAACGCATGTGAAAGTGCCATGTAATGTTAGTTGCTGTCACTATCGTCATCAGTATTGTTGTTATCATCATTGTTATAGGACATTGAAATGTAATAACAATCTCTGAAGAGTTGTTGGTATAACTATTCATTTATTCCTTCATCCCAGAATATACTGTTCTTGCCTTTCTGCACCTAGTATTTAACCTAAAACGAACTTGGTAAGCCCAGCGGAGGCAAATAGATAGTACATGATCATGTCTCTACAAATAGAACCACTCCCTTACTCAAAGTGTGGTTTACAGACTAGTAGCATCAGCGTCACCTGGGAGCTTGTAGACATGCAGAATCTCAGGTCCTATCTCAAACATATGAAATCAAAATCTGCACTTTAACAAGCTCCCCAGGTGATCCATTTGTGCATGGAAGTTTGAGAAGAACTGTATAGGATCTGTTTCCCACCGTTCTCTTATTTTCAAATACATCGTTATCCAAACAATACACCCAAGTCTGTTCTGTTGTGCCATTGGATGGCCAACAATTCAAAACAAAATTAACTTTTTCATCTGTTTTCTTGGTTTTTGGATGATAACCCTTGTCTGTTCACCTATCAGAATGAATGAAACGGGGTAGTGTGATTGATCACCTATGGCAAGCTGGGAAAGCCATGTATGTAAGGGTTGGGATTTGTGCACCAACTGGGAGGCCTTTAATAAATGACTTAACTTCGCCACACTTCTCAGTTTCCTAATCTGAAACCTACCTCAGAATATTGTTCAGAGAATTAAATGAAGAAATATATGTGGAAGTGATTTTATAATTAGTTAAATTTGAGGTTTACAATATTATCATGTTTTTAACTATAATTTTTTTAAAACATAAAACCATACTAGCCACTTCTGTGATCTCTTTATGATAATTCATGCAAGTTATACTACATCTTTTATATAAATACAGACTCCTCCTTGAGTTAAAAATTACAGAAGTTCAGATAACATTATGCTTTTGTTTGCTCTTGTTGGTGCACAAAATTTCCAGAATGAATGATCTGAAAAAGTCACTTATCAGCTTCAGAAAACTGCTCACAAATTTGTATCCATATCAAGGTCATGAGATAAGGTAAGATGTGAATTGAACCACTTCCTCAAAAGGGGCTGAAACAATTATCAATGCCATCAGTTGCCTATTCAACCACAGAGATCTCAAAAGACTTGAGCCCAGTCCTGAATCAATCACTAACAGCACAACTCTTTCTCTTTGTTACAGTTGAAATCACCATGAAGCACTTATATTACTCAAAACAGACCTTAGCCTGGCCCCTCCTCACTTACCACAGCCAATTTCATCTGTGTCATCCAAACAGTCTCTAGTCCCATCACACCTCCAGGATGCAGGGATACAATGTCCATTTTCACAGCGAAAATGGTCACTGTCACATTCTGTAATCCCACAAGCAAAGAAAACCATTTTAGCAATTTACCATACAGATATTTCACCAGAGAAATACAAATTTTTGATAAAAATAAAAAATTATTCAACTAGTTAGTAATCAAAGGAATGTAAATTATTTATAAAATTAGGAAAATGTTTTTATAATGATTATATTCTTTGTTTTGGGGTCTGCAGGAAGGTCATTTTCATACACAGCTAACTAGAGTGTACCTTGATGTAACCAATCTGGAAAGCAATTTGACAGCACATATATTGCATTTTTTTTTTTTTTTTCCCTTCAGATTCAGCACTCTCTCCACTACAGCCTGGGTTCGTTTCCTGGTCAGGGAACCACACCACCAGTTGGTTGTCATACGGAGGCGGCTGCGTGTTGCTGTGATGCTGAAAGCTATGCCACCGGTATTTCAAATACCAGCAGGGTCACCCATGGTGGACAGGTTTCAGCAGACCTCACACACTAGAAGGAACGACCTGGCCACCCACTTACAAAAACAAATTGGCCATGAAAACCCCACAAATAGCAGCAGAGCACTGTCTGATATAGCGCTGGAAGATGAGAGGATGGCACAAAAAGACTGGGCAGGGTTCCACTCTGCTGTACACGGGGTCACTAGGAGTCACAATTGACTCCATGGCACTAACAAATCTTGCTTTTTAAAAGTGCTTATTCTTTAACTTAGTACTTTTACTTCTAGATATTTTTTCTCTAAGAAACTAGCCAGAGAATTAGACAAAGATTTACATGTGGAGATTTTCATCACATTATTTATAATAAAGGAAATTACAAACCTCCTGGATGTCCAATAATAGAAACAGGATTAAATTTTCTTATATCAATATATTGATATATTAGGAAGTCATTAAAAGATTATGAGGAACTTCTAAGTGATTTGGAGAAATATTTATAATATAATGTAACAAAGACAAGGATGCAAAATTTTACCTATAGTGGAGTCACATATGGAGAAAAAAAGCATAGAAAAAGCCCAGAATGCTAACAGTGATTATCTCTGATTGATAACAGCATGAGTAACTTTTTATTTGCTTAACTGTGCTTTTTTCAGTTTCAGTTCCCCACCCTGTATTTTTTCAAAGTGCCTTTTTATTACTAAGTCATATATAGCGATTCATGGTCCCTCATTCTAAGATTTGGACCAATATTTTGGCTTTCTGTTTTTTAATTTGTAAAATACCAGGTCTGTAAGCTCATCTCTGCAAACAAATTAAAAAAAAAAAAGTCAAAACAAAAAAAATCTCTACAGCTAACCAGGGTGCACAAACTTGCCACATTCCCAAGTGGCAGTGATATTCCCTAGTGATACCAGAAAGAGAATATAACAAACAAGTTCATTTCATTCAACCAATATATCCTGCAATTTTCCTAGGTCTCCCCAGGGGACAAATTTGGCAGTGGGAAATCCTTTGAGTTTCCCCAAATATCTGACCAGTGACCTCTCCATGCATAATGTGCCAAGTAGGAAATTTTTTTAAAGAGAGCAGCCAACACCAGTCCAACTTGGAGAAGACTCAAAATTATTCTTTCACAAACCCAAGGTGGTAGAGGAGTAATTTGGGGGGAGTTGGAAGAATAATTGAATTTTCCTCATGTATTTAAGTAATCATGTTAAATTACCTATTTCAATTTTGGGCTAATTAACCACAAATTAGGTAAATATACAGATCAATTACCTACTCCCAAAATAAATAAACAATGTGCTATCCTGACTTGTGTAAAGGCAGGCATATCAACAGCATGACATAAACATAGTTAAGTGATCTATTCCTAGGGGATATAGGCTACTTTGTTCATGGAATGTTCAAATCTGATTGTCTGGTAGTGACATCCTGATTTATAATGTATGCTGCAAATGGTCAGAAACTTCGCTTGGCTAAATGGTGGTACCGAGTGGTACAGGAATACGTACACCCAAATACCTTCTATAGACTAATGCATGATGGTGGTTGGTGGTGCAGGTCTGGGGTTGGTGGTGCAGGTCTCTTATCAACTACCTTTAAAACACAACAACCTCCCTTGCAAAAATGCCCCTAAGGAATGTACAAATTCACTCTGGAATCCCAGAACTTCTCATTGGATTTTGTTCTACAAAGCAATATTTCCATGGGAGATTAGGGGCTTTGGAGGTTTAGCTATTAACACAACATATATTAAATCACTTTTATCAATTAGGTCTATTGTTAGTAATCCAACATAATACATTTACAAGTTCAGTATATTTGTCTCCCTTAGTATCTAATAATTTCTGGTTGAAAAATTATAACAATCTAAATGTCAATCTACTTACAAAGAGTTTCATATTGCTATGGGAAAAAAAAAAGCATAAACTTAGAAACTGAGTATACAGAAGAAAATTTTTGAACAATATATTGCCTGTTTTTAATATATATATAATTAGTGCTATTTCTTAAGCAACTTTATGACAAGTCAGATTTTGAGGTTGTTTTTTAGTTTTGCTAAAATACAAAGTTAAACACATCATGAAAAGAACACAAAATAGACACCCAAAAATCACTTTTTAAAGAACTTCAAAGTCAATTATTTAAAATCACACATGTAAAAAATGAAACTGATGGGGAAATTTTGCAATTAAGTAACTCTTTCTAATTAGTGTTTTTCACATTTGATCTCCCAAATACTCAGTTATCTAAAGTAATACATCAAACCCAATTTACTCAATTTATCAACAGATCCATGATAATACATTTGTCAAATTCACCTTTTCAATATGAACTTCCAAGCCTGTTGTAACTCCCAAATGACTATCGTTTGGAAATATCTCTCCAGAAAAAACAAACTGGTACTCTATCGTTGCTGGGTGGCCTCCTAGCAATCAACCAAAATGCTCCACTGGTTCCAGAAGCCTGTCATTCATTCTATTATAAAGGGAATATGTGCTGTTTAAAAACAAACTGCTAGCGAAAATGTCTAGATCAGGTCTGATAACAATTGCATGTGCCCCTGATTTCAATTGGTCTATATGCACTTTATTTTCTGTGTTTTGTTTTAAATAAGTAGCTTTTACTCACAACCCCTCCAAAGGTTACTAGATATTATCTACACTTTATTGTTTAATAATTTAAAGTTAAAAAAAGGGAGATAGGGATTTCATACACTGGAGCCAACTACAGAGTTTAAGGAAGAAAAAAATCAAAATAGAGCAAAAATTAACACTATTTTCAATAACTGGTCTCTAAACATCCATATTCAACCAATCCAGTTTCAACCAAGAGGTAATTCTGCAAACAATAAATTTCATAACTTTAAAATATTTTCCCTCTAATAAAAACCAAGGAGGAAAACATCATAATCCACACTGAAATAAAAATCTTTTGTTAAGAACCAGGCAGCCATTTACAAGGAACCATTACAACCAAATGGACACCTGACCTCCCCAGCACTAGCCCCTGCCTTTCCCAAGAATCAAAATAGATGGTACAAAAGAGACAAAAAACACTTGTGTGGTGCTTAAATGGCATGCACCATTCTAAGCACCTCGGCAATTTTAAGTTACTTAATCCTTGTAACAACCCTATAAGATAGATGCCATTATTATGAACATTTTACAAATAAAGAAACTGAGGTACAGAGCAGTTAAGTAACTTGCCCAAAGTCAAATAGCAAATATGTACAAAGCAAGGATTTGAACCTGACAGTTCTAGTTCCAGTATCTCTGCTATATTGACTATTACCCTCTATTCCCTTTCACCAAAAAAAAAAAAAAAAAAAAAAATTTATTCCACCAAACTCAAGAATGAATGTAAAAATTTTATTTTTTTACAAAGTTGCTATCAACATTAAGTGAATTCATTAATTGGGCTGGTGTGGAATCCATACCACACCATAAGCTCATAGAATTCGATTAGAGAAGAAGAGTGGTCTACTTGGCAACAAACAGTGCACATAAAGACTCTTGGGTGGAGGAAAATTGACAGCAATCAAAAGCAACACAAAGAAATCAAAAAAAGTTTCGATCTCTTCAATAAAATTTATATTAGACAAAGGGATAAATTTGTTTTCCAATCTTAGAGAGCCCCAAACTGGAGAAAAACAAGAGTAATCCTTTCTTCATAAATAGCCATATCCCATGCTTCCTGGTCTAAGTGTTGGACTAAGAATGTGTTAAGATAAGATATTAGAGGACCAGATAACGTCTAGAGAAGGGAAGAAGTCGTTTGTTTGTTTTTCCAGGGCAAGGAACAGCACTGGATTGAGAACACCACTTCTGTGTCCTTTACAGCCTCTAGCACAGCGCTGGGCACACGTAGGATAGTCAAAGTACATTTGTCAGGTAATGAAGATTCCTCTTTGTAAAATTCAGTTTGTTGGGATCATTATATATCAGAGATATATAAAACCATCAAGACAAACAATGAGACTTTAAACTGGAGTTTACTATCTTAAACCCATAAAAAGAAAAATAAAATTTGGAATAATTTGAGATAAGAGGACTATCTAGAAGTTTAAAAAAAGAAAGAGAAAAATATTGAGTCATATTAATAACAGTTTTATTCTTTTACCCTCTCCTTATAAGAGTTTCTTTTCCCGCTCATGAATTCTCTTGTTCGAAGAGAAAGGCAAGTCTTAGTCAATGGAACATTGTCCAAAGTCAACAGAGTAAGGTAATTTCTATGGCAAATCCTATTTTCCTGCAAGATCCTCTTAAGATGTGCTGGTCCTTCCAGACACTTGGTCTACCTGAGGAGGTACACGCGCTCTTGTTAAAAACATGTAAAACTACGTGACATTTTAACAGTCCTACCTTCACTGAACTCAAAGAAACAAATAAATGTGAGGTAATTCCTTAATACATCCATAATTTTTACTTCACTTTTTCTGTACTTTATTTTTATTCCCTTGGTATTGCTAGACATACTTCTGATGTTTACAAGTTGGGTGATGGTTCACCACAATTCTCATACCTTATCCACGCCAGCAAGGCCAGTCCCCTTCTGAAGATTTAGAGTCACTTTCTTATTTCCAAAACTTTACACTGCAGCCATGACAGCCAAGGGTAACAAATTGTGTGGAAGACACTGCCCTGCCTAATGTCATTATTGTTTCAGAGCCCTGATGTTTTGATAGAGCAAAACAACACTGAGGGCTTTTCAAGAAGCCAAAGACTTTGAGGCAAAACCCACAAAGCCCGTTGATGAGTGATCATGTATACACATCATTCAGTGCAATTAAAAAGTAAAAAAGACCAAAAGAATATGTCAGATTCACTAAAGCCACAAAAAATTCATATCTACTATGTGCAAAACATTGTTCTAAGGTTTGTGGAAGAAACAATGAAAGATAAGATATGGTCCTTTTTTTATAGAGCTTACCAATTTAGTGGGGGGAAAAGTTATTTATACATTATAGATTAAATAGTCAAGCAACAACAATAGCTGCTATTTATGGAGCACCTAGTATGTGTCAGACAATATATAAAGCCTTATACACATCCATTGGATCCTCTCAGAAATGTATGAAGTGAGATATATACTTATTTAATAGAAGGTGACATTGAACCTCAGGGACATTAATCAACTTGCCCAGGGCCACAGAGGCAGAAGTCTGATTCAGACCCAGGACCTGTGTAATTCCAGAGTCTGTGCTTTTTCATCCCACTTCCCACAAAACAAACGACAGCTTTCATTTATCCAGAATTTACTATGAGCCAGCAATATTTTAAGTGTTTTCCATAGATTAATCTCACTTCTCCTCACAACAACCCTGTGAGATGGTATTAATAGCCCCATTGCATAGATGGGGAAACTGAGGCTTGACCAAATCTCACAGCTAGTCGGTAGTGGATCAGGGATTCACACCTGGGCAGTCTGATTCCAAAGCTGTGCCATATGACAGTAGATGATTTGGTTCCAAATAAGCAGCAGAGACAATAAGAACCAACTAGTCTCAGGGAGAAAAAAATTAACACCACAGGCTGGAGTGATCAGGGAAGCCTTCGCGAAGGAGAACAAGACCATACTGGGCCTTTGTGAATAAGCAGGATTTGGGTAGGTGAAGAGGAGGCACCAGGCTTTGTGCAGGGCCCAAGGAACTTGAGGGAAGCCCAGCATGGGTGAGGGCCTAATGATCAGGCCTCCATGGCCCAAGCACAGGGAACCTCTACTAGAACCGTGGACAACAAAGCTGTGGAGATGGAGATTAAAGAGCATTGAATGCCAAGCAAAAGTGTGACATGATCAAATGGGTTGAGAGTGAGAAAGCTTAGAGACCACTAGTACCAGTAACTGTGTTAAAACTAAATGTCACTCTGGGTAGACACAGGCCTGGACTAGGATACAGCTTTGGCCATGAGAAGGGCTTGGGGCTCCACTTCATTCTGCAGAACACTGCCCCAGGCATGAGCTCAGTGAACAGGCTGGAGGGTGGCTCACCAAGAGGCTGCTAGCAGAGATGGGTCCCACTTTGTAGCCCCTCCAGTTACCCCAGACCTGATGCAAAGCAGCACCACTTGCTTGGCAAATGGCCAACGGGTTCCACGGGTGCCACCAAAAGGTATCCCAGTGTCTTTTCCCCATTGTCCTCCTCAAGCTGAATGTGTCTGACCACTCAGCCTACAGAATTCAGTTAGCCCTCAAGATAGTCAGCTGATCTCAAAGATTGCTTAAATATTTGCTTAATCATTTTTTAAAGCGCCTTTTCAGTATCTAAAGCCGGCAGAATCATGTGATGCACTATCAGAGTAGCCTCTCAATTCTGAGAAGTGGGAAATTAACTTTCCACCCTTTCTAACTGAGCTATTCTCCTCCATTTTCATTTAAGCACTATTTACCTGCCTCTCTCCCCTTCCCCCCAATCTCTTACATCCCACATTTTTCATTGAACACCTCCTACCCCTACAACCAGAGTGCCAATCAGCACTGCAGAGCATTATAAATAAAACCACACTTCTCGGGGGTTCTCAAGAGGACACGATTGGCATTTAGGGTGGGACAATTATTCAACTGCCCTGGGCAAAGCAGAATGTATAGTGTTCCTGGCCCCCATATGTGGAATGCCAGTAGTGCCCATCCCCCGGTCACTGTGACGACAAAAAACACCCTCATACATGTCCAAACACCCCTTGAGAGTGGCGGTACCACCCCCAGTTGAGAGCAACTTAGAATCTCTAAGCGGCTTGGACATTCAGAGCTCAAAAAGTCTTAACCCACATGAAAGAGATCATCTAAGAAAACCCCTATAATAAATTCTTCCCTTCTAAAGATAATAAAATTTCTCAAACAGCAATCCCACTCCCTCCCACTCATCAATAAGAGGGCCCGGGATTGGGCAATATCATGCTGCAGCTGCTAGTACCAGCAACTTGAAATGAACTCCCCTGGGAGTGTGATAAAGAATCTAAGTTCCAGGGAGGCCTGCTTCGCCCTGGAATGCTCCACAGTGCGTCCACAGGCTTACCCATTCAAGGGTGGGGGGAGTCACACAGAAAAAAACAAGCCGAAAATCTGAAATCCTGAAGCAGTTCTTCATTAATGTAAAGGATCGTTGCTACGAAAAACAAAGTCATAAACACACCTGCTTTATGGTGCAACCTTTTCCCATCTGTATAATTATCAGAACAAAAAATAATTTCTTCAAAGGTCCTCTCCCCATCCCTGCCACACACTCACAAAAAATAAAAACGTAAATTGACAATCGCATAAGTACCTAAAACACTCAAACGAATCTCCAAGGTTTTACCAAGAGCACTCAGCAATGAAAACTTCCTGCCCGCCAGTACCAAAAGACTGAAACTGTATTTGTATTAGTCTTTTCTGTACTTCCCCGAATAATTCCTGCAGTGCTTTCTCTATCAGCTAAGTTACTGAGGTTCCTGCAGATGGACGTCCCCCCTCCACGTAGGAGAAAACTAAGCTCACGACCTTCAACCCCATTCCCCCCAAGGGACTAACTGGTTACCTACCTCTTTAATGGCCAAAGAGCTACACTTATAGAAAGCTGAAAAGAACACTACCCAAACAGAAAAAATTTAAGACGGTCTGCCTGCAAAAGTAAATAGGGACCCAATGAATCAAACTACATAAGAAAAAAGTAAAACGCCTTTCAGCACTTAATGATTTAACACGCCTTGTGCCAAAACTATGAATTGCCCCCATTTAAGAGCTGATTTCCAACCCCAACTGCCCCAAGTATTCCTTTATGGCTTATTGATTAGCAATATAAATTACTGGAAAATAGTCATGTGGAATCAAACAGTAAAACAGAAAACAGACACTTGTGAGAAATAAGCGACTACACACATGTCCAGGCAGGCAGCTTTCCTGCTTAAGCCTTATAAATGGTGTGATAGACCTGCTCTCAACCCATATGCAGTGCTTATAGACAGCATCAAACCAGGGTTTTTCTGATTAATTAGGTCCAAGTGTTGAACCTTCAATCAAATTGATAGAGATGCGTTTAAGCTGCAAGCATCACTATTATTTTGGTCATCTTAACAAGAAGATTAGATCACCAGGTTACCACATGAACAATGGCTTGATACTAGAAATTATGACAATAGCAATAGAAGGAGAAGAAATTGACTCCCAACTGGTGGATTTGGTGATTTTCTATAGCCAAAGGCTAAATCATTTGTAACTACTTCTTGACTGAACCATACAAATGCCTTGCTGTATTCCTTCTCCCTTACTCCATGTTATTTAGTTCTTGACTATCACTATCACCAACAAGTTCTAAAGATATGAAAAGGGAAAGAAGAGGCAGAGATAAAGAGGAAGAAAGAGACAAAGGCAGACAGAGGGAGGAAAGGAGATGTCAAGGTTAACAACCAGTGTCCAGATACCAAATTAATAAGACCTAGTATCTTGTACCCTAATCTCAATTTGGTACAAAATAGTAACTCATTATTATTTAGCTATGTATATAATTGCTAAGCTGGTATACAGTTCACAAATTTCATGCTAGGAACTAATAACCTCTCATTCTAAATGTGTACATTTTCAGAAAGTAGGGATCAGGTATATCTTATATATATTTTATATACAGTACATAATATTATATATAATATACTTATATTATATATAAACTATCTAATTATATATTATATATATAATTTACCAATGCTTCCACGTCAATAAGCAAGTCTAGGGCCGGCCCCGTGGCTTAGCGGTTAGGTGCGCGCGCTCCACTGCTGGTGGCCCAGGTTCAGATCCCGGGTGCGCACCGACGCACCGCTTCTCTGGCCATGCTGAGGCCGCGTCCCACATGCAGCAACTAGAAGGATGTGCAGCTATGACATACAACTATCTACTGGGGCTTTGGGGGAAAAAATAAATAAATAAAATTATTAAAAAAAAATAAATACGCAAGTCTGATGACAACTCTGATCAGCAGTGTTGATGCTAATGGTGGGCTCATTACATTGTTATTTACACAAACATTGACCTTTATGAATAGTTGATTTTTTTAGGAGACTCCTTGAGGTGCACACATGCATGACTCAACCTTGATGATTTACCTATGGGCATGTATGGTTTCTGCCAACAAAGAATTTTCTTAAACTCGTAAGAAATATTGTGCAGCAAGAATGTGAAAAGGTTTCCACCAATGAGTTTACAGCCCTTTTTGGGTAATAAGTACTGATAATTAATCATTTGGTAAACTGAAGTCAACATATTTAATAAAAATGTATGTTATTACCTTTTTTAAAAACTGGTTTAGCTGATGTTTTACACAGTGTGTTTGTATTTTTTCCCTTCTAGTGATAAGTTATAGCTCAGAAAGGATTTTATACGCAGAAGCTCAAAATTCTCCCATCATGACCTGATATATGAAAAATAAAGAACAGAAGAAGCAGACGAGACCAAGTGACCAAAGAAAAGTGATAGTAAGGTGATAGGAATTTATTACGGTTCTACCATGAACAGAGCATTATTCTAAACTGTGAGCTCTTATGGGCAGGAATAAATTACCTCTGTAATCCCAGTGCCTAGCACAGTATCTCCTAGAACCCAGATGACCCTCAATAAGTGAACAATATAGGTGCATTAGAAAATATGGGTGGGGCCAGCCCCGTGACTTAGCGGTTAAGTGCTCGCGCTCCACTGCTGGCGGCCCAGGTTCAGATCCCGGGGGCGCACTGATGCACCGCTTCTCCGGCCATGCTGAGGCCGCGTCCCACATATAGCAACTAGAAGGATGTGCAGCTATGACATACAACTATCTACTGGGGCTTTGGGGGGAAAAAAATAAATAAATAAAATCTTTAAAAAAAAAAAAAAGAAAGAAAGAAAGAAAGAAAATATGGGTGAAGCCAAGATGATTTCCAAAAGATGATAACATCTTGAAATCTTGATGATTTGTGGACCTTTATAATGGATCTCACTGTTTAGAGTCACGGTTTTTTCCGATCTAATTAAAAATTTAACAATCATCGGGGCCAGCCCAGTGGCATAATGGTTAAGTTCACGTGCTCCGCTTTGGCAGCCTGGGGTTCCCAGGTTCGGATCCCAGGTGTAGACCTATGCACCACTTATCAAGCCATGCTGTGGCAGGCGTCCCACATATAAAGTAGAGGAAGATGGACATGGATGTTAGCCCAGGGCCAATCTTCCTCAGCAAAAAGAGGAGGATTGGCAACAGATGTGAGCTCAGGGTTAATCATCCTCACCACAAAAAAAAAAAAAAAATTCAACAATCATCTTTCATGCTGACCTGCATGAGCAGCCAGAAAGACTCAAGAAGTCAACCCCAAATCCTTGGGAGCCTATTCATATGTTCAGGTCATTCTCTGCCAAATCAATAAAGGTTGGGCCTGCCCATGTTATACAAAACATTATATTTATATCCTACTACTCTAGAGTGGAGAGAGTACTCTGTACCCTGCCCACTCCCCACCCCCCAAAAAAAGGCTACAAGAGAACTTCTGATTCTACAAATCAAAATTTGTAATTTTTATTGCAAGCAATTTGGTAACATAACATAATCACGATTTTAGGTTCCCTATATGGAGTCAAAGGTAAAGCTGCTTTTGTTAACTTGAGAATCCATAAAATAGGATCTATTATATCTGCAAAGACTTTCATGGTAGAATGACACTAAATTTCCTGTGTCTCCTCTCCTATATTGATTCTAACAGATTAAGCAGAAAGAACTTCAGAACATGCCTCACCAGCAGGTTATCTGTTACACAAGGAGTCATTTGGCCCTGGATTGTTATTTCTGGGCTCCAACAGCATTTATAGGTCTCCAAATCACTTCCAGGCTCTATAAATGTCATCACCTCATGTTATAATGTGATTATGATGACTTGAAACAACTCATTAGCTTGTTGATACAGAATCAACAACATTATATTGTCACCAACTGATACCCACGTGTAATGAAATGGTGTTTGTGTCTCTGACTATAGATGGTGAATTTACAATGTCCCAATATTAAGAGCAGCTCAAATAAAATTACAAGTGTATCTGCAATGATTGTCAGAAGCAAGAAGAAAAAAGGTAGAGTGTATTTCCTAAGATTTTGCCTAATCTGTACTTTAAATATTATAAGTAATAAGAGTAAAAACCTATTGTCACTATTATAAATATAAATTTTAACTATGCATTAAAATAGAAATTTAGAATTTTAATGCTGGAAAAAAGTAATGGCTTCAGTAATAGACTATACTAAAAAGTACATACAATAAAATATCTACTAAATAACAGACAAATAATTAAAACCATTGCTTACTGGAATTTTGTCTGTATTTTACTCTTTAAAAAGGCAATCACAAGAAAATAAACTGATATTAGGGATTTGGTCAAAAATAGAGTTTTTAGTGGCTGTCTTAATTCTGGAAATTGGGTATCTATGATGACAGTTCCAAATGAGACAATGAATGAATGAGCTGATAATCAGAATACAGGTCTTTAGGCATTGCAGTAATTAAGTAAATTTTTGATTAAATTCAGTAAGAAATTCAGATTTTTCAATAAGGGCTAAAATAAGATACAAAAAGAGAAAATACTAGACTAAGAGCCAAGAGACACATGGGTTTCAACCGTTGCAATAGCACTGACTATCCCCACATCATTTTAAACTCTAAGTTCCCAGAGGACAGGAACCGTCGTCTGTACCATTGAATCTTCACTCAATAAATATTTTTTGCTTAACTGACTTAGCTTGGTGAACTTGGATTTAAACTCTTGATATGCAGTTTCCTTACCTGCAAAATTTCTCTCCTGCAAAATCAGGTTCTGGTGAGGATTAAAGAGGTCCCTGTAAACCACTAGCACAGTGCCTGACGTACAGCAGTCCCTCTGTGGAGGCTGCTTCCCTGCTGGGTACTCCCACCTCTCACCCAACTCTAACATTCTAATAGTCTAGGAAATAAAATACACGGAGCTCAATACCTTCACCAAATAAGATCCGTTTGTTCCCCTAATTTCTAATTAAGAGAAAACTCCAAAACCTGAGCCACCTTGCTCAGCAGGAGGCTCCGTGCTGAGAGCAAGGATAGACGGTAGTTGCCTTGCCTCCTGTCCATGAACAAAATATCCACTGGCCTGCCCTGGGGTCAGGGGCAAGACTGAAAATCAGGATTCATTCCAGGAAACACAGGTCAAGCTAGAGCCAAAACCAAGCCTGCCATTGGTTTCCTATTTTCTTTTTTATGCATTATTCTATTTTCCTACAAGGAGCATTTTTATTCTTTCGTGTATCTTTTTTTTTTTTTTAATTTTATTTATTTATTTTTCCCCCAAAGCCCCAGTAGATAGTTGTACGTCATAGTTGCACATCCTTCTAGTTGCTGTATGTGGGACTCAGCCTCAGCACGGCCGGAGAAGCAGTGCATCGGTGCGCGCCCGGGATCCGAACCCGGGCCGCCAGCAGCGGAGCGCAAGCACTTAACCGCTAAGCCACAGGGCCGGCCCTTCTTTCGTGTATCTTACATCACTCTATCATCTTCTATCTATCTACATCACTCTATCTCAGGTGATCCTCTGGAGTTTTTTTGTAGAATAAGTGCATAATTGCAATACCAAAAAAAATTGATAAATATAACAGCTTTCCCCAAGTGGACCTTAAATCATTATACTGCACATTAAACTTGGACATGGTTACCTTTTTATAGTCATAAAAACATTCATATTAACCTCAGCTCATGCTTCAACATATGGCATAGAATTGAGAACACAAAGAAATTCAGGATTTTAGTCAACTGAACCTGAGCTAAAAAGCTTTCCATTTAGAAAGTTCAATAATTCTCCAAGTCCTAGGTTCAAAAGAAGGAAATTTCAAATTCTCCCCTAAAAGTGCTAAGATATTCATTATCCTAATTCTCTAAACTTTCTCTTATAGAAAAATGCTACAAATGCAAACATATTCTTTGACCAAAATAATCTGTGATAATGCCTTTGCAATACATTCAAAGGAAAACTTTATCATCTTAAGTTTTTACCTTCTTTCTGGATGAATGAGAATAGATTTATGTAAACCTAGACATCCAACCCCTCCATAAGGAGGAATAAAATACCCTATTGCCATGACCCCAGCCCTAGGCTCCCCTGGTAATGAAACAGAGACCTTAGCACCCTCCTAAGTATTCTCCACCTCACAGAGCAGATGTTCCAAACTCAATTCAATTCAACAAAGATGTATTGAACCTCTGACAGACCATTTATCTGTGTGCTCTTAAGGAGGCAGAATAACAACTGTCAGGTCACTACTGTAAAGAGAACAAGCCCACAACAATTTGGCTGTCCTCAAGCAAGCCAATACACCATCTCATCTCCTGCCAGAAACTAAGTGAAAACGTTCTTCCCTGAGAAGGGTTATGTTCACTCTGTTTACTAAGAGCACTCAACACTTCACTAAGTTTGGTGGGTAAAGTTAGCAAGAGGGAAAAGCAACTTAAACTTAAAAGGCTCTTCTGATAGTCCAGGAATGAGGCAATTCCAGCCTTATCTAGTTAAATGTCCCACCTCTGCTTCATTTCCCCCACTCTGGTCTAAAAATCCTTTCCTTCTCTCTCTCTCATATCCCCAAAACATGGCCAGAGTTCTCATGGCTCTCAACACTGACCCCTAAAATCTGCCCCCAAGTGAATTTATTCACAGCAAAGTTGAAGTGATTTTTAAAGCCTTCCATGGGTATTTGCACTTGCAGCAGAAAATAGGAAGTCCTCAAAGGAATGAATTTTCTAATTGTGGCATCTTAGGCATGCTCTAATGCCCAAATACCTTCCTCATCAGCTTGATGGCGCAGATTTTAGGGGGACAGAGTATCTTATCAGGGCTCCTAATATCGTACTACATAGGCTCTAGTATGTGTACAAGGCCATCTTTGCTGATGCCAGAAACCTCGTCAGCAGTGAGGTAGCATTTTCCCAGAAAAGCCCAGGCCAGTTAAAATACAGTCAAAGGGTTTCCCAGGAGAACTGCTGACATCTCCGGATCAGTGTAATGTGTCTTAGATTAATCCAGGATGAAGAAAAAGACCCTAAGGAAATATTGCAAGAGCAATGACTCCAAAGGCCTTGAGACAATCAGGTAACAAACGAACGTGATTTATTGAAACACTGTAGTTTTGGTTCTTTTGTAAATTGAAACCCTATCTCTACTTTTTGTAACTCAAAGAACCCCTTCCACTGGAAGCACAAAAGTCACCAATTCTACTCAATGTGAAATTTATGTGTATATATGCATGTACACACACACACACACACACACACACACACACACGGAAGCCCAATGTTACAAAGCTTGCTGATCAAGAAATGGACTGGAGGGGCCAGCTGGATGGCGAAGCGGTTGCGTGCGCGCTCCGCTGCGGCGGCCCGGGGTTCGCCAGTTTGGATCCTGGGCGCACTGGACACACCGCTTGTCAAGCCATGCTGTGGCGGTGTCCCATATAAAGTGGAGGAAGATGAGCATGGATGTTAGCCCAGGGCCAGTCTTCCTCAGCAAAAAGAGGAGGATTGGCAGATATTAGCTCAGGGCTGATCTTCCTCACAAAAAACAAAAGAAAGAAAGAAAGAAATGGACTTGATACTTGCATATCAAGTATAGGAGTCTTTACTTCCCTTCTTCCATGCAGCCCAGCATGTCTAAAATCCAACAGCTTTTCCACAGATGGTTAAGAGACAAAGTCTGAATAACCAGACAGCTGTATGCTTGATATACTACTTTAAAATTTGGGGGGAGGAGGCAGTGAGGAAGATGAGAGAGGAAGGGAAGACTGCTTA
This sequence comes from Diceros bicornis minor, assembly GCF_020826845.1. Lineage (NCBI taxonomy): Eukaryota > Metazoa > Chordata > Mammalia > Perissodactyla > Rhinocerotidae > Diceros > Diceros bicornis. The sequence continues at coordinate 50,992,308 of NC_080749.1, forward strand.
GAAGCCAAGTAACTTTCCAGAGGTAGGCCCCTGGAGTCACACAGCCTCCTTCAAACCCCCGCTCCATGTCTTATTAACACTATGGTGGGCATGTTACTTAATTTCTATGCCTCGGTTTTCTCATCTAAAAGTGAGGATAATAAGGGCTCCTACTCACAAGGTTAAAATGAAGATAGTATAAGGAGTATGGGCCTGGCACACAGTACGTGTTCAACAAGTGTTAGTATTGTTACTATTTTTAGACAAGTGTTTTCTGATCCTTTAAACTCTATATATTGTCTCCCTTTGAATTTTTCAATTTTTTTTTGCTTCATATATATTTGCTTATACTCTAGTACTTCCATATTCATAATCTGCAACCCAGTTTGAGAATCTTTTAAATTAACCTAATTATAATAATAGCTTTCTTCCCAAAAAGCTGATTTAATACAGAAATTTCAGTATTATCTTATTACTGTTATCACTTATTTTAAATTATACTCTCTCAGGGGCCGGCCCCGTGGCTTAGCGGTTAAGTGCGTGCGCTCCGCTGCTGGCGGCCTGGGTTCGATCCCTGGCATGCACTGACGCATCGCTTCTCCAGCCATGCTGAGGCCGCGTCCCACATACGGCAACTAGAAGGACGGGCAGCTATGACGTACCACTATCTACTGGGGCTTTGGGGGAAAAAACAAATAAATAAAATTATTAAAAAAAAATTATACTCTCTCCTTAACTGAATATTTCTTATACCCGAGGTTCATCAGAAAAAAAAGTACCTATATTCAAAATAAAACTGAACAAGAAAAATAGAACTTAATTCACAAAGGCAAGTTTTCAGGCACATGTCTATTCTATGCACTTTCAAAAATATACCACATTTTAGTGAAATAAATTAACTCTTTGCTAGCTTATTTCTCTGGTTGATAATACCTCTGTTTTGTAAAAACTCGTTTTGTTTTTTTTTTTTGAGGACGATTGGCCCTGCGCTAACCTCTGTTGCCAGTCCTCTTTTTTTTTTTTCTTTTTTCTCCCAAAAGCCCCAGTAGATAGTTGTATGTCATAGTTACACATACTGCTAGTTGCTCTATGTGGGACGCTGCCTCAGCATGGCTTGATGAGCAGTGAGTAGGTCCTCGCCTAGGATCCAAACTGGCGAACCCCAGGCCACCGAAGCAGAGTGTGTGAACTTAACCACTACACCACCAGGCTGGCCCCAATACCTTTGTTTTTAAGACATTTCAACAATTCTATTTCAGGGTTGTTTAAAATGTTTAGTAATAATAAAAAAGAACTCATGTTTAACTAACATTAACCAGTTGCCCAAATACAGATATCTTAGTCCAATGAAGTTGATGGTGACTATACTCACTGAATTACTGAGTTACACAATATAGAGTTACTAAACTCAGATATTAGTGTCTACAATCTAAGAATTCTCCTCACTTCACCCTAAGTGTGGAAATCGTTTCTGACTCAACGACATTTTGAAAAAGGCCAAACCAAGCATGAAGGAAACAGAGGACACATCTCACAAAAGGATAAGTTCTGAGCTTTTCAAAATATCAACTGCAAATGGTATCGCCACTACAGCAACATTAAGAGAAAGAGATTCTGATATAAAGAAACCAGAGAATAAGCAGTATTTCTAACCTCAAAATCAGAGATTCATGGATGCATAACATGGTGTACATCTCTCCTATATAGACTCAAAGGTTAAGAGAGACCTTAAAGTCAAATTCCAACATTCTTTTAGTGCATGCTATGCGCCTACAATTTCCTTCCTATCCCTTAGAGTTATTAGAAATACGCTTTATCCTTCTTGCATATGAGGGTCCTTTGAATGTTTGAAGAGAGAGCTAGCCATTGTTCCCTGATTCTTCTCTTCTCCAAAAGAAATATTCCCAGTTTTTCCATCATTCCTCCCATAACATGGTTTCCAGTTCTCATATCATCCTTGTTTCTCTCCTCCAAATTCAGTTCAAACTGTCTGTGTCTCTCCCAAAATGTGGTCCTCAAAGCTGAACAAATGCCCAGTGTCACCTGATGATGTACAGCCAGGACTACAGTAGTCTACCTCAATATTCCTTCCCCTTTCCACTTCAGACACAGAATCCCAATTGTATTCAGTGAACAATGTGTTCAGCTACAAGGCTACATTTCCCGGACTTCAGCTAAGTGTGGTCATGGAATGAAGTCTTGATCAGTGAGATGAAATGCAAACAGTAATGTGTAGGACTTCCAGGAAGTCTCCTTTAAAGAGAGAACACACACCTTTCTTTTCCATCCTCTATTCCCACTATCTAGCCTGGAGCAGAGGTGGGTATGGCTCTTGCAGCTATTTTGGACAATGAAGTGAAGTCAGGGATAGAAGCCACCAGCAGAGGATGGTGGAGCAGGAAGATAGGTGCGTAGGTCCCTGATAATACCATGGAAGTACCAAACCAGCCTTCTACTGCTGGTTATGTAAGAGAGAAACAAATGTTTATCTTGTCCAAGCCAAACAAAATCCTCTCTGCAAAGCAGTCCAGAGTAGAGCATGTCTGTCACCTCCCCTAGGTGATGGAGTTGCTTTACTACCACTCATTGTTTTCTTTTAACTTTCCACTAAACAAAGATTTCTGGAGTCCCTGCTTATGCATGGCTCTTTGCCAGACATAGGATACCACAGGAGGCACACATAGTTCTGACATCAGTGGTCCTATTCTAGAAGAAGAGATAAAATACATACATAAATAATTATAATTCATGGTATGATGATAAGTGCTATAAGAGAGTTTCAGATTCAGTGGAGATCAAGAAAGGCCCCATGGAGGAAGGCGCGTTTAAGCTACAATATGCGAGTCTGAGGGGAGGGTATGCCTGGCAGAGGGAACAAACTGGAACCAGCACAGAGGCAGGAAAGTGTAAGGCATGTCCAAGAAAGAGCCACATTCTTCATCCAGTGTCACTGACACATGCCTACAAATTACAAAGATCTTGCTTAAGTAACAAATGTTATCAAACATTTTCCGTATTTTAAAACACTTGGAGGTGATATTGTGCCAATATTCTGCTAAACTGAAAGAAATGCTTCCGAGAGGTATGTTCTGAGATTGAATAAACTATAAATACACAATGCGAAAGTATTTCTCCTTTTCCTCTTATAATTGATTAATCCATTTTGTTAAATTGAGTGTGTGTTCAATAAAAGTTACAGAATCAAGAGAGTAAAGCATGTGGAAATAATAGAGTATTAGAGTTAAGCGTGCAAGATCCAGAGCAAAACCTCCTACCCTGCCTCAGTTTGCTCATTTGTAAAATGGGGAGAGTAATGGTATTTACCTTCCTGGACTGTCATAAGGACTAAATGCTATAATTATGGTGACTATATCCCAGGCATATAGTAAGTTTCAGTAAATATCAGCTCTTACTACCAGTATTATTCCTTCCTGCCCCTCTGTTCACTCCCTATCAACCAAGATAGACCCTTCACAGAGAAACTACTGGCATTTGGCACTAGACAATTCCTTGTAGTGTGGAACCGTCTGTGTATTGCAGCTGGTTTAGCATCCCTGTCCTCTGCCTTCTAAATGCTAACAGCGACACCCAAGGATTGTAACAATGAAAGAAATGCCCCTACACATTTCCAGATGCTCCCTAAGGGAGCTGTACCAACTAGGAATCAATGAGCTAACCCAAAGAAAATGTCACAGCCATGACCAGATGATCAATAAGCTAGAACTTTTTCAGACAAGGGGATTCAAGAAAATACCATCAAGAATTTATGAATGTATATAACATACACGTACATTGAAAAGACGTGTCTAATATTCCCATAAATAAAACAAAACTTATAAAACAAATAATGGTAATTATCAAAAACAGCAACAAATAAAAGCTTTCTCTATATTCCAATGGTGACTCTCTTCCCTTCTCGTCACCTCCAGATTCACAAGTTTAGTTCCACCCTCATCATCTCTCACTCAGATTATTATAGTAATTCTCTAATACAACTAGTTGATCTGCTTTTCATCATTGCAGCAAGCATTATCTTTATAAAATAGAAGTTTGATCATTGCACTTCCCGGCTTACATTTCTTCAAAGGCACCAAACTGCTCAGCTTGACATACAAAGTCCTCCACAGTCTCACCACAGTCCACTCTCCCAACTCCACCCCCTGCTGAGGGTGTGCTGACACACCCTCCCTCAAGACTTAGTTTAAATGGTAAATCTGTGCAGTTTTCCTTGGCTCTTGGCACCCTCAGGCCTACTTGACTTCATCACTCCCTTTCTCGAGCTCCCAAACCTCTATTATAGCACCTCTCACTTTGTAGCACAATTGTTATTCATCTCTGTGTCTCCATTTCTGGGCACAATAGGCTTTCAGTAAATGTTTGTGGAATAAATACATTAATGATAATATTAACCTCAGTTATTAACCAAATCTAGTTTGATAGTTTTCTCACCTGTTGAACCTCTCATTGACCTTTCTCTAGTTTCATGAAATAATAGAGAACAATTATAAGAGGAAAAAACACATTATTGACTGTGATTCTTACATGTTCTGCCTAAAACCTCTCAAAAGCTAAGTGTTCACCTTTGAATGTACTCTTCCCTCTGGAAATCCTCCTCCTTGACCAGAGGACACACCTTACCTCTACTTGGACCCATGCTTCCATCATTCTTTCTCTCAGAGTCACAGAGACATTATCAGTAAACTCTGCATAGGAACAAGTTTACAGGAAGCATATACAGGACACATGAAATGGAAACAATGGGTCCACTAACAAGTTTGAAATTCTCTGTAACATGACATTTTGGATCTGTGCTTTCAAGACCTGAGAGGTGAAGGATCAAACATTCGTAGGGGTAGAAATGTAGGTTACGAGGCCTGTCTTCTAACGCTTCTTTGTCTGATAGTTTTGCTTTCTTAAAAAAGCTACATTTTTTCCCCAGCAAGTTCTATGGATAGAGAATTTGACAAGTTGTTTCTTTATTTCAAAATACCACAGCATGGTGGCTGCTCTGCTGCATTGACTAACCAAGAGCTGGTCAACTATGAATGATTTAGCACCAGGTTCCCTGTGGGGCCAATGTGTACTGAATGCTCACGAGTGCCAGGACCTCGCACGTTCACAGTGTCCTTTAAATATTCCCAGAAACCTATACGGTAGAAATTACTAACACTCATTGTATGTTCCAGAAAACTGAAACTCAGAGAGGTCAAGTGGTCCAAGGATACACATCCGGAAAGTGACCGAGCTAAATCTCACACAGGTTAACTGTGTCCAGGGCAGACTCTTGAGATTGGGGATCCTTGAGCAGGTGGAGAAGGGGCCATGGGAGCATGCCAGAAAGCTTCTAAAATAGTAGGAAGAGCCCAAAGTGCTGCTTGGCAGTCAGAGATTTAAATTTACATCACTGGCTTCAGCTCATCTCCACAATTTAGACTATCTTCTATACCTTCAAGGAAACTGTAGGAATTTTCTCTTTAGAAAATGTGAGTTACTTTAGCATAGAATTTTTGCAAATATGTAAATACATACTAACTCCTCAAAAGTTATTCAAGATGCCAAATATTTGTTCTTGAAGCAATCCTAAACAACCCTATATCATCCATCCTACAATACAAATCCCCTGAGTATTCAATGCCTTTCAGAAAATGCAATGGCATATTTGAGGGCATGGGAGATAGTTTTTTAATGTTCCAGCTCACATGTTTCATTGGAGACCAAGACATAATAAAATCATGTAAGCAGGGAATAGAATTTTCAATTATAAGGATTCTAAAGAGTAACAACATTTTAGTCATATATTTGTATGGTATTTTAAACTGCAATCAAGCTTTATAGACTAATGCAATCAATATTCCCCAACATTTTTATAATTCCCTCTAAATAGAGCCCGTAAAGTCTCCATTAAGGTTTACTTCTAGCTAAAAGCCAAATTCTGTTTCATTTTAGTATATCCTTCATTCAGTTTTAACTGAGAAAAATGAAAGAAAATAAAACATATTAAAACGTAATAGTAAAAGCTTATCCTAGAGTGAGTTTCATCGTTACTTGCCACTCTTTTTCTCCCTTAATGTTTTCATGGACACACAACTTTTAAGTTTCATTTCCGTAAATCATTCTTTCAAAATGTGCTGAGATGAAGGAGCAAAGGTGTCCTCCAGCCTGACTTTTCCTTAAAACCATATGTTAAAAGTTACCCCAATGTGTTCCTCTCAGCCTATGGCTAACTTTAGAGTTCTCATTTGCAAGAGTAAGGTTGGCAGAGAGGGAATAAAATGAGAAGGAGAAAATCTCTAATTTGTCATCAATAAAATAAATCAGGAAATAGCCTTTAATCTTAGAAGTACAATTTACCGATTTAGTCATTTATTTACAAAATTGATGGAAATTGTTAACAAGGAGTTAATTGATTTAAGTCACCTGATTACCACAGTTAATTAACCACACGGACTTAATCTTCTTTGAAAACATCAACTAATCATTTCCCAGGTGTCAATGGGTAAATTGTTCAATAAAAAATAAACCTCTGTCCTCCTCTTCAAGGGAGATTTCTTGAGCATGTTTTCTTTGCAGATTCCAATCTAGCACCAAGCCAGGTTTGGGGAAACTTTTTTCTTATGTGGCTATACTGAAAGAGCTGCCATCTTTCCAGAGTTTTTTCCTGCATTATAGTAAAGAAATACCAGCCTTGCAAGCTTATCATCCATGTCATTTTGAATTACTTCAAAAATGAGCCAGGAACACTTCTTGAATAAAAATGAACAAATGAAAGGCAATTGAGACTTTCATATGGGAAAGTGAGTTTTCAAAAAAAGAACTTAAAAACTTTATTGGAAGAGTATGATTACAAAGGAATAGCATACGTGAATTGGGGGGGTGGGTTTAAACTGTTCTAATCCTGATTGTGGTGGTGGTTACACAAATATATACAGGTATTAAAATTTATAGAACTACACACACCACAAAGTCAATATTAGTCTATCTTAATTTTTAAATAAAATAAAGCCCTTTATTAATACCAATACTCAAAGCCTGCCCCTATGAGAATTGTAAAATCTTATTCCATATTTGACAGATAGAAGAATTAAGATCAACCCCTTGCCCCCCCCACCTCAAAAAGGTGAGGAGAAAGGCCTAAGAAAACCAGCACTGTTAGAAAAAACCAGAAAGAATACATCCTATGTGTCTCGTGTTGATCCAGTTCTCAATTAGTAGATCCACTGCTTCTCTGCAAGAAAAATAGAGCCAATCGTCTTTGATCTACAGACACACCCATTGAGCAAGAAGGCTCTGGAGGGAACCAAAGTTCCAGGTCACTGTGGCAAATCAGGCTTAGACCTCCTAAAGGGAAAGAGTGCTGGGGCCTTAAGAAAACGCCATTCCTCTTCCCTTCACTTTCTCCTTCCTTCAATCATAGCAAAATGCTTGAAAATAAATCTGGATTAGAGTGGGATTTTGTTGCACATATTCATAACCAGCAACGACTATTAAAGACTTCTTTGATTTCCCCTACAGGGCAGTGAAAGCATTCAACACGATATGCATCCTTCTTAGCACAAGTCCTACTTAGCTCAAGTCCCATGTTTTCTCTTGTCTGCCCTGCTGAGTTTAATTATTTATAGCGAGAGGCATCTGACACTGTCTCCCAGTTAGTACGTTCAATTTTTAAACTGTGCTTTTTGTTTTTCACAAGAATCTCAGCTTCCAGTGATTACTTAGCAAATTCTTTCAACACCTCACTGCACCAAATATTAGAGAAGAAGTAAATTTTTAGGTCAGAAGTGAACTGGAAAAATAATTCAGAGTTTTGGTACATAAAAATTAACCATCTAGCAATTGACTTGAGAAATGTGTGTATTTTCTTTTATTCATTTGCAAATTCTTTTTTTATTACATAGTAACTAGGAAAAAATAGGGTTTCCTATTATTTTTTTTAATTTTATTTATTTTTTTTTCCCCCCCAAGGTCCAGTAGATAGTTGTATGTCATAGCTGAACATCCTTCTAGTTGCTGTATGTGGGACGCGGCCTCAGTATGGCCAGAGAAGCAGTGCGTCGGTGCTCGCCCGGGATACGGACCAGGGCCGCCAGCAGCGGAGTGCATTCACCTAACCAGTAAGCCACGGGGCCGGCCCAAGGATTTCCTGTTAATGGTCATCATTATGGCCTAGAAAAATTATAACTGCCATGTACAGTAAGTCCAAAAGCCTCCCCTCAGTCTCACCAGGCACTGATGAATCACTACGGAATGATTGATGGAGTCTTGCAACTTTGTTGCTTTTAGGGTGAACCTGTCCTTTTGTTCTAAGGATCTTACTTCAATCAAGCTAACTAGAGAGGAGAGCCAGACTAGAAGGCAAGATGGTCTATCTTTGAGGTCCATTTGACAGATTCACAGCAGAAATTCTCCATAAAGCCATCTGAAGAAAAAGGACAAGCAATAACATCTTTTCTTCCCAGAAAAGCTGATTTAGGCAAAACAATTAAAGAAATGAAGTTGGCTCCTTTTCAAGACTACCTCTCACCTTCTGGTAACTTCTCTTCTTTCGTCCCCCAATAAAACATACCACCTTTGAGTATCATTCTCTCTGAACCTTGCTCTGGCAAAGGTTTACTGTGAATTACTACCTCAACTAACTACTTTTCCCTATAGGGGTAAACATTTCTGCACTTTAATCAGAGTTTCAGGGGAAAACATTGTCTTACTCTAAAGACCTGGTCCTATTGGTGACAGAGCAGACATCTTTGACCAGGGTGAGAGATGTTTTGGATCCAAGACACCTTTCAGCACACCCAGGCCATAGGCAAATGCCTCCCCCATCTCTACAAGAGCAGCCTCCTCAGAAGTAAAGAAAGTCAGTTCTCACTTGATTGTTCATTACTTCCTCCTAGGACTTTGAGATAATAAGAGAACTTAGTACGAATTTTTCCATCAATATTAAAAAACAACAATCTTTAAAAATCTGTACATCACTGCCATCCCTAATGGGAAGTTAGAACAGGACTCTCTGGGTAAAGGTCTTTTGAATTAAAAGACATGTGGGCCGGCCCCGTGGCTTAGCAGTTAAGTGCACGCACTCCAGTACTGGCAGCCCAAGTTCGGATCCCGGGCGCGCACTGACGCACCGCTTCTCCAGCCATGCTGAGGCCGCGTCCCACATACAGCAACTAGAAGGATGTGCAGCTATGACGTACAACTATCTACTGGGGCTTTGGGGGAAAAAAATAAAAAATAAAAAAGACATGTAATTATAGAGAAGAGGACATTCCCAGATAATGGAATGGTAGAACAGGAGAAAGCCAGCAGGCAGGAATCAGTCAGTACCTAAAAAGTATAGAGGGAAAACTAGGTTAAAATACAAATGTATTCTTCCCAAGATTATGCTATTTTGGACAGGCCTATGTCACAGGAATATCTCTATCCTTTGTTGCACCTAATTACATCATGCCAGAGCATAAGGTCTTGATCAACATGTATTGAATAAATGACAGCCAAAAGTAGCACAAAAATGTCAAGAGTTGTGTTACATCTCTTCTGAAATGAGATCACCTTATCATAATATGAGCCATCAAATGAGGCTTTCTTCAACTGCATACAGAGGCACTATCTTCCACTTGCTCCTATTTATCCCCACAGTGAAAATATGTAAGAATAGGACTCTGGGTTCAAATCTTGGTTCCACCACTTAGTAACTGGATGGCTTTCGGCAAATTACCTCACCTGTCTTTGCCTTGGTGCTTTATCCATAAAATTAAGACTGTTAATGAACAAGTAGGTAAACTAATACTTGTAGAACACTTAGGACAGTGTCAGACATGTAGAAAGCACTCCAAAAAATTTAGCTATAATTATTTTAGCTTATTCCCCAAACTTCTTTACCCATGGATGCATGTAACTGAGTCATTTCTCTGCTTCTAACTTATTTGGTCATGGTTGTGTATGGAGTCCTCAGAAGAATGGGGTCTGAAGTAGGAAAGATTGTGCCCAGGGGACAAGCGACCATGGGCATTTTTCAGCAGTCTGGGGCCCTCTTTGGTTGGGCCCATTTTTCCTTCATTTATCAGGAACAAGACCCATGAATGTCCTGACTTCACATTTGATGTTCTTTCCACCATAGTCCATTCTGCCTCCCTGAGTTGGGAAACCACTCCCCTTTTCAAAGAGGGCCTTTTGTCCGACCAAGGCTGTTTTCACTGTGCGATGGTCTCAGACAGCTTTCTTTTGTGTTCTGTTTAAACAGAGAATGACAGTCCACTAACATAACGTCTAAAAACTTTGGCTTATCTTTTTGTAAAAGCTACTGTATCAAATCTGTCCTAAAAATAGCAGAATGACCCATTCTGTATGTACAGGGGATTCTCACAGGGTAACCAAGTGTCTGGGATGGAAGTTAAAAAGACTGGTACAGAATCAGCTACTCTCAAACACATTGGGAATCACCAGTAGTATGGGGTAGTAGGGGGTGCTGCAGCTAGCAGAGGAAAAAGGAGAGTCAAATGGAGAGAAACAGCGTTGCTAAGCCACTTGTTTTGATAGAGACAGCAATTTTCTTTTTTCTCCATCAGAACCTTGATGGGGCCTCCAGAAGCCTGGAGGAATTAAGTGCTGGCAAAACCAGGGACATAGTGATGAGCTGAGGATGTCCCTTCCTAGCTTTAGCATCCATGGTGACATCTATCCAACTATTTATTCAACTTATATTTATTTATTGAGCCCTATTCTGGACACTAGATAAAGCAAAGAATAAAAGATATTTTAAAAATCCCTGCTCTTGTGGAATTTACACCTTAGAGAAGGGAAGACAAAGTAAATAAACAAGCAAACAAGTTATATATGTTATGTCGGATGGTGATAAGTGCAATGGAGAGAGTAAACCAGGAAAGAACCAGAGAAGGCCATACTGAGAAGGTGAACTATGAGCAAAGACCTGAGGCAGGAGAGGAAGCGAGTTAGCACAGTCTGGGGCAAGAGCGTTCAGGAAGAGAGAAAGTAAGTACAAAGGCTTTAAGGGGCTCACTATGTTGGGGAAAAGGCAAGGATATCACAGCGCCTAGAGCATGGTAAATGGGGGAGAAAAGAAGATGTCAGGAAGGTGATGTGGAGGCCAGATGGCTGGGATCTTGTAGATCACTGTAAGGACTTGGATTGTGACTCTATGAGATGGGAAGTGATGGTAGACCCAGGGATGGGTGGCCTAGATCCCCTTCAAGTAAGGACCAGCTGCAGAAAAGGACTTTTTTACCTACACTAAGCTCTTCTGCAATCCACTTCAGTTGTAGAAAGACACCCTGCCCAAGGTCATGCTCTTCCCAAGGCAGGCCACACCTAGTAACTGAGGAAGGCTATTTCAGCCTCATACAGAACACTCTCATGGGCAACTCTTGCTCCAGAGCCCCTGCTAGGTTGACTGAGGCCTTATCACAGTTTAGCTTCTTCCTCTGCCCACTCCTGCTTCCTCCCCTTCCCTTCACAGACATTGATCTTAATAAATATTTTGCAGGCCAAACTCCATCTCAGTGTCTGTTTCTGAACAGCCCAACTTGTATGTGACAGAAGCCATTGGAGTTATTATTGAGCAGGAGTGACATGATCTGACTGAAGTTCTAAGAGGCTATTGAGAGTAGACAGAAGGGAAGCAAGGTGATCAGTAAGGAAGTGATTATAATAATCCAGGTAAGAGGTGACTATGACTCGGATGAGTGTGGTAGCAGTGAAGTGTTGAAAATTTATTGGATTCTATGGGCCAGCCCCATGGCTTAGTGGTTAAGTGAGCACGCTCTGCTGCTGGCGGCCCGGGTTCGGATCCCGGGCGCACACCGACGCATTGCTTCTCCGGCCATGCTGAGGCCGCGTCCCACATACAGCAACTAGAAGGACATGCAGCTATGACATACAACTATCTACTGGGGCTTTGGGGTAAAAAATAAATAAATAAATAAAATTTTTTTAAAAATACCATATAAAAAAAAGAAAATTTATTGGATTCTAGACATATTTTGAAGATTGAAACCATGGAATTTTGTGATGGATTGGATGTAAGGTATAAAAGAAAAAGAAGAGTCAAGGCAGAGTCCAAGGTTTGGAGTCTGAGCAAAGGGAACAGCCATTTACTAAGATGGGGAAGTCTATGTGGAAAGCAGGTTTGGGGCAGTAGTGGAGATCAGGAGCTCAGTTTTGGACATAAGTCTGAGATGACTATTGGACAGCCAGGTGGATATGTCAAATGAGCAGTTGGATATATGGGTCTGGAGTTTACGGTGTTGGTATAGATTAGATTCATAAATTTGGAAGTTGTCAGCATAGCCATGAGACAGAATGAGGTTGCCAAAGAAGTAGTGTAGATAGAGATGAAAAGAATCAAGGGATAGACAAGAATAAGCATGAGATACCAAGAAGATACCAAGGAGAGGCCAGCAAGGAAGGAAGGAAAGCAGGAGAATGTGGGTTTTTGGAAGCCAAATTGTTTCATGGAGGAAGGCAGGATATACTGTGTCTGATGATGCTGATCAGCTAAATAAGGTGAGAGCTAAGAATGGATCATTGGATTTAACAACATGGAGGTCATCAGTGACCTTGGCAAAAGAAGTATCTGACAAGGGTGGGGGAGAAACCTTGAATGGCATGGATTTTACAAAAATTGGAGGAGAGAAATTACAGTGGATATAGATAACTCTGCCAAGGAATTTTGCTGTACAGAGGAACAGAGAAAACAAGTGATACCTCAGAAGGGAATGTGGGAAAAGACAGGATTTTGTAAGAGAGGAGACAAGTGGTGTGAAAGGTGAAAGAGAATGCAGTCTAGAACATGAATGAACTTATTGGACTAAAGAGCATGGAAAGTTCATGCAGAGCAAAAGGGCTGAAGGGCAGGTGATAATGGCTGAGCTATGGGAGTTTGTGCAGTTCTCTTCTGATTGCTTCTATTTTCACATTTATAAGAAATGCTGTCTGAGCAGGTGGCGTTGGAGTTTTGAGGAAAGAGGAGAAGATGTAAGGAAGTAGGAGAGTAAATGGCCTAGCCAGGCAGTAGGTCTTACACTTGAGATTAGTTTCATGAATTTAAAGTGAGACCAGGGGCCAGCCCAGTGGTGTAGTGGTTCAAGTCACATGCTCCGCTTCAGTGGCCCAGGGTTTGCAGGTTCAAATCCTGGGATCAGACCTAAGCACCACTCATCAAATCACGTGTGGTGGTGTCCCACATACAAAATAGATAGAGGAAGATAGGCACAGATGTTAGCTCAGGGCTAATCTTCCTCAGCAAAAAGAAGATGATTGGCAACAGATGTTAGCTCAGATCCAATCCTCCTCACCAAAAATTTAAAAAATAAATAAAGTGAGACCAGTCAGCACAGTTTTGTGTTTTTCTCGTGCCACATTTAGCTACAGCGATGCAGACGTGGAGAATTAGATTTAACTAGGACTGGGGTTTTACAGAGCACAACAGAGGAAGATAAAGGGGTCAGACTGCTGAGGGTGTAGGCAAGGAAGTGATGCTAAATGACAGGCCATAAAATATAAGCTGAGGAAGCAAATAAATGAGGAACAGTGAAGAGGTGGTAGAATCAACGGACTGTAGCTCACAGTGGGGTCAACAAAGAGTTGGGATTAGGATATGAAGGAAATGAGCTATAAGGTTTTCCAATACTGCCATTCCAACCATGGAACAGATGGCTGCTTTAGATGCCAGCAGGCTCTTTCAAGGATGAATCCCCGACTTGGGTGGGAAAGGATTAGAAGACTTCCTACAGTTGTTCAGCTCAAAGAATCTAAGGTTCATAGAATGGGAGGAAGGGCTTCAAGGGTGTCCAGGGAAAGAGTAAAGAATACAATTAAGACACAAACAGTGGCTGTAGGGAGGGACATCATGTTGGCCAGGAAAGAAGATGGCTAGGAAAGGGGGTAGTACTTCATAGCAACCTCAGACGTAAAAGAGAGTTTTCCTTGTTACTGTAGCTACCTCCTACTGTAGCTACCCACCCCCCCCACCCCCCAAAAAAGAAAGAATAGATTTAACAGACCATACTTAATGGCCACTGGAAGGAATCTGCAGTGGCAAGTTAGCTCATTTCTAAGTTTACAAAACTAAAAACTGAGAGAGGTTACCTAGAGGAGTTGTTCCCAAATTGTCCAACCCTCAGAATCACCTGGAAACTTTTAAAAAAAAAAAAAAACAGGGGCCAGCCCAGTGGCTTAGTGGTTGAGTGCGCGCACTCCGCCACTGGCCGCCCGGTTCGGATCCCAGGGTGGGCACCGACGCACTGCTTCTCCGGCCATGCTGAGGCAGCGTCCCACATACAGCAACTAGAAGGATGTGCAACTATGACATACAACTATCTACTGGGGCTTTGGGGAGAAAAAGGGAAAAAAAGGAGGAGGATTGGCAATAGATGTTAGCTCAGGGCCGGTCTCCTTCGGCAAAAAAAAGATCAGGATTGGCATGGATGTTAGGTCAGGGCTGATCTTTCTCACAAAAAAAAACCAGATTCCTATATTCCTGATTTAGTAAGTGTGGGTTTGGGCCTAAGAATCTGTATACTTTTTACAGCTCCCCAGGTGATTTTAATGAAATGCCAAGTTTGGGGAGCTAGCTGACTTCTATCAAGGGTCCTTAAAAATTATGGCATTCTATAAGTTGTGAAGAAATAATGCTTTTGAGAACATAACTAAAATCTTCTCTAAGTTGAATTGTCCCTAGATATGATCAAGAAAATGTGTAGCCCCATTTGCCCTGGCAGCTATAATATAACAATACTGGAAGCCAGACCAAAAACAAAGTTGAAACCTAGAGGGGAGCAGAGTCAAGAAAAGCACAAAGAAAGAGAACTGGAGCCCTGACTGCACCTCACCTGAACCCCATTCTGCCTCAGAAGCTTTTACTTACGTGAGCCAATAAATACCCTTCATTGTTTATGCCAGTTTGAGGTGGGTTTTCTGTTTCTTGTTTCTTGCAACAAAAAGTATCCTCCACACTCTTGCCCACATCAAAACTAAACTAGTGTTGAAGTACATGCCAGCTTTTTCTCCTTCTCTTTAGTGAGATTAAAATGTGGGTAAGATTGACATATTTCAGATAAAAGACTTCCATTCTTAAATTCAACTTTATTTGAGGATTTCCCTATGAAACAAGTGATTTTGATTTTTCATTCCTTGCTCAGAAAAGCTTCTCCTTGTCAATGAGATAAGAAACCAAGATTTTGGCCCAAAGTGACAAGCAAATCTCTGTCAGTATAAGACAAGACGTCTTTATATGGGAATCCAAAAAAGTTTAGCATAACAGAGTTGCAGCTACTGTCTTCTTCCCCTTTTTCAGGTTTCCACAATGCTTATTGGACTCTCAAAAGTAGATATGTTGTTACTTACTGTGAATCAGTAGATCAGTGAGTAAAGGCTTATTTTCAAAGTTACTAAGAATCTTCATGTGTTATTGGCTGATGGTACATAAACTTAATGGAGACCTCTTTGCTTACAAACTTGGATCTCAAGATCTGGACAATAAACAAGCCATTGTATCCATGGTAACAGTGGCTTAACTTTTCAATGCACAGAATGGTAATGACATTTCCTCCTTTCATTCATTTCTCACTGTTTCCAATAACCTCGGAGGTCAGGCATGACTGAGGGCTAATTACCAAAAGCCTAGAGATTTCAACATGAATCTTCACATTGTCTAACCCGTCATTTTCTCAGAGAGACTTATACTTCCTTGCATTGTGTTTCAGCACTGCCCTAAGTTAGAAGTACTCTAATATAAAAGTTAACCACCTTACTTTCAGAATGATAATGTTTCCAGTTTCCCAGCACACCCTATTAGAAATAAGACTTAAATTAAAGACCAGCAAAATAACCATCAGCATAAGGTGCATATATGTGGCATTTCTGAGTTAATCCTGTGAGGTGTGAAAGACACCTGTTCTACCACTGATGGAAGAAGTCCCTAGTTAAATGCTAAGGACTCGCAGATTTGCACCGAGACGAACACTGTCTCCACTAGAAACATCTTAATATGTCTCCAAACCCTTCTTCTCTGTTCTTGCTCCCTACCTCAATCTTTTTTTTTTTTTTGTAAGGAAGATCAGCCCTGAGCTAACATCCATGCCAATCCTCCTCTTTTTGCTGAGGAAGACCAGCTCTGAGCTAACATCTATTGTCAATCCTCCTCCTTTTTGTCCCCCAAAGCCCCAGTAGATAGTTGTATGTCATAGTTGCACATCCTTCTAGTTGCTGTATGTGGGAGGCTGCCTCAGCATGGCCGGAGAAGCGGTGCATCGGTGGGCGCTGGGATCCGAACCGGGCTGCCAGTACCGGAGCACACGCACTTTACCGCTAAGCCACGGGGTCGGCCCCTCTACCTCAATCTTATAGCCAAAGCCTAGTGCCTGGAAAAGGGACAAAGTCTTAGGAATATAAACAAGGGAGCAGAGTAAGTTGGAAAAGGAGCAAGAGCCTAGGATTTACAAAAAAAATGAAACCATACAATGGACTCAAGAGCTCCTGTACTCTTATCTCTCAGCTCATTTCCAGAACCTTCCTGTCCATCACAAAGGTCTGCTCCAAATAAGAATCCTTTAGGCTACAAATAAACCTTCTAGAAGTCCTTCTTTCTCCTGTTCTCCTTCTAAACTTTAAGTTGCAACATGATCACATGAACACAGAGCACTATGTCTTTTGCCATAATGTTTCCAATAATTTTTCCCCCTTCAATTCATTGTCATCCAAGACTGCCTGCTCTTGAGAAATTTCTATAGCCTTTTCAAGTCTGTATTCATATATAAAATGAAAATAACCTTGGTTGGTTTTATCTGATAAGGTGTTCTAGACAACAGCCCAGCATCTGTTCGCCATTATCCTGGTAGCATTACCCCAACTTCCCTCTGGGCTATATCCTTAGTCCATGACTTCAGGGATGAAGCATGTGACCCAAGCGTAAGCCATGGGCACACTTCATGCCCCTGGATACAGTGACTGGTTCTCCAATGAGCTTATGACCGAGGCAGAGCCCCTGAGATGCAACTGAGACTTTTTCCGGGAACAAACAAGACAAAAACACTTGCTCTTTCCCAGTGGACATGATATGAAAGGATGTAGCTCCAGGAGGCATGGACAGCCATCTTATATAACACTAGAGGAAAACACATTTGAGAGCAGAGTCATCTCAGAGTCAGGAGACAGAGAAAGAAACCAGATCAGCATGACAGGCTGAGCCCCCATTTTATCTTAGGCTGAACCAAAGGAAATTGCCAATATTTTATTATGACCCAGAAAAGTGGCAATCCCATATGGTTCAACTTCATATCTGTATCTTTTCAATTACGTATCTCAATAAACTTCCTTTTTGGCTTTAGGCAGTTTAACTTAGGTTTCTGTCATTCACAAACATGAGTCCAGACCAGTATGTAAGGTTGTTGTAGCCACTAAAATGAGATCTCAACATGCACAGGTGCATCATTCAAAGGACCACTTGTAAAAAAAAAACAAAGATACCAAGATACTACAATATCTTCTTCTCCTCAAGTTTGGAAAAAGTTAAATTCTTTTTTTTTTTTGTGAGGAAGATCAGCTCTGGGCTAACATCTGTGCCCATCTTCCTCCACTTTATATGGGACGCCTCCATAGCATGGCTTGACAAGCAGCGCATCGGTACTCGCCAGGGATCTGAATCCCGGCCAACAGCAGCGGAGAGCGCGTACTTAACTGCTACGCCACGGGGCCAGCTCCCACACAAAAGTTAAATTATTAACAAGAGTAATAATAATGGATAGAAATATATATGAGACTTCACAGTCTGTAAAACATTTCATACTCGCCTCATTTAATTGGCATAACTACCCTATGAGGTAAACATGTGCCCATTTTACAGATAAAAAAACTGATCCAAAGCAGTTGAGTATGTTGAACTGAATTTCCCAGATAGTAAAAGGCAGAGCCAGGCCTCAAACCCAGATCCTTTCACCCCAAAATCTCACTCTTCCCACTTCATCTCACAATGCTGAGCTTGTCAAGAAATTGCTTATGAAACATTTGCGTGGACCCCTAGGGAACATATGAAGCATCAAAGAAATGTCTCAACATTTCAAAACAACTACCAATCTGATCATTTTAAAGAGGCAGCCCAAAACTCTGAGGCTGAAACATGTCAAACCTTTCTAATGTTGGTGAGATCCTGGCCAGTGTTATTAAGAACTATAGAATGACTGTCTCAGAATCGTAAATGCTAAGTTGCAATCCATTTTAATTGTGAAATCTAGACTCCTCTTTC
This sequence comes from Diceros bicornis minor, assembly GCF_020826845.1. Lineage (NCBI taxonomy): Eukaryota > Metazoa > Chordata > Mammalia > Perissodactyla > Rhinocerotidae > Diceros > Diceros bicornis. Next base: position 51,010,540 of record NC_080749.1, read on the forward strand.
AGTTCTCATCCTCCTTAACCTTTCTGTAATATTGATACTCCTGACTCACTAGCACACTGTAGACACTTAATATTAATAAATGTTTGTGGAATATGCCACAGAGGTGACAATTTTTTTAAATTCCTCAAGATCACAAAGTTAATAGGATATGATATAACCATTTGACTTACACCAACAAAGGCTCCATCAAACTCATTTTCCCCATATTAGAATAGAGCTTCACAATTAGTACCTTTTTGGTTGTTCTATATCATGCAGTCAATCTTTAGAATCCCTTTCCTTTCAATTCAACAAACTTTGTAAGCACCCTCTACTTTCTACATACCTTGTTCTAGCTACTAGAACTTAACAGAAACCCCAAAGCCAATATTACAATTTGCTTCTAGGCACACTGGAAATACATCTAGGTTCTTGATATCATTACTAAAAGATGATGATGAAAATTTTTAATTAAACATTTTTTAAAACCTGTCAGTGTTCTCAGAGTACCTTCCTAGAGAACACAGACAATGATTAACCATGACCTAATAATTACCTTGAATAAGACTAAAAACCTAGTCGTGTAGGTTAGAGATCTTTAGCAATGTGCTTTGATGGCCCAAAATTTTGAAAAATGAAGCCAGAAGTATGGTCTTTGGGAGTTGGAGCATAAGACGTGGCATAAACTCTGGACCAAGCAGAAAGCACATGGCAGATGGTTGTATTAACCTATCATAGCATTCCTCTTAGGCAGTCCTGGGACAGGTGACCCATCCAATTTTTTAAGAAAATTCACCAAGGTCATCTTTTCATTATACTTTGCCTCATCTGATAACTCAGGATCAACAGAAAAGGAATCTAGAAATCTCAGGCTAGGGGCATTCAAAGGACATGTATCTAAAAATGGTCAAGTAGAAAGACTGAAGGAGGAGACTTGGGTTCAGATTTTAGCTCTATCACAGGTCACAAGCCCTTAAGCAAGGCACTTAAGGGCCCTCCCTGTCACTCCTTTCAGTCTCCCTCCCTTCCCTCCAGGGTTTAGTTACTTATCTATAAAATAATGCAAGTAGACCAGTTGATATCTAAGGTTCTCTCCAGCTGTAAAAGTCTAAGTTTCTGTTAAAACAGGACAGGCACATGACTGAAGGGAGTTTAAGCAGAAGCCCTAAACACTAGCAAGGAAGAACTTCAAGCAGAGAAAGAGAAGCCAATTGCTATGAAATAAAAGCAGCAGTGAAGTATCAGATACGTGATGGAACCAAATGTTGCATGTTTCCTATTGGCCCCACAATCCTTTTAAACACATAAACTTCACCCGAAGATGTAATTGTTGTAAAAGCTGATAGTAAATCACACTTGCACTGGATGAAAGACTATAAATTTGTTTAAGATCAATAATATTTTCTCAAAAAACTTCAAATCAGATCCTGGGATCTGAGAATTCCTCAAAGAAACGTTAGGGAAAATGCTTAAAGACTTTCCTATGTGAATTTGGAAACTGGAAATATGAATAGTAAGCAAAAGAATGTTACTTTGTGTTGGTCAATATAATAAAACAGCTGCTAGTTTATGATGATGGTCTATATGCTTTACACCATGCTAAGCACTTTTACATCTTTATGTTCATAAAATGCCATGGAATAGATTCTTTCATTATCATACCAATTATGCAGATAAGCAATCTGAGCCATGCAAAGTTAAGTGACTTCCTCAAGGTCACACAGCTAGAAAATGGTAAAGCCAATGCTGGAACCCAGACAGGTTGACACCAGAGTTCAGTCTCTCAAATTTTTTCTTAAAAAGCAGTATACAAAATATGAGGAAAATGCAAATAATTTGTAGCTACAGATAGGCTATAATTTTTTTAAAAGACTAACCATAAAACACTCAGAACTCTTTTCCAAATTCTAATGATGCAAAGTTTGCAGTAAGATCTTACCTAAAATGTGGTGCTAAAATAAGGGCATTTCCATTGTAATCATACTTACTTCATCAGATAAGTAGAATCAATACAACAAGAATCTAGAAATCTCCTTAACCTTCCAGGCTAAGGACATTCAGAGGACACATATGTAAAAATGATCAAGAAGGAAGACCGGCAGTGAGAATACTTGGATTTGGGTCATAGAAACTTGAAGAGTTTCTGAAAAAATATCCACAGTAATGGAGCAGCAGGTGGATTGGACTTTATGTGGCAAAGACTTGCAAAATGCCCCTCAGCTTCTTTAGTAACCTCACGCATGGTTAGTAACTTAGGGAGCATGACATTTTTAGTACAAAAGAAGAGAGACAGAGAAACAGAGAGAGAGCTACACACTACAGCAGTTAAATTATAGCCTCTGGAGTCAGAATCTCTTGGATTTGCCTCACAACTCTGCCATTTTCTAGCAGTATGACCTTGGGCAAGTTACTTAATTGCTCTGTGCCTCCATTTCTCATCTGTAAAACAGGGAGAAGGAGTACTTACTACAAAAGGGCATTATGAAGATTAGAGGAGTCAGTAAGTGTAAAGTACTTAGAACAGGGCCTGCCACATGTATAAGTGTATGATATGTTACTATACATATTATTATTATATATTATTATTATTATAGAATGGAAGATGGATAGATGTAAACTACCAGGAAGAGCAAGTACAGGTTATTTGGTGACTAAACCATCAATCCAGGGGAGAGAACATCTGTTTTGGTTGTACGGGGACAACCCAGATGTATCCCAGATGAATCCGGACAAGATTTCCTTTTGCCAGGCACAGACAGGAACATATAGTAAATCCTATGGCTATATTTAGGACGCGAGATATATATAACCCTAAGCACTGGGGCAAACCCTCCACAATAATAATAAATCCTCTTTCTGTGTTACCAACACTGAGAAAAGGTGTTCAAAGGAAGAATTATTAACGGTCTCCCCCTGCCTCCCCTCCCTTCCTGCGATTTTTGCAAGACCAGTGGAGTATGTTGGCGTTTCCAAACTTCTTCCCAGGAAGTCTGAAATGGGTACTACTAGGAGTTGCTGTATGATTACTTAGTTGATTCCCTCTAAGGAGCTTATGCTAAGAATTGAGGAAAGAAGGCAGATTAACCATTTGAATACACGCCACGGCCCATCCACAAGCCCGCCTCTCTCTCCGCCATAAGTGGGGGCTTCCACAGTCCCCACCCGTCAACCCCAATATGTGATCCAGGGAAATCAATTTATTGCTTTGGCTAATCCTACAACAATAGGGGTTTCATTTTCATTGTAGGGCAATTAAGTTGTCCGACGAGAAGGAAGGAGCGGGAGAGGAAGAGGGGGAGGAGGGACTCTTCCATCCGCATAGACAGATTAGTCCCCGCGGAGGCAGCAGCGTCCGCTCTGTCTGTCTGGTGGTCGGTCACACGCAGCTCCCGGCTGCTACCTAGCAACGCAAAGCCAGGGAGAGAGCTCGCCGCTTCCCCGGCCTCCTCTCGCTCTTCCCATTCATCCCCGGTTTCTCTCGCGCGCGCTCTCGCTCTCCCTCGCCCTCCCTCTCGCTCTCCACCCCCCCCCGCCCCCACGCGCTGCTGTACTCTGTCTTCAAGCTCTGTCGCTCTCTCCTCCTCCTCTCCCTTTTCCTCTCTACGTGCTCGTCGTCTTCTCTCTTAGGGGACTCGTACTGTTTTTATTCTCTCCACTCCTTCCTCCCTCTCTTTCTCTACCTCTGTTTCTGTAAAAAGGTAAACTCTCCGACAACTTGAGAGAAGTTTAAAGCGCTTTATAACAGAAACTTTCTTCATTCGAGCCCTCAAAACTCTGGCCGCGCAGACGGGCCCCATTCATCAACACAAAAGCCCCCACCTCCCAGATGGAAAGGAAAACCCTTCAAGAAAATGCTCCAGTGCCTCAGCCGCTCTCTCAGCCAATCCCACCTCCCGGCCTTATCTTGCCTCGTAAATGATCTGTATCGAGACGCGGTCTCTTGGGGGTCACCGCGGGACCAAGTTTCCCTGGTGAAGAAGGAGGGGGGCGGGGGGCGGCTCTAGCCCGCAGCAGTCCAGGGCGCGCGACGGGATCTCCCCGGCGGGGCGCTGCAGGTGGAAAACTGCGCACCGAGCAGCGCCGAGGACCGCTCAGCCCCGGAGAGAATAAATCAGTGGGGGTAGCTGGCTGCGCACTCACTGGGGAAAGAACCTCATTCTCCGGGTCCCAACTGCAAAGCGCTTTCCAGAAGGTCGGGACAAACTCCCGTGGGAACAAAGATGGGGTCCCGGTGGTGTGAGCTGTCGCTGAAACCGGAGGAGCTCCTTTCTCAAGTTTGCGGCTGCTCAGTTCCCGAGCGGACGAAGGAGGGGCGCTCCCACTCGCCCCTCGCTGGGCAACCTGAGCGCCCCAGGGGGGGCCGCTCCGGCTTTGCCGCCCTGCCCTGGCCCCTGCCGGGCCGCGGTCCCCATCGCCCGCCTGCGGACTCGACCCTGCCACGGCAGGGGAAGTCAGGCGCTCCGCGCGGAGCTTGAGCCGGCGGGCGCTTACCTTGACCACTGGCCGGCGCCATGCAAGCGGCGAAAGCCAGCAGCAGCGTGCACGCCACCGCCGCCGCCCCGCGCTCCATCCCCGCGACAGTCCCGGGCCCCGGCCTCGCCGTTCCTTCCCTGGGAGGTGGGCGCGCGTCGCACACAGCACCCGCACCACTTCCGCTCGCGAGCGCTCCTTTCGGTCCGCGCCTCGCCGGGCTCCTAGTGGCGGAGAGCCGGCCCCGGCGCCCGAGGCATCCCGTTTTCTACCCGCGCCAGTCCCCACCCTCCAGACAGTGTATAAAGCCCTTTAGACCCGACCGCCCCGGAACTAGCATGCGGGAATCCAGCGGGGCAGGCCCCCTGCCGCCCGGCCCGCCCTCTGCACTTTGCAGCGAGGGAGGAGTGGGGACTCGAACACACCGCGCTCACACATGCACATTCCACGCGCGCACACCCACACACGTACTCATACAGCCTCACACACAGTCGCACACACTCCTCAGTGTCACACAAACTGACACGCAGTCTCACACGCTCATTCACGCGCGTGCACAGTCCTCAGTCACACACACGCGTGCGCGCACTCCAGTCACACGCACAGACACTGACACACATGCACGCACACTTCACAGTTACACACCCTCATTCATACGGGCACACACACTTCTCACAGTCACTCACATGCAAACACTCGCACGCGGTCCTGCGCTGCCCTAGCCCCTCTGCAGGATTATCCTCCGCATATAAGTCGGCTAGGCGGTCCACGGAGAAATCAGACTTAGAAAAGGAAGAAAAGGAAGACAGGGGAAGGGGAGAAGTAAAGAGCCTGCTGGAGAGAGTTGTGACCATTCTCTAGTCTGAAATCCGCAGTCTCCCTCCAACACTCTGGTTTCCCCCCATAGAGTTGAGGCGCTGAGATGGGGTGCTCTGTGTTTTTTGCAAGTTATGGAGGGGGTTGCATCAATGTCGGGGAGGGGATTGGACCCTTGTTTACTTTTCTTAAGTACCACATCTACAGGTGTCACGGCCAGATTGCGCTTCTACAAGTCTGTTCATTCTGAAGCAAACTTGAATGCGCTTCTACAAGTCTGTTCATTCTGAAGCAAACTTGAATGAACGTCTTGATCTTGCTGGTGCCCCTCTATGTGAGGGAGAAACGAACGTAAGGGGTTCAGAGAACCCCGCAGCTCCCTTCCTTGGGGCAGTGTTGGGACAGGCTGGCGGGGAGCTGGCCCCCAAGAGCACTACAAGTGAACTTTACATTCACCCTCAGAGATTCGTCCTCAGCAGGTACGTGACACCAGAGCCAACAGAAAAAAAAAAGCAGGGTTGGTGCATCCTGTTGCCTGGCCCTGGGAGAGGATGTTTCCGGGCCCGGGGTCGCCCCAGAATCTCCCTCCCCGGTCCCTGGACTAACTCGGCAGCGGGGTCCCAGGTGCCAGGTCCTGGTCCCAGGAGTTGGGAGCCGTTTCCCTCAGTCAGAGGGGCCGTGACCGTGGAGGCGGCAGCCCTGTATCCACGAAGTCCCCGGGCAGGGTCCCTCCGCCTCGCCCTCCCCAGGGCGAGAACCTGCCGGTAAATGCCACCCCTTTTCTGCAGAGCACGGATCGTCTGGGGCTCTGCCTACCCCCAACAGTCGGGATCGCGTAGCTTCGGTGGGCTTTAGCGGTTGGTGAAGCTTTGGGGGGGGTAGATATTGCTTTTAAAAAACAAAAAGAGAGAGACGGAGAAATAGACACAGAAAGTGAAAACTAAGACTTAACAGAGCAGGGCTGTGAGGAAGTGTGGGAGATATTTCGTGGCTTTCTTTTCGAGATTTCTAGATTTGGAAATCCAGAGTTCTCTGATCTGACCAAAGTCACTGAAACGCTATTTGCCTCTCTGCACAGTGTTTGGCGCTGTGCGGCGCGGAGGAGGAGGCAGGATTGGGGACCCGAGGCGCACGGTGGTGGGAAGTGAGAGGGACGAGCCGGGTGGGAGGAGGGAAGCGGCGAGGGGGCGAGAAGCTGCACTTCAGTCTCCCCGGGTGATTTATGCCGGTTCCGGGCGGCCGGGGTGATGGTACGAGACCGCGCCGGGGTCAGGCCGCTCCGACGCCGGCTGGAGCCGCGCTGCATAGTCAATGAGCGTCTCCGCACCACGCAGTTACAAAGAGCGGCGGCGGGCGCTGGCGAGGCGCGCCCCTGGGCCCGCCGGCGGGCAGGGGGACCGCATGCGCGGGAGGGGCTGCGCGCCTCCCAGTGCGCGCGTGGGCGCGTGGGGATGCGGGAGGGTGAGCGCGGGCGGGAGTGTGTGTGTGTGTGTGTGTGTGTGTGTGTGTGTGTGTGTGTGTCCGTCCTTTCACTGTAGCAGCCGGGGCTCCAAACATTCCTTTCTGCACTGAAGGGTTTTCCTCATTGTTGTTGTCTTTGTGCTCCAGTGTTGCCAACTTACTGGAATTCCTGACGTGGTTGCACAGCAGGGCTCAGGCTGACCGTATGAGCCAGCTGCGTTTGTGTATGGGGCCGACCCTGCCGTTAATCCCAGAATAACGCCGGAGAAGGCCGAAAGAATGGAGGGAGAACGGGAGGGAGGGGAGCAGATAAAGGGTGGGGATGGGGGATGAGGGACCACTAACGGAGCACAGTCCATCATTCCCAACACTATGCATATAAACTTACGCATCCACACTCTTTTCCACTAGAAAACCCCTTTTTCTCAATGCAACCCGAAACTCGTGCCGCTTGAAAACAGGCATCTTTTGCAGCCTGCACCATGCTCGTGTTTATCTGCCGTATCTATACCTGAGAATTCTCGTTGCTAGATTTGGAGGATTAAATCTAAGGACCAGCATCTGGGAAAGCCCAGGTTAATGGAGTTGTGATTTAAGGCAGCATTGTTTTTATATTATGCAAAAGTGTAATTTCTTTATTTTCCACATCTCTCTACACATATGCACATAAGACTTTACAGAGCAGTTAACCGAAAGAGACAGGAAAGTGCTGAAAAGTGAAATTTATTCTAGTAAATTTATGTTAATTGACTTCCTTGATATATTTTTGACTTGTCTATATTATTTTACTTATGCATCTCAACGCCAAATTACTGGAAATATTTTCAGAGCATTTGTTCCTATCCTGAGCCAACTTCTGCTTCCTGCAGTGGGCATGAAGTTGTAAAATCTCCTTGAGTAAAATCCAACTTCAGTTTGCTATTAATCCAGCCCAGATTTGCCTCCTGAGTGCCCTGGAGCCACCTGTTCACTGGACAGCTCTAATCCAATGTCCCTAAAACCACAAACTCAACATGACAGAGCCTGAACCATAAACCTTCAGAGTTCCTTATCTCAGTAAGGGGCACCATCATCTGCCCCAGAGGCCAAGGCGGTAATTGTCATTCTTGACTCCTCTCTCTTTTCCCCACACCCATTCTGTTAACTCAAGTTCCTCAATTTCACTCACTTTTCTCTCAAACCCACCCACTTCTTTCAACCTCATTCCCAGAAGCCACCAACCTCTCTCGTCTGAATTATCACAAGAGCCTTGTAATGGGCTCCTTGCTGTCAGTTTTACCCCTTCCCATCTATCCACCTATTTTCCTTTCTGCAAGCAGATGATCCAAAGTGATATTTCCATCAGACTAGTGCTATCAAACAAAGGTCATTACCCATTAGAGGGTTATGAAATCAATTTATCAAATTATTTTCAAATGAAATAGAATAGAATAGAAACTAAAATAACTTTCATATGGAAAAGATATGACTTGTTTCACAAAGCTCTTGTTTCAGATATATGATTTTATTTATTTATTTATTTTTTCCCCCAAAGCCCCAGTAGGTAGTTGTATGTCATAGCTGCACATCCTTCTAGTTGCTGTGTGTGGGACACGGCTGAGGGAGGAGAAGCGGTGCGTTGGTGCGCGCCCAGGATCCGAACCCGGGCCGCCAGTGGCAGAGCGCCCGCACTTAACCTCTAAGCCACGGGGCCGGCCCTCTTGTTTCAGATATAGATAGATGGATAGATATGCTGTCTCACCATGTAAAATATATTTCTTATTATGCATCTCAGTCACAAAAGTTTGAGATCTCTCCCCACAAATTACTTATTAATTGAAAAGAGAAAATAGTAACTATAAGTGGAGAACCTGGCAGATGTTTGAATAGGATTTATTATTATTTAGGTATGTAAGGTCAACAGATCAGGAGACAACTATCAGTGAAAAGATAGTTTATTATACTCACAGATCCCAAAAGAAAGAATACAGGTCACGCCTTTGGGGGCCCACAGGGCACCACCAGACTCTTCACTAGGAGACAGAAAGGGGGGCGGGTTGTGGGCAAGCACCTTCTCTGTGATTTCTGAGGGAACACACAGGCAGGCAGGGTAAACAGATTTAGGATTGGCTAGTCTGTGTTTGAAAAGCACTCCCTGGGGAGAACTCCTGAGGAGGGAGGCCAGAGGTCAAGGCAAGGTGACTCAGGCACATTATCAGGTTGTCCAGAACAAGGTGTGTCCAGCATATGCATGCAGGGCAGATGTTAAAGCATCAAGATTACAGAAGCTAGAAATATGGAAAAAACAACAGATACCAGGTGATATTACTGACAACAATGCGTAACCTGGATCTAATCATGACAAAGCATCAGACAAACCCAAATTGAAGGTCATTCTATAAAATAACCAACCTGTATTCTTCAAAAATGGCAAGGTCATGAAAGAGAAAGAAAGGCTGAGGAACTTTTTAGAGATACAACAACTAAATTCAATGCACGGCCTTGGATCGGACTTGGACTGGGGAAAAAAATAGCTCTGAAGGACATTATTGGAAAATCAGAAGCATTTCAATATGGACATGTCAATATGTCTGATATTGGTTAGGAAAGAGAATGTCCTTGTTCTTAGGAAATATAGCCTGAAGTATTTAGGGGTACAGGAACATGATTTTGCAATTTATTGTCAAATATTTCAGAAGAAAAAATGTGTGTGTGTGTATTAGGCAGAGAGAGAGCAAATAAGCAAAGAGTATGTGGGAGTTTCTTGCACTATTCTTGCAACTTTTCAGTGAACTTGAAATTATATTAAAATAAAATGATTCTTTTTTTGTTTGAGAAACTTTGCATTAAATCATAAGTTCCACAAGGATTGTTTCTCTCTTGTCTCCCAGTGTTTGCTCCTATTATTCCCTCTGTCTAGAACATTCTTCCCCTCCCAATCCTTCGCTTCATCTGGTTAACTCCTATTTAACTTTACAATCTCATCTAAAATATTTCTTCTTCCAGGAAGTCTTCCCTAAGCTCCCATACTCACTTTGGAGGCCCTTCTACATGCCCTCATGGCTCTCTTTATTTCCTTCAGCCCAACTCTTATCACACTTCTTGTTTTCCCATGGCCTCCTCAAAACTTCTCCCTCTGCAACCAGAATAATTGGGGCAGTCAAGCTGATCATGTCAATCACTTGGTTATAACACTTCAATCATTTTCCCATTATTCCTGGAATAAAATCCAAAATTTTTAGCAAGCTCTGGCATGATCTAGAGCCCCTGGCCATCTCTTGAACCTCATGTGACAGTCCAGACACACTGGCCTTCCACTTGGTTCCTCAAACATACTGTCTGCTTTCCCAGCCTTGAAGATGAGATTAAGAGGCCCAGGGGAGAGACAGGCAGAAGTTCACGGAGCTGCCTAAATTCCTGATCGTGCTCCAGGTCTAGTTCCTAACCTAGTATATCCTTACAATAATCCTCCTTTTGCTTGAGTGAGCTTGAGTGGATCTCTGCCACTTGCAAAACAGAGCCGGACTGAAACCATCAAAAAAGTGCCAAAAAGACCTCATAAGGTATCTCACCTACCAGGCAGCCCCAGTATACCTCTGACATAATAATAACTGCAATTCACAAGGAAAGAACTTTATATTTAAGAAACGCCCCCCCCCACCTTTTTTTTACAACTTTTCGACTTGCCAGTCTTGGAACCAGGTCCTGAGCCATGAGTCAGCTGCATGTTCCTGGTGGGTAGCCACGGCCAGGAAGACACAGCAAGACGTAAAGTGACAACTAATGCAGCAGCTATGTTTTCCAAACCAAAAACGCAGACACCAGGTATAATATGACAAGGGAATCCTCCTGATTTGCAAACATAGTCATATGAAAAGTCTTGGCAGGTGTTTGAAGAAACAACAGGGACTCTAACAAGTGTCACTGATTGAAAAAAAGTTGAATAAAATTAGGACTTTCCTGAAAAATTTAGGACTTAAAGACACAATGGCAGGAAGCCCTGGGATTCAGGTGGGCCTAAGGCAGCCACAAATGTTCTGATCAGGCCAGTTCCACAAACACTCGAGTTAAGAACCTGTGCAGCGGTACTTCACAGTACACCATGAGGAAAGCTAGGAATATGGTAGCAGGGTCAAAGTGGTCAGCTTCATTGCTTTTAAATTCCTCTCTCTTAGGAGCAATTTCTGCAGGCAAAGGTCAGTGAAAACATCTGACTGGATAATGACTCTTGAGAGCCAGAAGACCCAATACAATTCCATCAGTCCCATGGTCCATCTCTTATCTCTGGGACTGGGAAAGGGCAGGAGGTTGAAGAAAGGCATGTGATAAGGAGTAGTATATGCATGAAGAAAAGGCCTATAAATAAAGTCAGGATCCATATATGATCCTTCAGGTGAAATCAATTAGGACAATTATTTCAGTGTCACCATTACACGTAAATCGAGTCTTCAATGTCCAAAGGTTTGGGGACCTGCACCAGAATTCAACCAGGCTCCCCGTCAAAGGAGCTGGGTATGTCTTGTTCACCAACAAATCCTCAGAACCTAGCATAGATCCTGATACATGGCAGGACCTCAATAAGTGTTTGGAGAATGAATGAATGAATGAAATAAAACAGCATAAACTCTGCATTTGGCTTCTGGTATTTCACCCAAATCAGACCTTACAAACTGCAACTTATTTTGAAGAGATCTTGAGATCTTGTTTACTATGAGAAGCATCCTCAGGGTATTTCAGAGTTTTAACTTCTCTTTAGCAATACGTGCCTTTAGGGCCTACAATTAACTTTGCAATCTGAGTTTGAAAAGGAGCGGTATTTCTCTAATGTCCCCTGGGGAAGTCTGGCGCTATTTGGAGACTTTTTTGCTTGTTGCAACTGGGTGATTCTACTGTCATCCAGTGGGTAGAGATCAGGGATGCTGCTAAACATTCTATAACGAACAGGACAACCCCCCACAACAAAGAATTATCTGCCCTCAAATTTCACTAATTCAAGGTCAAGAAACCCTGAAATAGCACAATCAAATGGTTTGTGACAACAAAATCTTTAAGGATTTCAGGCCTTTAGATCAAGAACAGAATCATAAAATCCATTTAAAAACCACTTCTGGGGGCCGGCCCCATGGCGTACCAGTTAAGTGCTCATGCCCCGCAGCCCGGGTTCGGATCCCAGGCGTGCACCGATGCACCGCTTGTCAGGCCATGCTGTGGCGGCGTCCCACATAAAGTGGAGGAAGATGGGCACAGATGTTACCCCAGGGCCAGTCTTCCTCAGCAAAAAGAGGAGGATTGGCATGAATGTTAGCTCAAGGCTGATCTTCCTCACAAAAAAAATAAATAAAAAACACTTCTGCTAATTTCATCTTCCTAATAAATTGATAATCCAGTGGGCAAAGGACTATAATTCTGTAGATCAGAATCCAGTCAAGAGAAACAGACATTAAGATGGGGCATGCCAAGAAGAATTTCAAAATGGAGAAGACGCACATCCATTCTTCTGCTTCAGTGACGTTTAAGTAAATGCAAACTAAACAAAAAAAGTACTTATTTCCCCTCTTCTCTCTGGTTGACCAACTGCTATTTTTTTCCTCAAGCCTCAGCTCAAGTATTTTCTCCTTTGTGGTAAAATCTCCTCCACCCCTCCCAGAAGGCCTCTTTCTTTTCTGTAATACCATCCCACCATACACTTACCTTCATTAGGATTTTCAACACATGGTATAAATTCTTTGATTACATTCCTATCTCCTCCAATAAACTTTGTATACCTTACAGTCTTCTTTTTTCAATAAACTTTTTAATTGTAGAATAGATTTACATAAAAATTGCGAAGAGAGTACAGAGAGCTCCCATATATCCCACACCCATTTTGGCATATCATTAACAACTTACTTTAGTATGGTCCATTTGTTATAGTTAATGAGACATTATTGATACATTATTATGAACTAAAGCCCATACTTGATTCGGATACCCTTAGTTTTTACCTAATGTCCTTTCTCTGTTCCAGGATCCCATTCAGGATACTACGTTCGTTACATTTAGTCATCACGTCTCCTTAAGCTCCTCTTGGCTGTGACAGTTTCTCAGACATTGTTTTTGTTTTGGTGACTTTGACAGCTTTGAGGAGTACCAGTAAGGTATTTTTTTTTTAATTCCCCCCCAACTGAGATTTGCCTGATGTTTTTCTTGTGATTAGACTGGGGTTATGGGGTTTGGGGGCAAGACTACAGAGGTAAAAGGCCATTCTCCTCACACCAAATCGAGAGTACATACTATCAAGGTGACTTACCATGTTGATGTTAATCTTGATCTCCTGGCTGAAGTAGTGCTTGTCAGGTTTCTCCACAGTAATCATTCCTTTTCCCCCTTTCCATTCTGTGCTCTTCAGAAGGAAGTCATGATGGACAGCCCACACTCAAGGGGTGGGAAGTTTTATACTCCACCTCCTGGAGGGCAAAGAAAGGAATTCTTCCACGTGGATAGATTTATCTATTTGCCCCTATTTATTTATTCATTCAATAATTTATTTATATCACTATGGAATTATAAATATTTATTTCATAGTTTGAGTTATAATCCACTTCTACATTATTTTATTGCTCAAATTGTTCTAGCTTTAGTCATCAGAAGCTTTCAGTTGGCTCCTATGTGCCTTTGACATACCCCCATAATTATGGGGGTTTTTGTTTTTTGTTTTGAGCACTTCCATGTTCCAGGCTCATCTTGTATATTCCCTGCCCCAGCCCTAGAATCAGTCAAGAACTTCTTTTTATTTTGTTTTATGAAGAATAAAAATAGTAACTAAAATTTGATGAATATTCACTATGTGCCAGATATGCGCTAAGAATCTTATATGCAGATGCTCACTTACTGACATCAAGCAAAGTTTCAGCTAACTAGTTTGCAACTGCTGATACACCTTGATTTTAATGAATTGCCTGGGGAAATTATTTTTATTCCTTTTTTTTGGTGAGGAAGATTTGCCCCTGAGCTAACATCTGTTGCCAATCTTTCTTTTTTTGCTTGAGGAAGATTAGCCCTGAGCTAACATCTGTGCCAGTCCTCCTCTATTTTTGATATGTGGGTCACTGCCTCAGCGTGCTTGACGAGTGCTGTAGGTCCATGCCCAGGACCCAAACCTGAGAACCCGGGCTGCTGAAGCGGAGCATGCCGAACTCAACCACTATGTTACAGGGCCAGCCCATACATTTTATTTTTATAATATTAGGATGTGAAAGCCTGCCTAAGTAAGGCATGAAGCCTACAGTACGAAATGGAAAGGATTGATAGTTTTGTCTATATAAAAATCAAATGATTTTGTAAGGCGAAAAACACAATAAACAATTTTGAATGACAAATTGGAAAATATTTTTTGTATCTATGACGAAAAAAGGTTAATATTTAATAATACAGAAAAGTTCTTAGGAACTAATCAAAAGTTGAGTACTTCAGTAGAAAAATGATCTGTGAACACAATAGCTAACATTTATGTAGTGCTTACTATGTACTAGACACAGTTCAAAGTGCTTTATAAATATCAACTTGTTTAATCCCCACAGCAACCCTATGAAGTAGGTACTATAATTACTCTAATGTTCCAGATAAGGTAACTGAGCCCAGAAAAGTTAAGTGATTTTTCCACTGTCACACAGTCAGCAGACCTGGAATTTGAACCCAGTCTGATCAGCTCCAGGGTATCTAAGCTTGTACTTTCTTGCCTCAGGAAAACAGGGTCCTGAAACAAAGACTTGAGTGCATGTAATTTATTTGAGAAATAACTCCAAGGAGCAAGATTGAGGCACCAGATACAGTAAGACAGCGAAGGGGGAAAAGCTATGTAGGGGTGCAATATTGATGTCACCACTGTGTTATCTTGGCACTTAGGTCTCCCAAGGCTTTCTAAGGAGAGTGTAGAATGCTTCTCAGAATTGTCCACCTGACAATCAACCAGGAGAGGTTTTTATTCATCAGCTCCTATCCCCTATTGGTTAAGAGTTATCCTCAGGGGCATTACCTTCCCTGTAACCTGGGGTATGCATGTGTGCTTGCTGAGCCCACCAGTGTCTGCAGCAATAGAGAAGGTCCAGGGCAGAAAGTAAAAGATATGCTGCAGGCACCTGGAGCATAACGCTTTCAGTATAAGGTAAGTTGAAAACTGAATGAGGAGACGAGCGACCAGGCAGTTGTCATGTCTTATGTTCTATGGTACTCTGACTGTGTTTCCTGGTAGAATCATTCTGCCTAGGAACCGGGAACTTCTAATCCAGCAAAGCCCAAATTACATTCTTATAATTTAGCAAATTCTTGAGGTGATGGTGAGAGGCACTAATCTTTCTTCCACTCCTTAGGGACAGAGCATCTTATATCTGCCACATGCTACATTCTAGAACACAGCACCCCAATCCCACAGTTTTGTCACTGAACTGGTAATTTAAATGAGAATTTAACAGATCATTTCATTGTTCTGTCAGGGTGGCTCCTTCTGGGTTATGAGGTATAGGACTAAGGCACTCCCAAGTCAAACACCAAGTATTAAACCCGCTTCACTGTAAATGGGTTGCTTGTTCTGAAGCAACATGATTCAAGATCCCATATTAGTAAATCAGGCATTTTGTAAGCCTTCAAATGATGGTGCTGGCAGAAGCACTCTGGGAAGGGAAGGCAAACTCATTTTTAGAGTATCTGTTGATTCTAGGAAGGACAACTCACTTCTCCCTTCATATGAAAAAGGTCCAGTGTAATTAACATGCCACCAAGGGGCTGATTTTTCTATTTCTTCTCACATCAGTGTTGGCAATTTGTACTTTTCTAGGAATTTTTCCATTTCACCCAAATTTTCAAATATATTGGCATAAATTTGTTCATTATATCCTCTTATTATCTTTTAGGAATCTGCATAATTTGTAATATTATCCCTCTTTTCATTATTGTATTGATTATTTACTGCCTTTTCTCTTTTTTCTCTATCAGTATTATCAATTTCGTTGGTCTTTTCAAAGAATCAACTTTGGATTTGCTTTCTAATCAATTACATTTTTGTTTTTGTTTTATATTTCCATTGATATTTTCTCTTTTCTTTATTATTTCCTTCTTTCTACTTACTTTGGGTTTTAAATACTGTTAAACTCATCTATTAAATTTTTTATTTCCATCATTATTTTTTCAGTTCCAGAATTTCCGTTCAAATCTTTTTTTTTTTTTTGTGACGAAGATTGGCCCTGGGCTAACATCCGTGCCCATCTTCTTCTACTTTTATATGGGACACTGCCACTGCATGGCTTGACAAGCCGTGCGTTGGTGCGCACCCGGGATCCAAAACTGTGACTCCCAGGCCGCTGAAGTGGAGTTCGCACACTTAAGCACTATGCCACCGGGCCAGCCCCCTGTTCAAATCTTTTTTAGACAGCCCAATTCTCACGTGAAATTCTCCATTTTATCATCTATTTTCTTGACCATATCAATAATGATTATTTTAAAGTTTATGCCTGATAACTCCAATATGTAGATTGCCTCTTCTGAAATTGTCTGTTGTTTGTCTTTGTTTTCAGTCATTTCATCCTAGTTCCTGGTA
The DNA here is from genome assembly GCF_020826845.1 of Diceros bicornis minor. Lineage (NCBI taxonomy): Eukaryota > Metazoa > Chordata > Mammalia > Perissodactyla > Rhinocerotidae > Diceros > Diceros bicornis. Next base: position 51,026,816 of record NC_080749.1, read on the forward strand.
TGCCTGGTAAATTTTAATTGAATACTTTATATTGAGTATAAAAAATTGTGTAGGGGGCTGGCACCATGGCGTAGTGGTTAAGTGCATGCGCTCTGCTGCTGGCGGCCTGGGTTGGGATCCTAGGCGGGCACTGACGCACCGCTTGTCAGGCCGTGCTGTGGCGGCAGCTCATATGAAGTAGAGGAAGATGGGCATGGATGTTAGCCCAGGGCCAGTCCTCCTCAGCAAAAAGAGGAGGATTGGCATGGATGTTAGCTCAGGGCTGATCTTCCTCACAAAAAAAAATAAAAATAAAAGAAACAATGCTTGGGAGGGTGAGTAGCAGAGCGACATTGATCCCGCTGCCATCTGATTTCACTGACTAGAGTGATGTGGAAAAATAGAAAACTTTTTGACCAAGCAGCTCCAAGTAGTAATCATTCTTTAAAACTAATTCACTACTTATGTGACTCTTTATAATCCTTATTATGTCTCAAATTGGAAAAGTTGGAGGTGCTTTTTAACACAAGTTTTAGAAGAGAGACTTGCAAATTCTTTTCTTCCAGCACAGCCCCTTCCAGGGGGCAGATAAAGATAAGGGTATTTCCCACACCTGAGTGCCTTTGCCTCTGCTGCCTCAGAGTTGACTGATTTTCATCTGGGCTCCTGTCTTCTCTCACCCGTGAGGAAGGCTTCTCTCTATTGTCCCTTCTTGTTTGTATAGTTATTTCAACCAATAATTAGATAATTGCCTCAGTTATAATAGAAGAGAAAGGGTATTAGAACTAAGACCTTACAAATTAAAACCCCTTACTTGTAACCTCTTATTTGTACATTGACCCTACCTTAATTGCCATGTCACTTCAGTTACGAAAAATTTAAAGGATTAGCTTATCATAAATATTAAATATTATTTTTATCTTTATAAAAATGTTTAAGAAATCAGTTTGCAGAGTAACATATATTATATGTACTGTTCTGTTAAGCTGCATACGCTCGCGTGTGTGTGTGTGTGTGTGTGTGTTGTGTGTGTAGAGAAAGAGACGCTTGAGATCAAGAGCAACAGTGAACTCTACTCCAAAAGAATGGTCGCTGAAGCAGTAAGAGCGTCTAGTTTCAAATGGTAGGATTTAGGATGACATTTTTTAACTTTTCTATATTGTTTAAAATATCTACAATGAACACGTTATCTTTATGAAAAGAGAAAAAAACAATTAAATTACTTTTATTGGCCATACTGTAGTTTCTGAAGTTGATTTGATTGCCTATCTTACTCTTCACAGCTTAAGAACATTTAGGAAATTTCCTAAAGTCACCAACAAGCAAGTGACACAGCCAGAATCCAAATTCAGATATACTGACTGCTAAACTGGGATCTTAGTATGTCCTTACTGGGTTTTTGTTTGTTAGTTTGTTTTTGTTTTTTTATTGTCTTTATGCTGCAACAGAAAATGCAGCAGAAATTGACTTTGCTAGGACTCTTAAGGAAGCTGAAATAAGCTCTTTCCACAAAGTCCCTGGGTTGGCATTTTATGATACCATGGATCTTCACTTGAAAGACTCATAGGATTGACATTTTCTCCTTTGAGATAATATCCTCAGTGTGCCAATTTTTCATCATTTTCCATAAGCCACAAGACCCTTCATTTGAATTCACCATAGGATGAAAAATAGGGCACCTTAATAGAGGGAAAGGGTGAGAGTATTCATTTTTTTCTCACTAGCTAACAGATTGGCACTAGCCATCAGCAACTGTAAATGTAAAAAATGTGAATGGCAGAGACTGGCCCCATGGCTGAGTGGTTCAAGTTCCCCACACTCCGCTTCAGCTGCCTGGGTTTGCAGGTTCAGATCCTGGGTGCAGACCTACTCCACTCATCAGCCATGCTGTGGAGGCATTCCACACACAAAAAATAGAGGAAGACTGTGACAGATGTTAGCTCAGGGATAATCTTCCTCAAGCAAAAAAAGAGGAAGGTTGCCAACAGATATTAGCTCAGGGCAAAATCTTCCTCACCAAAAAAAAAAAAAAATGTGAATAGTAATTATATGGGTTCTCAGTTTAGGTCTCAGCAGGCTACAACTAGTCTTAGCATTGGCATTCCTTTCCTCTCTTCACCTATTTTATGACTGATACAGGGCAGGCCCTCATATTCTGACTCTGTAATTCATAGCAATAGCAAATGATAAATGACCAAGGGCCCTCACCAGCATGATCTGGCTTGTGATCTTTCAGAATCATGCTGCTAATGGGAGAACAAAGACTTTTTGCATTGGTGATGTCAGAATGAGTAAAGAATCTGAGGTTTTTAATAAGTTTGCTCAAGTGTTTTGTCTTGCATTCTACATGCGTGTGCATTTTATATATTCTTCCTATGGTATAATTTATTTCTTTCAGAAAAAAAAATGATACTTCTATAAGGCATAAAGACATAGTTTTTCACAGAATATATAAGTAAATCCTGAAGGCAAGCCATGAGGGACTTTTCAGATGGTTAAATTTGTTATGTATACATAACAATTTAGCCTGTATACATTTACCAAATACCTATATGCCAGGCACTGAAGTTAGAGAAATGAATAAAACTATGGCCTCTTTTTTTAAGGAATTTATGGTCCAGTAAAGCAATAAAACCTGATAAATATTATAATCAATGTATTCACAGAGTGTTATGATGGCACAAAGAAGGGCACACCTACCCGTCCTTCAGAGGGAGAGAGGGAATAACGGTTAGAGAATAAAATGACATATAAGCTGAATATTGAAAGATAAGTAATTCATATGGTTGACAATGAGGAATAAGGAATATATAATAATAATCCTTTTGGTAGGACTTTATAGTTCTCAACAACCTTTCGTGATAGGTATTTTTAACTACCTGGGACCTCCTTACCATGTATTATTTTTATCCAAATTGGAAAGGAAGAAGTAAAATTATCGCTGTTCAAAGATGACATGACCGTGTATGTAGAAAACCCTAAAGAATACACACACACACAAACTGTTAGAGCTAATAAATAAATTCAGCAAAGTTGCAAGATACAAAATCAACACACAAAAATCACTTGTATTTCTATACACTAGTACTGAGCAATCCAAAAAGGAAATTAAGGAAAAAATTCCACTTACAATAGCATCAAAAAGAATAAAATAGTTAGGAATAAATTTAACCAAGGGGACAAAAGACTTGTACATTGAAAACTACAAAACATTGCTGAAACAAATTAAAGAAGACATGAATAAATGGAAAGACATCCCACGTTCATGGATTGGAAGACTTAATAGTGTTAAGAAGGCAATAATCCCCAAAGTGACCCTCAGATTCCATGTAATCCTATCAAAATCCCAATGACATTTTTTGCAGAAATAGAAAATTCAATTCTAACATTTATATGGAATTGCAAGGGATCCCAAATAGCCAAAACAATCTTGAAAAGGAAGAACAAAGTTAGACAATTCATGCTTCCTGACTTCAAAATTTACTACAAAGCTAGAGGAATCAAAACAGTGTGTTACTGGCATAAATATAGACATACACAGCCATGGAAAATAATTAAGAGTCCAGAAATAAACCCATACATCTATGATCAATTGGTTTTTGACAAGCATGCCATAACCACTCAATGGGGAAAGAATAATCTTTTCAACAAATGGTACTGGAACAACAGTACATCTACATGCAAAATAATGAAGTTGAATCCCTACCTCACACACCATAAACAAAATTTAACTCTAAATGAATCAAAGACTTAAGATAAAACTATAAAACTCTTAGAAGAAAACATATGGCAAATCTCCACAACCTTGGATTTGGCAATGGTTTCTAAAATATGACACCAAGAGCACAAGCAACAAAAGAAAAATAGATAAATTAGACTTCATCAAAATTAAAAATCTTTTGTACATCAAAGAATGCAATCAATACAGTAAACAGGGGCTGGCTCAGTGGTGTAGTGGTTAAGTTCATGTGCTCCACTTTGGCAGCCCACGGTTCGCTGGTTCAGATCCTGGGCATGGACCTATGCACCACTCATCAAGCCATGCTGAGGTGGCGTGCCACATAGAGCAACTAGAAGGATGTACAACTATGACATACAACTATCTACTGGGGCTTTAGGGAGAAAAAAGGAGGACGATTGGCAACAGATGTTAGCTCAGGGCCAATCTTCCTCCAAAAAAAAATGGAGTAACAGACAACCCACAGAATGGAAGAAAAGATTTGCAAATCATATGTATGATAAAGGTCCAGTACCCAGAACATATAAAGAACTCCTACAACTCAGACTAACAACCCAGTTTAAAAATAGGCAAAGAATTGTATAGACGTTTCTCCAAAGAAGATAATAGAATGTCCAAAAGGCACATGAAAAGCTGTCATTAGACATTAGGGGAATGCAAATCAACACTACTATGAGATACCACTTCACACACATTAGGCTGATCAGAGGAATAAAAACCAGAAAATAACAATGTGGAGAAATTAGAACCTATGTGCATTCGTGGTGGGAATGTAAAACAGGGCAGCCGCTATGGAAAACAGCTGGGTGTTATCTGAAAATGTTAAACATAGAATTACAATATGACCCAGCAATTCCACTCCTGGGTATATAACCAAAAGAAGTGAAAACAGGGACTCAAACAAATGCTTGTTTGCCAATGTTCACTTTAGCGTTATTCACAGTAGCCACAAGGTGGAAATAACCCAAGCGTCCATCAACAGATGAATAGATAAACAAATTGTGGAATATCCATATAATGGAATATTATTCAGCCATGAAAAGGAGTACAGTTTTGATACATGCTACAACATGGATAAATCTTGAAAACATTATGCTTCGTGAAATGTCAGACACAAAACCACAAATATTGTATGATTCTACTTATACGAAGCACCTACAGTAGTCAAATTCATAGAGACAGAAGATAGAATGGTGGTTACTAGGGTCTATGGGGAGAGAGGAATGGAGAGTTATTGCTTAATGGATACACAGTTTCCACTTGGGATGATGAAAAATCTGGAGATGGATAGTGGTGATGGTTGAACAATACTGTGAATGTACTTAATGCCACTAAATTGTACACTTAAAAATTATTAAAATGGTAAATTTTATGTTCACAGCCCCAAGATAACATCTGTTGCCAATCCTCCTCTTTTTGCTGAGGAAGATTGGCCCTGGGCTAACATCCGTGCCCAACTTCCTCTACTTTATATGGGACACTGCGACAGCATGGCTTGACAAGCGGTGCATTGTCCGTGCCTGGGATCCGAACCCACGAACGCCAGGCCACCAAAGCAGAGCACATGAACCTAACCACTATGCCACAGGGCCAGTCCCTATCCTACTTTCTTTTTTTTTTTTTCCTAGTCCAATTTCTTTCTTTTTTTTTAATTGTGAAATTGTTGTTGTATATTATTGTTTGTCAGTCACCATATAAATGCATCCTTCCACCCCTTGTGTCCACCTCCCACCCCCTTGCCCCTGGTAACCACCAAACAGTTGTATCTGTCTGTGTGTTGGTTTATCTTCCACAAACGAGTGAAATCATGCAATGTTTGTCTTCCATTTTCTGGTTTATTTCACTTAACATAATACCCTCCAGGTCCATCCATGTCATTGCAAATAGGACGATTTTGTCTTTTTTTATGGCTGAGTAGTATTCCATAGTATATATATACACCACATCTTCTTTTTTTTTCTTTTTTTTTCCCTTTTTCTGCCCAAGGCCCCAGTAGATAGTTGTATGTCATAGTTGCACATCCTTCTAGCTGCTGTATGTGGGACGTGGGCTCAGCATGCCCAGAGAAGCGGTGCGTCGGTGCGCGCCCAGGATCTGAACCCGGGCCTCCAGTAGTGGAGTGCGCACACTTAACCACTAAGCCACCAGGCCAGCCCCATATAACACATGTTCTTTATCCAATCATCAGTCAAGGGACACTTGGGTTGCTTCCATGCCTTGGCTATAGTAAATAATGCTGTGATGAACATAGGGGTATATAAACTTCTTTGGATTGTTGATTTCAGGTTCATTGGGTAGATACCCAGTAATGGGATAGCTGGATCATAAGGTATTTCTATTTTTAATTTTTTGAGGAATCTCCACACTGTTTTTCGTAGAGGCTGTGCCAGTTTGCATTCCCACCAGCAGTGGATTAGGGTTCCCATTTCTCCACAGCCTCTCCAGCATTTGTTGATTTTTGTCTTGGTGATTATAACCATTCTAACAGGTGTAAGGTGATGTCTTACTGTGGTTTTGATTTGCATTTCCCTGATTATTAGTGATGTTGAACATCTTTTCATATGCCTGTTGGCCATCTGTGTATCTTCTTTGGAGAAGTGTCTGTTCATTTCCTATGCCCATTTTTTGATCGGGTTGTTTGTTTTTTTGTTGTTCAGTTGCATGAGTTCTTTATATAGTATGGAGATTAATCCCTTGTCTGATATATGGTTTGCAAATATTTTTTCCCAGCTGATGGGTTGCCTGTTCATTTTGATCCTAGTTTCATTTGCCTTGTAGAAGCTCTTTAATCTGATGAAGTCCCACTTGTTTATTTTTGCTCTTGTTTCCGTTGTCTGAGAATACATGGAATTCGAGAAGATCCCTTTATGGCCAATGACAAATAGTGTACTACCTATGTTTTCCTCCAGGAGTTTTATAGTTTCAGGTCTCACCTTCAGGTCGTTGATCCATTTTGAGTTAATTTTTGTGTATGATGAAAGAAGATGGTCTACTTTCATTCTTTTCCAAGTGGCTGTCCAGTTTTCCCAGCACCATTTGTTGAAGACACTTTCCTTTCTCCATTGTATGTTCTTAGCTCCTTTGTCAAAGATTAGCTGCCCATAGATGTGAGGTTTTATTTCTGGGCTTTCAAGTCTGTTCCACTGATATCTGTGTGTCTGTTTTTGCTTTTTTTTTTTTTTGGTGAGGAAGGTCAGCCCTGAGCTAACATCTGATGCCAATCCTCCTCTTTTTGCTGAGGAAGATTGGCCCTGAGCTAACATCCGTGCCCATCTTCCTCTACCTTATATGGGATGCCGCCACAGCATGGCTCGACAAGCAGTGGGTCGGTGCGTGCCCGGCATCCAAACCGGCGAACCCTGGGCTGCCAGAGCAGAGCGCATGCACTTAACCACTTGTGCCACCAGGCCGGCCCCTGTGTGTCTGTTTTTGTATCAGTACCATGCTGTTTTAATTACTATCGCTTTGTAGTATGTTTCGAAGTCAGGGATTGTGATGCCTCCAGCTTTGTTCTTTTTTCTCAGGATTGCTTTAGCTATTCGGGGTCTTTTTTGCCCCATATGAATTTTAGTATTCTTTGTTCTATTTCCGTGAAGAATGTCCTTGGGATTCTGATTGGGATTGCATTGAATCTGCAGATTGCTTTAGGTAGTATGGACATTTTAACTATGTTTATTCTTCCAATCCAACTGCATGGAATATTGTTCCATTTCTTTATGTCATCATTGATTTCACTCAACAATGTCTTACAGTTTTCATTGTATAGGTCTTTCACTTCCTTGGTTAAACTTATTCCTAGATATTTTATTCTTTTTGTTGCAATTGTAAATGGGATTGTCTTCTTGAGTTCTCTTTCTGTTAGTTCGCTGTTGGTATATAGAAATGCAACTGATTTTTTGTGTGTGTGAGGAAGATCAGCCCTGAGATAACATCCAATGCCAATCCTCCTCTTTTTGCTGAGGAAGATTGGCCCTGGGATAACATCCATGCCCATCTTCCTCTACTTTATATGGGACGTCCCCACAGCATGGCTTCACAAGCGATGTGTGGTGCACACCCGGGATCTGAACCTGCGAACCCTGGGCCACTGAAGCGGAGTGCATGCACTCAACTGCTGTGCCACCAGGCCAGCCCTTCTAAGTTGATTTTGTACCCTGCAACTTTGCTGTAGTTGTTGATTATTTCTAATAGTTTTCCAATGGATTCTTTAGGGTTTTCTATATATAAGATCATGTCATCTGCAAACAGCGAGAGTTTCACTTCTTCATTGCCTATTTGGATTCCTTTTATTCCTTTTTCTTGCCTAATTGCTCTGGCCAGCACCTCCAGTACTGTGTCAAATAAGAGTGGTGAGAGTGGGCACCCTTGTCCTCTTCCTGTTTTCAAAGAGATGGCTTTCAGTTTTTCCCCATTGACTATGATGTTGGCTGTGGGTTTGTCATATATGGCCTTTATTATGTTAAGGTATTTCCTTCTATACCCATTTTGTTGAGAGTTTTATCATAAATTGATGTTGGGTCTTGTCAAATGCCTTCTCTGCATCTATTGAGATGATCATATCATTTTTATTCCTCATTTTGTTAATGTGGTGTAGCACATTGATTGATTTTCAGATGTTGAATCATCCCTGTGTCCCTGGTATAAATCCCACTTGATCATGGTGTATGATCTTTTTAATGTATTGCTGTATTTGGTTTGCCAATATTTTGTTGAGGATTTTTGCATCTTTGTTCATCAGGGATATTGGTCTGTAGTTTTCCTTCTTAGTATTGTCTTTGTCTGGCTTTGGTATCAGGGTGATGTTGGTCTCATAGAATGTATTTGGAAGTGTTCCATCTTCCTGTATTTTTTGGAATAGTTTGAGAAGGATAGGTATTAAATCTTCTTTGAATGTTTGGTAAAATTCTCCAGAGAAGCCATCTGGTCCTGGACTTTCATTTTTTGGGAGGTTTTTGATTACTGTTTCAATCTCTTTACTTGTGATTGGTCTATTCAGGTTCTCTATTTCTTCTTGATTCAGTTTTGGGAGGTCATATGAGTCTAAGAATTTATCCATTTCTTCTAGATTGTCCAATCTGTTGGCGTATAGTTTTTCATAGTATTCTCTCATAATCTTTTGTATTTCTGTGGTATCTGCTGTAATTTCTCCTTTTTCATTTCTAATTTTATTTATTTGAGTCTTCTCTTTTTTTCTTGGTGAGTCTGGCTAAGGGTTTGTCAATTTTGTTTATCTTCTCAAAGAAGAAGCTCTTTGTTTCATTGATCCTTTCTACTGTTTTTTTAAATTTCAATTTCATTGATTTCTGCTCTGATTTTTATTATTTCCCTCCTTCTGCTGACTTTAGGCTTTGTTTGTTCTTCTTTTTCTAATTCTGTTCAGTGTAGTTTGAGGTTGCTTATTAGGGCTTTTTCTTGTTTGTTAAGGTGGGCCTGTATTACTATGAGTTTCCCTCTCAGGACCGCTTTTGCTGCATCCCATTTGAGTTGGTATGGTGTATTTTCATTTTCATTTGTCTCCAGATATGATTTAATTTCTCCTTTAATTTCATTGATAATCCGTTGGTTGTTTAGTAGCATGTTGTTGAGTCTCCACATCTTTGTCACTTTCCCGGTATTTTTCTTGTAGTTGATTTCTAGCTTCATGGTGTTACGGTCGGAGAAGATGCTTGTTATGATTTCAATATTCTTAAATCTATATAAGCATGCCTTGTTTCCCACCATATGATCTATTCTTGAGAATGTTCCATGCACTCTTGAGAAGAATGTGTAATCTGCTGTGTTTGGATGGAGTGCTCTATATATGTCTATTAGGTCCATCTCATCAAGTTTTTCATTTAAGTCCATTATTCCCTTATTGATTTTCTGCCTGGATGATCTATCCATTGATGAAAGTGGGGTGTTAAGATCCCCTACTATTATCGTGTTGTTGTTAATATCTCCTTTTAGGTTTGTTAATGGTTTCTTTATGTACCTTGGTGCTCCTATGTTGGGTGCATATATATTTAAAAGTGATATGTCTTCTTGGTGGAGTGTCCCTTTTATCATTATATGTTGCCCCTCTTTGTCTCTCATTACCTGTTTTATCTTGAAGTCAACTTTGTCTGATATAAGTATGGCAACATCTGCTTTCTTTTGTTTGCCATTAACTTGGAGTGTTGGCTTCCATCCTTTCACTCTGAGCCTGTGTTTGTCTTTAGAGCTGAGATGTGTTTCCTGGAGGCAGCACATTGTTGGGTCTTGTTTTTTAATCCATCCCACTACTCTGTGTCTTTTGATTGGAGAGTTCAGTCCATTTACATTTAGGGTAATTATTGATATATGAGGACTTATAGTTGCTATTTTATCACTCTTTTTCCAGTTCTTTTGCATTTCTTTTACTTCTCGTCCTGTGTGTTTCAGACTACCAATTCGGTTTGGTAGTTCTATACGGGGGTTCTCTTAGTTTTCTCTGTCTTTATCGTGTGTGATTCTGTTCTGATTATTTGGCTAGTGGTTACCGTGAGGTTTGTATAAAAAATCTTGTGGATATGATAGTCCATTTTTTGATGGCCTCTCATTCCCTTAGACTAAGTCAATTCAATCTCTTTCCTCTTCCCCGTCTAAGTTATTGTTGTCACATCTTATTCCTTCTTGTGTTGTGAGTTTGTGATTGACATGATGAGGTTGTATTTATTGTTGTTGCTTAGCTTCCCTTGATCTTTGGTTTTTATAATTAAGTGTTTGCTAGTCTATTGTGATAGAGAGCTGCAATTTTTCTGGTTTTGTCGACCTATTTTCCTCTTTGTTCAAAACTTTGTTGTTTTTTTTTTAATTTTTTATTTATTTATCTTTTCCCCCAAAGCCCCAGTAGATAGTTGTATATCATAGTTGCACAGCCTTCTAGTTGCTGTATGTGGGACGCGGCCTCAGCATGGCCAGAGAAGCAGTGCGTCGGTGCGTGCCCAGGATCCGAACCCGGGCTGCCAGCAGCGGAGCGCGGGCACTTACCCGCCAAGCCACGGGGCTGGCCCAGTTCAAAATTTTGAATCCCCTTTCTCTTTTTTTCCTCAGGGATGAGGGTCTTCTTGAGCGCTTCTTGTAGTGGGGGTCTTGTGGCAATGAACTCCCTCAGCTTTTGTTTATCTGGGATAGTTATTATTTCTCCATCATATCTGAAGAATATTTTCACTGGATAGAGTATTGTTGGCTGAAAGTTTTTGTCTTTCAGAATTTTGAATATGTTGTTCCACTCTCTCCTAGCCTGTAAAGTTTTTGTCAAGAAATCAGCTGAGATCCTGACAGGAAATCCTTTGTACGTTTTTTTTTTTTTTTTTTTGTCTAGCTGCCCTTAATATTTTTCCTTTGTCATTGATTTTTGTCAGCTTTACCACTATATGCCTTGGAGAGGGTCTTTTCCTGTTGATATATTTAAGAGATCTATTTATTTCATTCACTGCTATTTCTAGCTCCTTCCCCAGGTTTGGGAAGTTCTCAGATATTATTTCTTTGAACAAGTTCTCTTCTCCTTTTTCCCTCTCTTCTCCCTCTGGAATACCTATACTCCTTATGTTGGATTTCCTAATTGAGTCAGATATTTCTTGGAGAGTTTCTTCATTTCTTTTTAGTCTTAGCTCTCTTTCCTCCTCCATCTGGAGCATTTCTTCATTGCTGTCCTCAATATTGCTAATTCTTTCCTCCATATTGTCAGCCCTGATGCTTAAGGCTTCCAGATTTGTCTTTATCTCCTCTATTGTGTTTTTCATCTCTAAGATTTCTGATTGGTTTTTCTTTATAGTTTCAATCTCTTTTGTGAAGAAACTCGTGATTTCATTGAATTGTCTATCTGTGTTTTCCTGTATTTCATTAAGATTTTTTATGATGGCTATTTTGAATTCTCTGTCATTAACATTATACATTTCTGTGCTTTCTGGGTTGACTTCTGGGCACTTGTCATTTTCCTTTTGGTCTGGAGATTTAATATATTGTTGCATAGCGCCTGTCGGTGTTGGCTTATTTTTCCTCATACTGAAAATATATGGTTGCTGTTTCCTCTTGCCACTGCTGGGTGGGGGTCAAGGGCTGTGTATTCTGGCCCTCCTCGATCCTCGGGCGCTCTGGTCAGTCCCCATCTGAGCTGAGGCATGGCTGAACTGAAGCATGGCTGATCTGAATCACGCTGAGTGGAGGCTGCTGGGGGTGAAGCATGGGAACAGCTGGAGATGGAGTGTGGGAACAGCTGGGACTGGAGTGCAGCTAGGCCAAAGCAGCTGGAGCTCAGGTGCAGGTGGGTTGATGCACCTGCAGCTGAAGTGCCACCGGGCTGAAGAAGCAGGAACTGGAGTGCCACTGGGCCAAAGACGCTGGAACTGGAGTGCAGCTGGGCCGAAGTTGCTGGAACTGGAGTGTGGCTGGCCTGAAGTTGCTGGCGCCAAGACAGCTGGAGCCTGAGCACGGCCAAGCCAAAGCAACTGGAGCCAGGTGGCAGTCAAAGGAAAGGAGCTGGGGGCAGGGCATAGTTGAGTTGATGCAGCTGTGGCCCAGGCACAGTCAAGCCAAAGGAGCTGGGGCCATGGTGCGATCCAGCTGGAGCAGCTGGGGCTGTGGAGCAGTGGGCCCTGAGCTGCCACCACCTCTGGTGCAGTGTCGCAGGCACGCCGTGCTGCTGGTGGGGCTCTGGCGCCTGGGGGCTGCTGCCTTTGGGGGCGGGGCTGAGCTGAAGTGCCGCTGTGCTAAAGCGCTGGGTGGGCTGCCTGTGGGAGGGGTGCTTAATTTCACCTCCCCTATCTCAGAAGACTCTTGCCTCACGTCTCTCTCTGCTCTCCTGGGGGGCTAGCTTATGGAAAGTACCCTCACAACAGTTCCACTCCCTCTGCAGGGGGATTTCCCACAGCCTGTGGGGGGTCTTGGGGAGCCCATTTTTCCTGCAGAGAGCCGCCCCTCCCCCTCTTGGAGAGCCACATGGTCTCAGTCTTAGGATCGCAGTCCTTGGGGAAGGAAGGGAGCTCCTCTTGCCTCCTTCCAGCTACTCTGCGGATTCCAGCACCTCAGTCCTCAGGGGTACAGCTGCCTGGGTGTCTCAGACATCCCCTGTGTTGCGTGAATAGCTTCTGTTGGAATATGAATGTCCTTTTTGTTGTGTCTTAGAGGGGGAGAGTTCAATAGGGGAAGCTCACTCCGCCATGATGCTGATGTCACTCGCCTCCAATTTCTTAATTGTTCCTATTTTCTTTTTGCCAAAAATCTACTTGGCAATCAACTCAACTGAAAAGTACTTTAGGACTTTTTCATGTTTTTGTCCTCCATAGGGGCTTCAGAATTTCTTGCTGTCTTTTTGTCTGTGTGTGTGAGGAAGATCAGCCCTGAGCTAACATCCATGCTAATCCTCCTCTTTTTGCTGAGGAAGACCAGCTCTGAGCTAACATCTATTGCCAATCCTCCTCATTTTTTTCCCCCAAAGCCCCAGTAGATAGTTGTATGTCATAGTTGCACATCCTTTTAGTTGCTGTATGTGGGACGAGGCCTCAGCATGGCCAGAGAAGCGGTGCGACGGTGCGCACCGGGATCCGAACCCAGGGCTGCCAGTAGTGGAGCGCGCACACTTAACCGCTAAGCCACTGGGCTGGTCCTCTTGCTGTCTTTCTGCACACTGATACAAACACCTACTCACTCACTTTTCAGAAGCAAATGCGTAGTTTAAAACATTTATCTCCAAATGAACTCACCAGTGTTTTTGTAAACCTTCAGGTAAAGGGATTGCTACATTACCCATTAGGTTCTTTAAGTGGCAACAGTATTTCCATAGGTTGACTCTGTTTATGTAAAGTTGCACAAGCAAAATCCATCACTTTTTTTTGTTGTTTCCCCAAACTTCCGTGTGACTGAAAGAATAAAAATAAATGAAATGGGCCGGCCCCGTGGTGTAGCACTTAAGTGCATGCACTCCGCTGCTGGCAGCCCCGGGTTTGGATCCCGGGCACGCACCAACGCACTGCTTGTCAGGCCATGCTGTGGCAGCGACCACATATAAAGTGGAGGAAGATGGGCACAGATGTTAGCCCAGGGCCAGTCTTCCTCAGCCAAAAGAGGAGGATTAGCATGGATGTTAGCTCAGGGCTGATCTTCCTCACGAAAAATAAATAAATAAAAATAAATAAATGAAATGGTCATAAACCACTCAAGTTTTCTGATTTTTTCAATGATGCTGATATGTCTTCTTTTTATTTCACATCAATTCAACAAATAACAATTGACTTGGCTATTGAAAGGTTTTGTGGCAGGCATTGAATGAGATAGACACAAAATTGTCTAACACGTGGTTCTTGCCTTCCAGGGACTAACAGTCTTGAACAGAGTTCAGCAAACTGCAGGTGAAATCTGCCAGCTGCCTACTTTTGTATAGCTCACCAGCTAAGGATAGTTTTTACCATTTTATATGGTAGAAAAAAATCAAAGGAAGAATTATATTTTGTGATGTGAAAATTATGTGAAATTCTAATTTCAGTGTTCAAAAATCAAGTTTTATTAGACCATGGCTATACTAATTCATTTACAGGCTGACTAGGGCTGCTTTCATGCTACAACAGCAGAGCTGAGTAGTTACGACAGAGACTGTATAGCCCACACAGCCTAAATTAATTACTATCTAAACATTCACAGAAAGCCTGCCAACCTCTGATCGAGAAGGTGAAGTGAAATGCTTATGGAAATAACAGCAAATTCAGGTAGGATGGGATAAACACCATGTGAGTGGCACCCCCCAGTTGCTGAGTGCTGGGAGACTGCAAAGGAGAGCAGGGCGATCAAAGAAGGCTTCATGGAAGCAGCAGCTCTCACGCTGGTCCTTGAAGGATGGCAAGCGTTTTCAATTGTCGATTTTCAATTGTCAATTTTTCAATTTCAGTTATCGCTTTTCAATTGTCACTTTCAATAAGCGACAATTAGGAAAAGAAAACTCTAAACAAAGGAAAGCGTTCTCACAGAGAAAGGAGAGGAAAAGTAAAAGGCAGTAAAGGCTTTGGGCATGACACCCCAACTCTATAATCAAGTAATTATTAGGAGCAAAGAATGTGAATAGCTAGTAGTTGCTCCCTCTTTATTACATGCTACAAATCATTAATAATCTCAGACATCAAATTTTAAATATAGTAGCATTTTAATTCTTACTCAACACTCTCATCTGGAATTCAGTGCATTGCAAGAATTATTAGAGCAAAGTGTGTTAAAAAATTGTATAGTCTGAGAGATAGGAGACATTTGGATGGGATTGGTCAATAGCCACACTCCTGGTGATTTGAATAAAATGGACGTGAACTTGTATGATTTTATTCTTCAGATGTGTCACTCTACCTAAAAAATGCCCCAGCATTTTGTAACTATGTTTTAATATGTCAAGTCTACATCTGCATGTCTAGTGACTTAAAAGGCAGTTAATAAAAATGTGCTAGCCCCCAGAATTTCTATATGATTGCCAAAGTAGATGAACTGTGTCAGTAATCCAAAGGTCCTGAGCCCCCCGGATTAATGGTCACTAAGTAGTCAATTTTTTACCCCTTTGCCAAGGTGTTTTCTTAGTTAGGAATCTTCCCAGAAAATCATCTCTTAGGAAAAAGCAAAGTTCCAACCCTTGGACCCTGAGATGATTAAGGTAACTGTTTTACTTGACAAACCATGGGGGAGGTTACAAAAGGAAATGTTTAGCTCTTGCTGCTGCCTTTGTACACATTCAAAGTGTAACAGGCTTCATGGACAAACTTGGCTGGGCAGCACGGCCAACGCCGGGACTGGCAGCACTTCACAGGGGACGTTGCTGGTGTTACAGAAAGATGTTATCTTCAGCAAGTTCCCCAAGATCTTCCCAATAATAAAGCCAATGAGCCTATCACAGGCAACCATCACAACAAGAGCTACATTGCCTGAGTTCAAATCCCAGCTCTACTCAGTTATTATTATTGACGGCTCCAATATATGAGTCCTCTAGAAAACCATGATACCCACTCTTCTCTTCCTGTCAAGGAGTCCTCAGTCTTTCCCAGGGTCCATTCTATTAGTGGCCCCACATTTTTTACCATATAGTATAAATTTCCATTTCTGTGCACCTTCTTTTCTTACCACCATTCATCAGACCCCACTGTGGTCCTTTATGAGATGTTAATAACTTCAGTCTCCGAAAAGGCCTGTCCTTTTAATTTGCAAGAAGGATGAAAAGGCAAGAACAATATTATTAGCGGTATCTATCTATTACTGGATAGTCAAGCTAGACACCATCTGAATTGTACTATATTTATAGCTGAGGTCCCTACAGCTGAGAGTGGGGCCACAGATACACTTAGATCTTCCAAGGGCCCCCAAAGATCTGAAAGCCCTTGTTGTCTAAAGATATTCCTCTAGCTCAAGAACTAAGTATGTGACTATTAGAATCAATGACAAAGGCCACTAACTTTTAGTACTCAAGAAATCTCATAAATACAAAGCTAGAAGGGCAGGGGTTGGGGTGAGGGGCTGTTGTTGAAGAATTATCTGTGAAAAGTCAGCTGTTTCAAAGCAGTTTCATTAAAGACTGAAGTTTTGTCCTATCAAAGACCTAATATAGTGTCTAATTTCAAACCTCTTCAGTGAAATTGTGTTTGTTTTTTTTTTGGATTTAAGAAATGTCAAGATTCATTGGAGTCAATAGATTAATTTTGATGATAAGAGAAGCTCCTAGAAAGCAGTCTCACTTGCCTTGAAAGCTTTCTAGTACTGCACCAGAGTGGATTACAAATAATTAATTTGTTTCTTTTGGGCTGCTGTGAATTCATAAAGAAAAAGAATGCTATTTTCCCTTTTTCCATTCAAAATATATGGCCAGGTCTTTGCATTTGAGTTTTGGGTTTCTTTGTCCCAGGAGAGATCAAAGTGTTTTTTATGTTTCCTAAACATTCTTTTGGGAAAGTTCAGCTCATGCAAGGAAATGATATGAAGGCTTCTATGCTTCTAAGGAAAGGAGAGTGTTCCCTCGGACTCCCAAGTATTGTTGGATCCCTGCAAGACAGGGAGAGGAGAGGGGTGGGACTCTATGAGGAAGGGAAGCCTCCACTAGCGTCCCTGCAGTGCCCTGGATGTGAAGGAGGGGCCGGACACAGGGATGCCTGCGGAGGACAAGAGCCTTGGAATAACGATGGGGCTTTCCATGACAAAGCCTGCAGAAATTAGAGAGGACCTTGGTGAAGGATTTCTCTGTGTTCTACCTGGAGCTGAACAGTGAAGGAGCAGGGTGTGACAGGGGCATCACGTAGCAAGAGGAGTGGATTGATAATGGTGACCACTGTAGTTCCAAGTCCCAGCCCTCTCCATCCTGTCCATAAGACCAGGGTTCTTGTGCAATCCCATGGCAGATGAGAGATTTATATGGAATTGTTTATTGACCTTGGCAAACAGGAATTCAGAAATAGATTCAATTTTATTTCAAAAATCAAAACAATATAACAAGTTGTTATGGAAAAATTCATACTTGCTATAGATTCCTTTACTCACCCATAAAGTGGGAATAATAATAACATCCCTCTCAGAGGTTACTGGTATGACCACATGAAACAGACTGTAAGATATGAAGCACACTTCAAATGTTTCTTATACTGTTACAGTCATCCTTAGACATGTTTAGCATAGACTTTCCTTTCCTTGCTTGAGTGTTGACTAACCACTTGTCATTGTCATTGTCGTCCTGTCTCCCCCCTCCCCGCCCCCCATCATCTCTCTCTCTCCTTTGTATTTAAATATGTGAAGGCTCAGTTCATTGCAGCCAGCAGGAGTAGTTCCATGAATATCAGGAATAGGAGATTAGCATAACAGAGACAGACCCTGGCCAGGCTCTGCTCTTCTGAGAGTTACCTTCCCTCCTCACACCAACACCCAGTGCTAGCATAAGGCCACGGAGCAGAAGCTCATACTGACGTCCAGGCTCCAACCCAGACCAATTAAATCAGTCTCTGTGAGTAGAGCCTGGCATTGCTAATTTTTGAAGTTTCCCAAGTGATTCTAACACGCAGCCAGATGGAGAACCCTGACCAAGGGGATGCTATTGCTTAGACAATATTAATAACTTTATTGACCTGTGCAGACAGGATAATTAAAGAAAGGGTTTGAAGGAGGTTGAATTTTCCATCAATTATTACAAGATTCCTCTTGGCCTTGTTATGAGTTCCATTTGTAAAATATGCACCTATGAAAAGGTTTTCTAGGTCAAGTCTACTTTCCCAGTCCAGGGAAATTGATTTAACCCTTTCCTGCACACAAAAAAGAAAGGATACTTATTTCTTCCCTGTGTGTGTGTGTGCATGTGTTTTGTTTTGTTTTGTTTAACATTTCTCTCTCTCTTTTTTTTTTTTTGTGAGGAAGATCAGCTCTGAGCTAACATCCACGCTAATCCTCCTCTTTTTTTGCTGAGGAAGACCAGCTCTGAGCTAACATCTATTGCTAATCCTCCTCCTTTTTTGTTTTTTTCCCCCAAAGCCCCAGTAGATAGTTGTATGTCATAGTTGCACATCCTTCTAGTTGCTGTATGTGGGACGCGAAGCAGTGCATCGGTGCACGCCTGGGATCCGAACCCTGTCTGCTGGTAGCAGAGCGCGCAATTACCCGCTAAGCCATGGGGCCAGCCCAACATTTCTCTTATTATCCACGCTAGGAATGACCTCTAAGTTACAGTGACTTTTGAGCATGGCTATTGTGAATGCAGAAATCTAGCCAAACAATGTAGGAAACTTGATTCAGCTTGAAAGCCACCACTGTGACACTCTCGAAGGAATTATATTGAAGGGGAAATGGTTTAAAATTCTGACTTGGAGACTAAGAGGCTTAATCAGATAATATAGATAACATTTAGATAAGTGTCTAAAATATGCAAGTGTACCACTCTTTTCAGAATTTTAGTAAATGTTCTGTAAACAATTTCTTTAAAGTGCTAGCAGATTTCTTGATTAGCAAAACTTTTTCTACTGGGAATAACCACTCTCTAATACCCTCTGCAACAGCCCTGTGAGGGAGATGTTCTTAGCTCCACTTAACACAAGATGAAGCAGCTTAAGATCATTGAAGCAATTTGCCCCAAGTTCCAAGACCTAGGAAATGGCAGAGCAGGGATTGGAGTCCATATCTGTCAGAACCAAAGTCTACACTCTTGACTATGAAGTTCTAGGGTCATTCTAGCTTTCTGAACAACAGCACCAAAAATCTTTTGCTCCCTTCAAAGTCTTATCTAGCCCAACCCAATTCCTGCCTCAAACAAGAATCTCAAACCCAAAGGCCTACAGGGCCCAGGCTGGTAACGCAAATGAGTTAAATATGGGTGTTATTTAAGAAAAAATCCACATGTTCTACAGTTTATAACTTGGCCACTGCTTAGCTTCAGCCAATTATTGTCTTGAGAGAAGTTAGTCCTAGTATTAGTAACCCCTAATTTTGTAACAGAAGCCAGAAATCCGGATTTTTGTGAGAAACACCCCAACTTCCAAATGTTGGCAATAAGTGTACTTGTTTTTAAAAGAACACTATATGGGACAACACTGAGCAGGATAAACTAGGTGAGCCACAGTTTGGGGAGAAAAGGGAGACTTTTTCAATATTCTTATCTTTTGATTACTGACAGACATTAGTTGATTTAAGTACAAGTAAATGGCTTTCTAGATAACACAATAAGAGAAAGGAATAATGCCCACAAGTCTGTGGTAGGTAAAAATAGTCACCTCATTAATTAAACAGAGTCTCACTTATACATATACCATGACAATAACCTTTGGTGATCTTAAATCAGATTTTATTCCTTGACGAGAAGGGTAAACATATAAACATGCTGTGTACCAACTACTGAAAATATAGGTATTATATGAAACTTATGCATATCTCCTTTGACAGCAAACTCACTGGAGTAATTTCAAGCTGAATCAAAATCAACTCATTCCTTTATGGCAAAAGCTCTCTTATCTGCAGCCAGCCCAGGCAGCATTATCAGGTTTGGAGGTAGGTTTTTGTTTTCCCCCAGGAATGACAACTTAAATGAAAAGCCCTCAGGTTGAATTACAGCAAAAAGAAAAAAATTCCTATTTTCTAAAATCTTTCTTTGACTCTCAGATCTCTGAACTAGAGATAGGGCTGGAATGTGGATGCAGACGGGAGTAGTAATGCCAGAATCTTTTCAATGAATGTGCTTCTGAGCACACCACTTTTTAAAGAAGTTTCCCAATATCACTCAATGGAAAAAAAATATTTATTTAATCTCTGGGCCTCATAATAAGTATTGAGCTAATATTTGTGTCTCCATTTCATTTACACCAGCTGTTCATATTAGTAACTATAGTATTTTCATTTGTGTCTTTGTTTTTGTTTTCTCCTCTCAGCTACATACAATTTTTTAAATAGTGGCTGTGTTCGAAGCTTTGTAATTTAAATTATTTTGAATGCATCACTGCATTTGTAAAGACAAGGCATTCAAATAACATGTACTGTAAGATTGAAAGATCAAAAGAGTACAAGCACAGAACAAAATAAGTCTCAGAGATCCATTTTCTCTTTGAGTTTACGGCTAATACAATCATTTCATTCTCAAGTTGAGGAAGAATCACACCCCTTCTATACAAATACAACTTTGGAAGTTGTTATTTTGTCATATCCAACATGCAGCTTGATAAATAATGAGTAGACCATACTACGTAGAATTGCTGAACTATATGGCAAAGATTTTGTAAAATCTAAATTTTAAACAGCATTAAGTCAAAATGTTTGATCTTTGAACTTCTGTCTCTTTTTATTTACTCGTGGGTCTCTCTGGTCTAGCTTGAAATGCACAGAGCTGAGACCTAGGAGTTTCAACACACCTTCAATAGGGAGCCAGAGAGTATGCTAAGTGAGATAAGCCAGACAGAGAAAGACAAATACTGCATGGTATCACTTATATGTGGAATCTAAAAAAGAAGTTGAACTCATAAAAACAGAGTAGAAAAGTAGTTGCTAGGGGCTGCAGAGGTGGGGGAAATAGGGAGAAATTGATAAGAGTACAAACTTTCGGTTATAAGATGAATAAGGTCTGAGGGTCTAATGATCTAATGTATAACGTGGTGACCATGGTTGATAAGACTGTATTATATAACTGAAATTTGCTAAAAGAATAGAACTTAAATGTTCTCACCAAAAAAAAAGTAAATATGTGAGGTGATGGATGTTTAATTAACTTGATTAGGGGAATCCTTTCACAATGTGTATGTATATCAAATCATCACATTGTACAGTTTAAATATCTTATAATTTTATTTGTCAATTATACCTCAATAAATCCGGGGGAAAAAATTGGGAGCCAAAGACAGCGAATGACTATATGAATGAAATTAAAATGTTGACAAGGGTCTTGCCATTTCTGAACGTTTCAAACTACGTAAGGAGAGCATTTTTCATTGCTAAAATGGGCATATGTATTTTAAAAATTAACATTTTTCTTATTTCAACCAGAAAAGTGAAAGTGAAATTGAAAGAATTTCCATCACACTTCAAAAGGATTTTTTAGCAACTCTAGATGCAAAGAAAAAAGAGCAGCTTCATATGGCGAGTTATCATATTAGAAAAAGAAAAGTAGCTAATGGATGGGAATACAGAACCTTGAGACAACTATCACCATATTTCTAGAAAGCTCATAGTTATTTTAAATATAAAATGGGCCAGATTTTCTATAAGTAATTTAGATTTTAAAAATTCATAAAGCTGCAAGAACTGCACTTACTCTGGTGGGCCCATAAGGATGCCATATTTTCCATGGTGACACTTTAATTAAAATTTTTTTTAAAAAACTTTTAAAGGTGGAAATCATGGCAAAAGATCAAAGAATGAGAAATAGGTGGCAGGCCGTAGTCAGTTCTACATCAATAGCATTCAGCCGCCGCCTCCTCCTATTTCTTGATAAAAACCCATTAATTCCTACTCCCTTCTGTGCTAACATTCGTTTCAAGAAAAATGTGCTTGGACCTGACTTGCACATGCTTTCACACAGAGGAGCAGAAGTGTAGAAACAGGCTGAACATCTGCAATAGCTCTGCTCAACTCACGGCTGTGCATCTGGCACCTCCACCCCTCCTCCATCCACGGACAATGTCCTTGCAAGGCCTGGAGGAGGAATTACCATCCCCTTTACTGCCTGAGGTGGAAAGAAGATCAGATAAGGGCACATAAAAAGGTTACACAGTGACCAACCAGGGGACAAGCATTTCTAACCCTGGGCTCATGGCAATAATCAAAAACCTACAAGCCCCTATATTTTTCCATACAATTTGGGCCAAAGATGCCTATGGGGTAGATTTTTATCTATGACATTTCTGAAATAAATTAGCTTATTTTGGAGAAACTGGATTTCCAGGAGAGAACAAAAGGACAAAGGTGGAGGATTAAATATGAGCATTCTAAAATGTGAACCTCTGCCCTACCACTACTTGTTTCAATTCTTGCTTTAATATGGGTAAAACATAGCACCTCAAGTTCTTATGTATAAATGGCACCTAGCCAATCTATATCTTTCTAAGTCAACTTCTTAAATTAAAGAGTAAAATATATATACAAATCATTAAGTATACAGGTAGATGAATTTATCACAAATTAATCTATGTAACCAGCACCAGATCAGAAAAGAGAACATTACCAACACCCCAGAAACTCCCCTCATGACCCTTTCAGTCACTCTTTTCCCCCAAGGGTAACCACTATTCTGACTTCTAGCCAGATAGGTTCATTTTAGGAAGTATCTATTTTAATGCAATTGAATTCGGTCTTTTTGAAGAGTATTTGGCTCCAGATAAAATCTGCAGATATGTATTAGACCAACCCAGCTATCCCCAGCATTCATTGTTTGCCTACTCAGCTACTCTGAGTACTACACAGTAAACACCATTTTGGAACAAAAGATCACAGATTTAGTCCCTGGTCTGCCACTAATTACCTGTGAAATCTAGAGGGAGTAATTTCTCCATTTTGGCCCCTAAATTTTTTTGTGTAAAGTAAGTACATTTAACTAGAAATGGTACAAGTTCTCTTCTGAAAGAATATACTCATCAGAATGGAAATATTAAGAATATATACTTTCATGGGCCGGCCCCGTGGCCTAGCGGTTAAATGTGCGCGCTCCGCTGCTGGTGGCCCAGGTTCGGATCCCAGGCGCGCACCCACGCACCGCTTGTCAGGCCATGCTGTGGCGGCGGCCCACATAAGGTGGAGGAAGATCAGCACGGATGTTAGCTCAGGGTCAGTCTTCCTCAGCAAAAAAAGAGGAGGATTGGCATGGATGTTAGCACAGGGCTGATCTTCCTCACCAAAAAAAAAAAAAAAAAAAGAATATATATTTTCAACTATATACCACTTTCAGGTAGGTATATATACTCATATATATTCAAATATAATATTCATATTCATATATATTCATGAGAATATATTCAATTATATATAATTATATATACACATATAACTCAATTATATATATAATTTATAATTTTACACTATATAAATATACAGAGAGAGATTTATAAAATATTATGCTTATTTACCCTCCGTCAAAGGCAAATATTTATTATGGCATTATGACATTATATATGCAGTAATAAGAGCATATCTGGGGTCCCTGCCCTCATACATTTTCCAGTCCTGCTCTGTCTTAACTTACACTGAGAAATTAAACAGTGATTAATAGTGGAGAGAGAGAACCATGGGACCAAACACATATGGGTCATTAGATGACATTTCTTCCTGAATGGACACAGAATTCAAGGAAACAGAGGATCTCTATATAGAACTCTAAAGTAGAGGAAGTTTATCTGTACTGTCTCAAGCCTGAATGATCTTTGCTTTTCCTCTACTCAGTGGGAACTCTCTCTCTTCCCCAAAGGGCTCTGTGCCCTTCTCTCTCCCTACCAAAATCTGTTATGAAGATTAGCTGAGTCTCATTAACGTGTAAATGGTCGCCAAGCCTAAATATTCTCTTTCACAGAAGTATTTACACTTAGCGAGACATTTTGATTTTACAGAATTTCATGTATCAGAGAGTCAGGAGGACAGGACCTCTTTTAGACAAGGAACAGCTAAAATCACCCTATTCACGTGACCACTAAAGCAGCCTTCTCTCCTAATATTAGTGGCCACTATTTGTTGAGTACTTACAATGGGCCAACATTGCACCAAGCTCTTTACATATATCATCTCATTTATTTCCACAGGGAGTACTATTATTATCAGTTGTATTTCACAGATGAAAAAACCGTCAGTCCCTACCCCAAGGGCATACAAGAGATGGCAGTAAATCCCATATTTGCCTTTCTGAAAGGCTAGTCGACCCTGGGTTTGGCACCAATTCCCAGTCAAAGGCAAAAGTAGAAACTGGAGGCCAAAGTTCTCCAGAGCAGTTCCAGGAAGGGAACTCATTCTTCTGGATCGTTGGTGGTGGAGGCCTGAGAGGCAAGGAAACATGGCTATTCGTTTTTGTGCTACTGGCACCTCCGGTCCTCCTCTTTGCACTGGACCCTTTCAGAAGCTGCATTAATGCTTTCAAGGCCCTGATAAGTTAAACAGCAGCAAGGTTCTAAAGGGGCGTTGAAATACTGCTCCACAAGGCCTACAGATCAACCTGCCAGGCAGCCCTGACTTCAAGCCATTCCCAACCAAGGTGTCATGGTAGCTTCTGAGGCCAATAGGGACATCAGCACAAGTCAAGGGCAGCCTCTGAATATCCTAACAGGGCATAATACATCCAACACTCCCCTCTGGACACAAGCGCCAACTGTTTCTTCTAAGTCTCAGAAGGCAATGCTGCAGAGTTGCCCCCAAGGGGCTTGTTTTGGACCATTTGTAGAATTATAAAGCCCTGAGGCTTTACAAAGGGCCATTTACTAGCCAAAGAGCCTAAATACTGCACTAAGAGAACACAACTTGGTAACAGGTATCCCCCTGGCACTTAACCCCCAGGCTATCTCTAACTATCTCAAGGTATACAAAGCAATACTCTAAAAGTGCTCGAAACGAAATAAATTCAAAGCCTAGGTAGACAGCCTCCCACAGTGCTTGGGATGGGAGGGGATGTTGAAACCTAATAGCAAAGTGCAGCAACTCCAAAAAAGTTAGGAATCATTGGCTACCTGTTGAAGCTACATCTCAACACATGATGATTGCATTGGTTTTAGAAAGATTACTGGCATTTTGTCCAGAAT
This sequence comes from Diceros bicornis minor, assembly GCF_020826845.1. Taxonomy (NCBI): domain Eukaryota; kingdom Metazoa; phylum Chordata; class Mammalia; order Perissodactyla; family Rhinocerotidae; genus Diceros; species Diceros bicornis. The sequence continues at coordinate 51,051,719 of NC_080749.1, forward strand.
GGCTTCAATGTCAGTCCAACATAATGGAAGGGTAAACTTGGGGCCACAGCAAGCCACAATCAGAGATTCATTTGGGGTAGCCCTGTTTATAGGACGACAGATTTAAGTCTTAAACCACTAAATTCGAAAAAATGAAAATATGTTCAATCCAGTTCAATAGCTCAGAAATGAATAAAATCAAGCTGCATTGTTTTAATCCAAACGAGAAGTTTTTTTCAAAATGTTATTTTCAAATATCTAGTTTTATCTAATTTTATGGTATGCTTTCTTATGGACCCTTACAATGCTGTGGTGTGTTTTAGGGGCCGTGATATGGCTGTGGCTTGGCTTAAGTGGACCACCAGCTTCTACGGAGATTTATCAGGGAGCGTAAGATAAACAGAAGTCAGAGGTATGTTCAGGATTGTTGGAGGGATTTGGAAGGAGGAGGAGGAGAAAGGGCATCAAAGACTTGCAGACCATCAGAGGTGAGCATGTCCAACTTCTCTGCGTTCCATTTCCTCTAATCTGGATTGGCATGTCTGACCAAATTCCTGCCTTCAGTGCCACTTTTAAAATCCTAAGAGATGAGAACATCAGAGCACTATTTATTATCTTCAAGAAAGGATGGTCTCAATTCAGAACGAGGCAGATCTATACTGACTGATATGAAGCAACTTCCAAGATATATTATTAAACGTAAAAAATAAATAAATAAAAGTTTAAGAATGGCGTGTAGGGGCCAGCCCCGTGGCTTAGCGGTTAAGTGCAGTCGCTCCGCTACTGGCGGCAGGGGTTCGGATCCCGGGCACACACCGAGGCACCGCTTGTCCGGCCATGCTGAGGCGGCGTCCCACATACAGCAACTAGAAGGATGTGCAACTGTGACATACAACTATCTACTGGGGCTTTGGGGGGAAAAAAAAAGGAGGAGGATTGGCAATAGATGTTAGCCCAGGGGCCAGCCCTGTGGCTTATCGGTTAAGTGCTCGTGCTCTGCTGCTGGCAGCCCGGGTTCGGATCCTGGTCGCACACCAACACACTGCTTCTCCAGCCATGCTGAGGCCACGTCCCACATACAGCAACTAGAAGGATGTGCAGCTATGACATACAACTATCCACTGGCGCTTTGGGGAGAAAATAAATAAATAAATAAAATCTTAAAAAAAAAAAAATAGATGTTAGCTCAGAGCTGGTCTTCAGCAAAAAGAGGAGGATTAGCATGGATGTTAGCTCAGGGCTGATCTTCCTCACAAAAAAAAAAAAAAAGAATGGCATGTATACTGTGCCATTTGCGTATCAAAAAGGGAGGAGATACATATACATAAACGCTTGTGTATACATAGAGTTTATCTAGATTCTAGAAGGATACATTAGAAAGAGATAAAGATAAAGGGATCGTGGAGCTATGTCTCCCTACACTATACACCTTTTGTAGTTTTACCTTTTTCCTAGTTTGAAAAGGTAATCATGAAATAAAATGCACCGTTTCACTAAGACAGCTGTATTTTCCAGGCCACTATTTGACCTATGGGACCTTGAAATTTTACATAGTCAGAGTACTGTGCAGAAATGAAGTCACCCAGTGATGTCTTAACACAGCCAGTCAAGCTTCACCCAAGATTTTAAAAGTGCAAATGTCAGTCCATTTTTGTTAAAGCTGCTTCTTTTGCTGCTGTTTTTAGTCTTATTTTTTTTCTCTTCAGATTTTCTGAAGATTAACATCTTCATGGTGGTGAAAGAGAAATCACAAAGACTTTGAAAGAGAAAATGTGTTATTATGTTAGTTGTCAAATAAAATCCCTCCCCTAATTCTCTGGAGAGAGAATTACAAAGAAAAGCTGAAGTCATTTAAGATTTATTTCTCTTTCCCTAACTACTTGTGAATATGGATCAAGATTGACACCCAGTGGCCAAATTCAATAGTTTTTTTTTTCACTGAAATTCCCTTCCTGTGTGATTAGCCGTTCTCTAAAATTTCCCTTCATCTGTTTTAGATTGAAAATATTATTTAAATCTAGGACTTGTTTACTAAAAGTGAATTGTATCTTATAAAGCCAGGTTAAATTAGTAAATCTTGTTTCATACATAATTAATAGATTTATTTTTGCATCCTCTTTGTTTGCATTTTTTACCTAACGTTAAAAAGCAATTTGCCTTCAGTTGACAAAACAACGTATTCAACTTCTAGTAGAAACTAATGGGACAGGGCCGGCTCCGTGGCTTAGCGGTTAAATGCACGTGCTCTGCTACTGGCGGCCCGGGTTCGGATCCCAGGTGTGCAGCAACGCACCGCTTCTCCGGCCATGCTGAGGCTGCGTCCCACATACAACAACTAGAAGGATGTGCAGCTATGACATACAACTATCTACTGGGGCTTTGGGGGAAAAATAAATAAATAAAATTATAAAAAAAAAAAAAAAGAAACTAATGGGACAAATTGGAATTACGTAGCAAACCTAATTAGACAACAAAATCATTTATATCCTTAAATTTTCCTACATCAAATAGCAAAATTACCTATTTCTGATAAGTAAGTTACTTATCATAGTTTAACAGTTAATAATTTTAAAGACTTGAGAGTGATATAATTGTTCATAAAATATGCTAATTAGGGAATCCTATCAGAGTTTAATTTTACCCCTGAAGAGAAGGAGGAAAAAAGGCATAAATTATATAATTTTGTGGAACGATCTCTTATACGAGCACTTGAGAAGTTTTGTCATAAGGTTTAGATGAAATGTATATTGTGGCATTCATTTTAATGGATCTAAAGAAGAGAAAGAAAAAATCTTTTTATGAAATTAATATTTTAGCAAATACATCTGTGACATGTTTAACACAGATTACCAAACAAGAAAGTAGTGAATTTAAGAGTCAGAAAGATCAAAGTCCAAATTCTAACCAGATAATCTTGGGAAAGTCTCAGCATTTTACTAAATTTCAATTCCCTTGTCTATAAAATGGAGCTATTAAAAGCCTGCCTTGAAGGGCCATTGTGAGGATTAAATGACATGCAAACTTAACATGCTTATCTTGGCACCTGGCATACAAATATACAAACAGTAACTATTATTACTACCAGAATACCAGAAAAAGCAAAGTTATAAAAGTCAAACCCAGATGAAGCAGACATCTCTTCTTGAGTCAACTTTCTAGTATCTGCTTTGATGCAGGAGAACAGTGGCCCCAGATAATCTAAAGGTATAAATAGTCTAAAAGATCAAATAATCCAAATAAAATCATTTACAACTATATTTCTATTATACAATATTTTTTATGGCTTATTTACTTTCACAATCATTTTTTAATCAAAAATTAAAATTAAATTGAAAATTTGGGCTCTCCAAACTTTTTCCTTTTAGGAAAAAACAAGCTTAGGGTATACTCCACAAATCTCTATATATGATGTATGTAAATTTATTTATTAATAAATCATATACATACTATTACACTACTTGTCTATATTATAAAATATGTCCCCCAAATAAAAATTTTTAAAGTATGAGATAAATATAAATCAAAGTGGAGACATTCTTTTCTGTCCCCCAGTGAAATATCTTGCATGTGCCTAAGGAGGGTGCCCCTCACTCTGCTTTGGTTTTTTTTTTTTTTTTATTTGTGAGGAAGATCAGCCCTGAGCTAACATCCGTGCTAATCCTCCTCTTTTTGCTGAGGAAGACCTGCCCTGAGCTAACATCCATGCCAATCCTCCTCTTTTTGCTGAGGAAGACCAGCCCTGAGCTAACATCTATTGCCAATCCTCCTCCATTTTTTTCCCCAAAGCCCCAGTAGATAGTTGTATGTCATAGTTGCACATCCTTCTAGTTGCTGTATGTGGGACGCGGCCTCAGCATGGCTGGAGAAGCGATGTGTAGGTGCGTGCCAGGGATCCGAACTGGGCCGCCAGTAGAGGAGCCCACGGACTTAACCGCTAAGCCACAGGGCTGGCCCATCACTCTGGAGGCCAATACCCTAACAGTTCTCTAATCTCTCACCAAGAAAGAGCAGAGAGACAAACTAGTGATCTGGGGACAATGGAACAAGCAAGGGCTTTGAGGACCCCAATCCTGCATTGAAAACTACTCTTCCATTTATGGCTGGTGTAGCCTTGGCAAGTCTCTTCATCTCTTTGAGCCTCAGGGTCCTCTTCTATCAAAGGAGAGTGATTATACCTACAAATGATACTGTCTGGAAAACAAAGTGCTTGCAGCACAGTATCATTATTACTTAGAGCTGAAAGAAGCTTTCAAAGTTCACTTAGGACACTAGGCTAGAATGACAGTCTCTGGATTTTTAAGTCTAGGAGACTTGCCGAAAGCCACACAGCTGGCTACAGACAAATCCAGAACCATCCTGTTCTCTTTACTGAGCTGCTGGCTACCTCAAAAAGTGCGCTGTCAGGCAAGATTTCCCTGGGACTAAGAATTTAAACTTTGCTGTAAAATATCCCATAAAATTTACTCCATATGTAATCCATATAGGGGTACAATAAAAAGTTACCCACATATTGTCATTATTATATGGCTTAAAAAAATCCCACAAGTCACAGAGGAAAATATATCGTATTACCAGCACTAAAAATCCCTTCCATACAGTTTATTTTTAAATCTATACAGTGGGAAAAACTCTAGTCTAGAAGAAATGCTACCTAGATTCTAGTCCCAACCATGACATGGACAATTCACTTGATTATACTATACCTTGTTTTCCTTAGGTATTAAGTGGAAATGATAATATTCACACTTGTTGCAAGGATAGCATAAAATAATACAGGTAGTGAAAGGATTCTATGAATAACAATCATTATTGTTAATGTCCTCTCTTCCTGCAACAGTAAAATTGCAACACACACACACACATTTGAGGACTCAGTATCCTCTCAGACCCTTCTCTTTAGAGAAGAGACCAAAGATCACTCCACTAGGCCACAGGTAAGTCTCACCAATAAAAAGCACTGACATTTTGGGGCCGGCCCCATGGCGCAGCAGTTAAGTGCTCGCACTCCACTGTTGGCGGCCCAGGTTCGGTCCCCAGGCACGCACTGAGGCACCCCTTGTCACGCCATGCTGTGGCAGCGTCCCATATAATAGTGGAGGAAGACAGGCACAGATGATGGCCCAGGGCCAGTCTTCCTCTGCTAAAAGAGGAGGATTGGTATGGATGTTAGCTCAGGGCTGATCTTCCACACCAAAAAATCAAAAAAAACACTGACATTTTCTGCCCTCTCTGGTTGCCCTTTTTGTCCTCTGACCCGTATAGGGGCTGGCCTCAGTCCTAGACCCATTCTGATCCATTCCTTATCAGCAACCCCAGGCCCTCCAACCTGTAGACAAGGTGTACAGTTTGCTAAGGATGAGCCTCAGAATTCCATGTAGCCAGGTCACAGCATTTCCTACCTGACCTCTCCCTGACCAAGACGTCTCAGTCCTGAAGACCGAGCATCTGCCTTTGCTCACCTGTTTGGGACTCTCGTCTTTTACTAGATTTGATGTCTTAACCAATTAAGAATAGATACCATATTATGGGCCTACTACTGTGCTGGGTACTTACATACAGTATTTCCAATCCTTACAACAACCTATCAAGTGGTGATTATTATTCTACTTTACAGTTATGGAAACTGAGACTCAGAGAGGTTAAGTAACTTGCTGAAATTACACAGCTAGGAAGGGGGAATACCCAGATAACCATTTCAGTCTGGCTTCAAATCACATGCTTTTTCTAAAATATTTCACATCCTGATTCCCTACCTAGTTCCTGCCTAATCTAACCCTAGATTCTGGATCCTGTTCCTATGCCCTTGCAGAGGTCCTGCCAGAAATCACCGGACTGGCATACACCACAGTTCCCTGCTCCTAGACTTTCCTACTAACGGGAGCACACACTGGAGCCCACAGAAGCATTCTCTTACACATGCACGTACCTCAATTTACTGATTGCTGGACAAGCCCATATTGCTCCACATTTAGGCCCAGGGCATTGTACTGCAAGGCTTCCCACCTGTACACTTCCATTTCTCTCTCAACTCAAGCTTCCTTCTTTTTCCTGCCCGCTGATATTCCTGAGGTTCCAGCACGCTTCACATCTGAGCCTGCCTTACTTACGACGCATACGGCACCTTATTGTCTCCCTAGAATGATGACTTAAGGAACTGACAAATTATTCACTACCTTGGAAAATAACGTATTTCATTTGGATGAATAACTTGGATGAATTCACCATCAAAGAAAAAAGAACACAGCAGACTTTTAGACTTGTCTTTTAAATACAAAATAGGCATTCGAATTGAAAACATGTGTGAGTTTCGAGAAAACAAAAATTTTTTTAATCTCTATAGATACACAGGGATTAGAGTGGGATGGCACCCCCTTCCATTTTTAAAACTCAGGGACATTGATATAAAGCCTCAGTAGAGGCAATAATCCACATGAAATTTTAATGAGCTCACCCTAATCTCCAAGTTCTGAGAAATAGAAAAAGCACTGAAATCACATTTTTATAGGCTTTTGAAAAAGATATTTAGAAAGCATAAACGAACTATGACGTCCTAAGAGGGAACCTTGCAGTCTTACAGACTTGAATGATGCCATACATTTGCTACAGGTCATTTTACTGTAGACTTACAGTCCCGATTTAAAAGAAATACCCTGCACTTCTCATGCTCTAGTGAACAAAGCTATCCCCCAAGTTGGAGCTTTAGCCATGATTCCAATTACATAAATTTAGAAATCAATTTAGCAAAATTCAGATCAATAAGCAAAAGGTAGACACGAGGCTCTTACAAGGTGGCTTCAACTACTAGATCAAAAAATAAAATGTGAATGTGTTTCAGATGAGGCAACTGTGAACCACTATTTAAACAACTATCATTGACATGAGATGGGGTAACTCTGTTCCCATCACCAAGAAAGTGTCCAGAGAAATGTGCCAGGCCCATATGACACCTTTGCTCTAATTAGACTTCAAGGTGATCACACACAGCACTTTCTCCCTTTCTTTCTGGGGACTGACCAAGTATCAAAAGTTGGAATCTGGCTGAAGCAGAATGATTCAGTGAGGCCAGGTGGATGCGGAGCCTTAGAGTACATTTATACTTCAACAAGTGACTGTGCTTCACTTTGGTTGGCATCGTTTTCTTCTGTGTCAGAAACTGTTAAGTCAAGTACTCTACTATATTTGTGAGAAATGGTAGTTCATGCCCCTGGCAGCACTTGTACAGCAGCCAAATTGGTAAGAGAATCTTAAAGGGTAGAGATCAGAACTAATAAGTGTCAGGGCCCTAGCAAGGCAGCTAGCGTCTACTCAAAACTTCAGACTTCAAAGAGGGCAAAGTTGGTTTCCACACAAGTTCCCATCACTGTTGACAAGGTCAAGGATGTCAACCTATGTCAGAGCTTTTTCATGACTTGCTGCTATACTAATATTGTGTGTTTAGAGAAGATTTTCATGCCAAGGAACCACTCTGATTCTTTTTAATTTGCCATCAAAAAACATCAGAAGTCTTGTAGTTAAATATAGAACTAGCCTTTACATTTTCCTAAGCCTCTAACAGAGTTGATCTCAGCTAGTGTCATCAGAAAGGAACTCATTCTGGCTGCCCTGGAGCACAGGGAGGTACAGGTGGCCTTGCATATTATAATTTGACATCGATATTTTGGTTCTTTTGTGCTCCTGTTGTCCCTTGGTTCATAATGGGAGAGTGAGCAGAGGGACTTGCTGAAGGATCCCATAGTAGTTTTGCAGTCATAGGTCTTGCCTCAGACCTGCACATTCCTTGCCTTTTTATCTGTTGCCCACAAATAACAGGCTACACAGCAGAATCACCAAAACCACTGATTTTCCAAAGTAAATGACCAAGAAATTCTGGTTAAAAACTCATAGTTCCATATCAGACCTCTGCTACAATAATCACAACTTCATGTCTGGTTAGCAACACATGGATTGCCAGACACTAATATTTTGACAATACACTGTTAAAAGATAATTTTCAAAAAAAGGTAAAATCATGACTCATACAGATATAAAAATGAATTGCATTAAAGATTTTACTTAACTCAGTGAGAAAACTGAGGAGGTGTTAACAACCAACTCAAAGGAGAAGTCAAAAAAGGACAAATTTACATGGAGTAAAGAAATGTTGAGGGCCGGCCCCGTGGCTTAGCGGTTAAGTGCGCGCATTCCGCTGCTGGTGGCCCGGGTTGGGATCCCAGGCGCGCACCGAAGTACTGCTTCTCCGGCCATGCTGAGGCCACGTCCCACATACAGCAACTAGAAGGATGTGCAGCTGTGACATACAACTATCTACTGGGGCTTTGGGGTAAAAAATAAATAAATAAAATTATAAAAAAAAAAAAAAAGAAATGTTGAAATGAATGTGTAAATGGAGGCAAAACTAGCTTCTGCAGTGGGAGAGGGCAGTCAAATGAACTTCTACTAGAGAGGACAGAATTTGCATTTCTATAGCCAAGAATTGTTTTATATTGCTATCAGTTATCTACTGTTTACAGAATTGTAGAAAGCTCCCATAGAATGAGAATCAGGATTGGCCCTTGGCATAGCAGGTAAGTGCACGTGCTCTGCTCCTGGTGGCCTGGGTTCGGATCCCGGGCGCACACCAGTGCACCGCTTGTCAGGCCATGCTGTGGTGGCGTCCCACATAAAGTGGAGGAAGATCTGCACTGATGTTAGTTCAGGGCCAGTCTTCCTCAGCAAAAAAAAAAAAAAAAAAAGGAGGATTGGCATAGATGTTAGCTCAGGGCTGATCTTCCTCACAAAAAAAATAATAAACTTAAAAAAAAAAGAATGAGAATCAGATAACACAGAAGTGTGTCCCCTAGATAGCACATAGTTTTTCATCAAAACACAAAATTGTCCCTACAACATCTATATTTATACCAATTTGAGATTATGGAATTAATGGATAGGTAACTGTTGTCAAAGTAAATAGTCTGAAAGAATAGTGCAAATTATCAAAGATCTTTCAAGGTATGTGGCCAATAAGACTTTCCCAGTTTCTTATCATGAAAATGTCACTCCAGGGGCCAGCCCGGTGGCATAGTGGTGAAGTTCGAGCGCTCTGCTTGGGCAGCCTGGGGTTCAAGGGTTCAGATCCCGGGCAAGGACTGACGCAACACTTGACAAGCTATGCTGTGGCGGTGTCCCATATAAAGAGGAGGAAGATGGGCACGGATGTTAACCCAGGGCCAATCTTCCTCAGCAAAAAGAGGAGGATTGGCAACAGATGTTAGCTCAGGGCTATTTTGGCTCACAAAAAAGTCACTCCATGTTCAACAATAGTAGTAAATACTATTACGTGTCTAATGGTACATGCAGTTGGTTCCGGAATGCTGATTGAACCATTTTATTCCATGTTCATCGAGGAGCTATAGATTTTCTTGGGACATTGCTCTATATGCACGGAAACTTCACTCATATTTTAACAAGAGTAGAATCCGCGGAACTGAATAGAAAAAGAGCTCCTGGCACCATAATTGAGAGAATGATGACTCTTACATACAATGTTCCAAGTTCAGACAAGCATTTAGAATTGCCATATTGATTGATAATAAAGGTCTTCCCTTAGCGTCTCCTCTAATGCCATTTGGCTTTGATTTTATTTAGTTTTATTTTATTTTATTTGGTTCCACCAACTGAGATCTCACAAGTTCACAAAGTGAAGGAAGCAATAATTCCTCTCTAGTCACCACAACTGCTGAAATAGAGTCAACTGATATTTCTACACCTGCTTGTATAACTCAGACACAACTTGACAAATGGCACGCTCTTCCTTGGTAGATTATAAACCAAATGGAGACCAGTGGAAATATGTACCACAGGCCTGCCTAATATTTTTAAAGTATTAAACTGATGCAGTTTTGGTCTCATACCACCTAGTAATTCCTAGTTTCCCTGAGGCTTCCCACCTACCTAGCCTAGAACAAAGATGCCAACCAAGTTGCTTCATTAGCTCACAGAAGACACAACAGTTTGAAAGCAAAAGCAAAGGGACTGAGTTGCAAGTGCTTGAGAAAGTACAGTGATCATTTTGTTTTGGATTGCAACAGGATTTCACCTACATGATCTCAGCTAAAGCATAAAGGACTAAGCATAGAATTTTATATTAGCCGTAGCAACAGTGCCATATTGAAAGCAAGGGCAGTTTTTACCCCCACAAGGAGGATAAAATACCTCCCTAGGTTGGGGGAAGGAGGGAAGTTCAAATGCGAGTGAAGGGTCTGCTCCTTGGTTTCCTCCTCCTTTCACCTTGGATGAAATTCAGGCAGTCCTGGACTTTTCTGGTCACTCTCAGATAATAAAAAGCCCAAATGGTCACATCGAGTTGCAAAGTCTGGATTCAGGAAAATGAAATTGTTGCAATCTCAAGTAATTACCAAAACATTGAATTTGATTTAACAGTTAAACTTCTTCCCTCTTTCAACTGGGGTGCTTGTAGGTGAGTCAACCAACGAATGAAACCTGATCCTGTTTCCCCATCCTAGGCTTCTACCCCTTCGCTCCTATCTCACTATCTTGCTAGCTGTGTTTTCTGACTCCTCAAGGTCAAAGCAGGAGGAGGAGAGAAGGGAAAGGGGAGCAGGGAGGGGAATAGGAAAGTGATAATTTGATGCGGACTGTCATAAAACTGTCCTTGTCCTCTGGTCTGACAGATGTTTAAAGCTGGTTCTTTCACTTATGGTCCCTTTTGTGGGTCCCTTCAGAGGTTCTCACTGGGAACACTCGATTTTATTTCTAGTCCTCATGGATGCATTTTCCTCTGCCTGGGTGATCCACCTCAACATTCCACAGTCCATTCTCACTCAGTCCAGGCTTGGACAAGATTTAACAGAGCCCCAGGCCTGTTCTTTCTCCCAAGGACCACATCTGATGGAGGAAACACGCACACATCATTTGCTCCCTCCTTGGATCAACTGGGTAGTCCACATTCCTGCCTTTCATATTTTTCAGTGGAAAGTCAGACATCAGTCCACACTGCCACCCTCCGTCCTGCAACTGCATGAGTCACGTATCAAGATTTCTGAGGATCTCTTTTCACCAGGCTTGACATGAGAGGAAAGGAGACAGAGAGAGCTCACAACAGAGCTCTCTTCAAAGACATCTTCTAACCAATCTTCTCTTCTCATTTCCAATTCTGTCCTTTAGAACTTCGATATGATCTTTCTTTCTCCGCGATCACGATGTGTGCAGTTGCCTCTGTTCCTCGCCATGTCTTCTCACAAGTCTTTTAGGATCAAGTGATTCCTGGAAACAAAAGCAGAATCGTCCCATTTCCCGATGGATTTGAACGAAAACTGGTAATCAAATCAGGTACAACTCCAAGCGGAGACATTGGAGAAGAACCAAGCTGGGTCTATAATTTATCGCAGATGAGCTGGCACACATATTTATGCTGTATCAAGATCACTTGTATCTTACCGTATCACTCTGAAAACATCACCATCTGGACAGTTGGATGTGTTTTATTCAGGAATTGATTTTACTCTTTGTTTCTATGCTTCTGAACTAGTAGGTTGGTTCAGTAATAACTATGTGAGAACTTTTGTTTCAAAAAAAAGAACTTCGATATGACAAAGGTTTAGTAATTTCCCTTGAAATTTTATAAATCCTACTAAATAATCTCACAATTCATTCTTTTTTTAAAAAAATTTTTTTTAATATTAACGCTTTATTTACTTATTTATTTTTTGAGGAAGATTGGCCCTGAGCTAACATCTGTTGCCAATCTTCCTCCTTTGTTCTTTTTTTCTCCCCAAAGCCCCAGTAGGTAGTTGTATTGTCGTAGTTGTACATCCTTGTAGTTGCTCTACGTGGGATGCCACCTCAGCACGGCTTGATGAACGGTGAGTAGGTTCGCGCCTGGGATCCGAACTGGTGAAGCCCGGGCCACCGAAGCAGAGTGCACAAACCAAACTACTACGCCACCGGGCCGGCCCCTCTCACAATCCATTCTGCCATCTGGCATTTGTCATTTTAGGATCTCAGCCTAAACTTCCATTTATAGATCCTGTTACAAGTGTTTTCTACTATTAGAGGAAGCAAGGATTCATGAACAAGGTAGATTCAGTTATAGAGAAAAAAAGAAAGTTAAATGTTAACACATCTAAATTATGACTAAATGTTGGCCCAGCCTGATTCTTATTGACCCTCATATGATACATACATGTAATGGGAGAGAGTCCTGGAAAACTGGGATTCCTGAAGAACCCAATGGAAACAGAAAGCAGCTCTCTGGCCAAGAGAGGAAAGGCAATAGAGTGAAGAGGTAAACAAGTTGGCAGCCATCTGCAAAAAGATCAGGTTTCCCCTCTTTCAACAACATCAAAAGAGTTTGTGTACCCATAGCTCTGCAGCCCCAGAAAGAGGCACGTAGAGAAAAAAATTCACTCAGTTGTTGGCTACTGCTCAGTCTGTATCTTCAATGGAAGCAAGAGATAAAAATGTTCATGGCCAAAAAACAAAGACAGCAGAATCAGGAGCAACAGTGAAGAGAGATAATCGTTCAACTGGAGTGAACTTGCAAGAAAATTTTGACTTACAAGATTTGCTGCTTGCTGGGCATCTCAGGAAATGCTGAGTGACTGAGCACAAACTGAGTGTGCCAAGGGGCTTAAATACCCACCTACAAAAGAAGTTAAGTGGTATTACTTGCAAATTCGATAAATGAATTGTACAGCTTGGAGTCACACAAGATCTGTGTGAAGTTAACCCTACTAATGTTTTGATATGGTTCCATTTACTAATCTTCTTAACATAACTTCCTCAGTATTAGAAACACTGTGTTTCAGATGTCACCAAGAGTGCTAGGATAGCGGAACTATGTCACGCAGCAATATTCCATGAAAGCTGGAGGAACTCGTGACAGACTGTGCAGAACAAGAGAACATTAGTATTTTAATTCTCTCGCATTCTTGTGGTTGTCTGTTAGAGTAATATACAAGAAAGACAATGCCCAGGGAAGTATCAGAACAATTAAGGACTGTCACAGGAAGGCTTACTCGTAACCTACCCACGTGTTTAGAAATTTGCTTCTGCTCAGCATAATCATCTCCCAACCTAGCTTTGTTCCCCTGAAACCTGGTAAATCTACTCCTTTTGAGCCCTTCTATTTTAGTTACTACTGCCGTGCAGCCGATTATGCCAAAACTTAGCATCTAAAACAACTTTTATTATGCTCATGAATTCTGTGGATCAGGAATTTCAACAGGGCACAGTAAACGTGACTCGCCTCTGTTCCACAATATTTGAGGCCTCAGATTGGAAGACTCAACAGCTGGGATTGACTCTATGGCAGAGGAGGGAAAGATGTGCTGGAATCATCTGGAGGTATATTCACTGATATGTCTGGCAGGTAATGCTGCGTGTCAGCTGAGAGCTTAGCTGGGGCTGAGCACCTACACACGGCCTCTTGTGTAACCTGGATTTTCTCACATGGCAGCATGGGAACTTGCATGTCGGCTCAGGGTTTCAAAAGCTGAATCGACATCACCTTTCTGACATAGCCTCAGAAGTCACACAGCATCACTTCTGCTGCATCTATTGGTTATTAAGTGAGTCACAAGCCAGCTGAGATTCAAAGGGAGGAGATATATACTCCATTTCTTGATGGAAGGAGTGTCAAAGAAATTGCAGCCAATTTTTAAAAACAGCTATATCTTCCTTCACCATCACTTGGATACACGCGGCAATGTCTTAAGGGCTTATCTACTTTTTTGGTCATCATTTCCCCATTTTGAGTTATCAGGCAAAGTAAGGTAAAGCTTCTCTGAGATCAAGCTCTCTGCTTTCTCCCCTTCTACTACCTCACCTGGCCAAGCACACACAAACTCATAAACGTACACACTCACCACAGTTTTCAGGGAATTAATTAAGCAAACAAACTTTCTTTGTTGTGCTTAAGATTCAGGAAAACCATCAGAGTCAATTTTAATTTCGGCTGCAAGATTTGCAAGCAAATCTTGAATTGCTCACCATCAACATAAATTAAGCTTTCATTTTTTTTCCTCTTTCAGAAAATCTTAGTAAGCTTTCTATCAACTCTTTTATGTCAATTAATTCAATTTTTTAAAAACATGATTAATTTTCATACTAGCCATTGTTTCATGATATACAATTATATAAGCATTGTTTCAAGGTAAATGTTCTTTCTAGTCCATAACATAAAAATAAAATATTTAATCTATTAGCACTAAAATAATTCTTATCTTTTTTTTTTTAAGATTTTATTTATTCATTTTCCCCCCCCAAAGCCCCAGTAGATAGTTGTATGTCATAGGTTCACATCCTTCTAGTTGCTGTACGTGGGACTCGGCCTCGCGTTGGACGGAGAAGTGGTGCCTTGGGGCGTGCCCGGGATCCGAACCCGGGCCGCCAGCATCAGAGCGCGCGCACTTAACCGCTAAGCCACGGAGCCGGCGAATTCTTATCTTTTTTTAAAAAAAATATTCTTAATAGCCAGGTGAACAATGACTATTGCTAAGGAAGTTGAGAAAAACGTATTCACTTTGAAACATTTTTTTCTTTAATCACTACTGTTGATAGAAAGCACTATAGGGCCTGGCCCGGTGGCACAAGGGGTTGAGTGGGCGGGCTCCGCTGCGGCGGCCCGGGGTTCGCCAGTTTGGATCCCGGGCGCGCACGGATGCACTGCTTGGCAAGCCATGCTGTGGCGGCGTCCCATATAAAGTGGAGGAGGATGGGCACGGATGTCGGCCCAGGGCCAGTCTTCCTCATCAAAAAAAGAGGAAGATTGGCAGATGTTAGCACAGGGCTGACCTCCTCACACACACACACACACACACACATACAAAGTAAGCACTATATTTCTTAGAAACTCTTTACCATCCTTAAAAGAAAAATTCTTTTTCTGATCATATTTTTGTTCAAGTTGAGAGACATTTATTGTATGTCAATCTTTGATACAACAGATGCATAAAAATCACTCCAGTTTTTAGCAAGCCCTCTTTTGTGGCTTCTTGGTGTATCATTTGCTGCTCCATGATTATCAGCAGACCCAACACATTGGAGGATAGTTACTCTGCCCACAAATCCATGCAAATGCGAAAAGAAAATATCTTTAATTTATTTAGTAAATTCACTAAACTATTCTATGGTTGTTTTTACCATATTATGCAAGGATAATCGAGGAATTTCAACCACATTTCAGATTAACAAGATTTGACAGTGATAGGGCCGGCCCCGTGGCTTATCGGTTAAGTGCGCGCACTCCGCTGCTGGCGGCCCGGGTTCAGATCCTGGGCGCGCACTGACGCACCGCTTCTCCGGCCACGATGAGGCCGCATCCCACATACAGCAACTAGAAGGCTGTGCAACTATGACATACAACTATCTACTGGGGATTTGGGGGAAAAACATAAAATAAATAAAAATAAAAAAAAAAAAGATTTGACAGTGATAAACAGCATTGACAATGAAATAGAAGAAACACAAAATGCTCTAGGGTTATCCAGGCTGACTTATACCAGAGAAATAAATCCATATCTCATAGAAGAGTTTACATTTACAAGAATAGTTTAGAGGTAACTGACGTAAAGCAGAATGTGAATGCCATAAGAGAGATTCGGAGTGCTTTAGGGATTAGAAGGCTCAAAGCACATAGGTTAGAAGAATCATGAAAGACCTCATAGAAGAAGTGCCTACAGACAAACTTTCAACCAACTGCTTAGAATTCCACCCTTAAAATATAAATTAATGCTCGATATTTATCAGGTATTTCTTTCTTTTTTTTTTTTTTTTTTTTGTGAGGGGGATCAGCCCTGAGCTAACATCCATGCCAATCCTCCTCTTTTTGCTGAGGAAGACTGGCCCTGGGCTAACATCCGTGCCCATCTTCCTCCACTTTATATGGGATGCTGCCACAGCATGGCCCGACAAGCGGTGCATCGGTGTGCGCCCAGGATCCAAACACGGGCCGCCAGCAGTGGAGCACGTGCACTTAACTGCTACACCACAGGGCTGGCTGCCAGATATTTCTGGAAGACAACAACATGGAAGAGAGAGAGCAAAACAAGCAAACAATATGAAAGAAAAACTAAAAAATTCAAATGGTGAGGAGGGAAAAGGAGGAACACAAAACAGAGAAGAGATAAAAATTTACAGACAAACAAAGAACAGCCTCAGAGAAATAAGAGAAAGTATATCATGAAAAAAAGAATGAAAACAGATAATCCAAGAAGAGGAAAGAGGTCTTGGAAATTAAAAATCTATGCATTAAATTTTTTTTTTTTTAAGTAGGAATTTTTTTTATTTTGCTGTTTTTTTTTTTTATTGATGTTTTAATGGTTTCCAACATTGTGAAATTTTGGGTTGCACATTTTTGTTTGTCCATCACCATATATATGACTCCCCTCACCCCTTGTGCCCACCTCCCACCCCCCCACCCCCCACCCCCACTGCCCCTGGTAACCACAGTCCAGTTTTCTCTGTCCATGTGTTGGTTTATATTCCACATATGAGTGAGATCATACAGTGTTTGTCTTTCTCTTTCTGGCTTATTTCACTTAACATAATACGCTCCAGGCCCATCCATGTTGTTGCAAATGGGACGATTTTGTCTTTTTTTATGGCTGAGTAGTATTTCATTGTATATATATATACCACATTTTCTTAATCCAATCGTCTGTCGAGGGACACTTAGTTTGCTTCCACTTCTTGGCTATGGTGAATAATGCTGCAATGAACATAGGGGTGCATAAGCCTCTTTGGATTGTTGATTTCAGGTGCATTGGATAGATTCCCAGTAGTGGGATGGCTGGATCATAGGGCATCTCTATTTTTAATTCTTTGAGGAATCTCCATACCATTTTCCATAGAGGCTGCACCAGTTTGCATTCCCACCAGCTGTGTATGAGGGTTCCTGTTTCTCCACATCCTCTCCAACATTTGTTGTTTTTTGTCTTGGTGATTATAGCCATTCTAACAGGCGTGAGGTGGTATCTTAGTGTTGTTTTGATTTGCATTTCCCTGATGATTAGTGATGTTGAGCATCTTTTCATGTGCCTATTGGCCATCTGTATATCTTCCTTGGAGAAGTGTCTGTTCATTTCCTCTGCCCATTTTTTGATCGGGTTGTTTGTTTTTTTGTTGTTCAATTGTGCATTAAATTTTTAAAAAATTAAATAGAAGAGTTGGAAAATAAAGTCTTCCCAGAACATAGGAAAAAAGAGAGCAGGGGAATGGGGGAAAATGAAAAATACAAAAGATAAGAAAATCAGAACGAGTCCTGGTTATGGAACATCTGATAGTTCTGAGCGCCAGGAAGAGAAAAAAGACAAAATGAAAGAGTGAGAATCTAAGAAATAATTCAAGAAAATTAGTGGAGCTGAAGGACACAAGTCTGTAGCTTGAAAGGACTCACCAAGTGACCCATTCCAAGGACATTAATTTCAAAAGTCCCATTCCAAAAACAGCATTATATAATTACTGACTATTGAGGATAACATGAAAATCCTTTAAGTCTTCAGAAGAGAGAATAAAAGATCACATAGATATAAGACACAGAGAAATGAAAATGGCCTTGAACTTCTCAATAATGACTCTAGATGACAGAGACAAAAGATCAGAAATCTTAAAAATTCTGGAAGATAGATGTCAGCATCATGGCAGAGTGAGTTGTTCCATTTCTCTCTCCCCTCTAAGTTACAACTAGTAGGACATCCATTGACCAACAAACGATTCCCTGCGTAGCACACAAGAATGCCTGAGAGATCCAGAAATCTATACATCTATAGGTGGGTGGACTGGACCTCCTCGAAGCAGTGGAACTAAGGGAGCAGCCCCTCCCCCTTCCCTGGTAGTGGCAACTCCAACACCCTATCTGAGGCCTTGAGAGCCACGGCAGTACCATGACCCAGCCCCCAGTGGTGGCACCCCCAACACTTACCCTGCCAACAGCAGGGGCTGCATACAAGACTCCAGGCCCCTGGCAGCAGTACCAACATCCGTGAACCCAGCACCCCCAGCAGCAGTGCTTCTAACACCCCCAGAAAACCTGGGAGCAGCAGCACAGGTGGTGTGCATGGCAGCAGCACCCAAGCCCATGGAAAGCCAGTGGAGGAACACGAGACCCAGGTGACCCTGGAAGCAGCAGACGTGCTCACAGCCTGGTGACCCTGGTGGGAATACCCATGACTGCAGCAACATTGTAAACAGCAAGGCACCAGAAACCTTAGAGGCACAAGCAGCACAAGGAGGGCACTGACAATGCCTCTGGCAGAGGCAGTGGAGAGTGGAAAGTGCAGGCTCTCAAATACAACAAGAAGAAGCTCAGAATCAAAGTAACCAAAACCTTAACCCAAGTAAGAAAGGTGTTTGCTACCACAAATGCACTGGCAGAGGAACAACTCACCAAGCACTATGAAGAACTACAGTAACACAGTGGTACAGAAAGAACATGACAACTTTCCAGAAACCAAACTTGAAGTCACAGAAGATTGTGATCTAACTGGCAGAGAATTCAAAATAGCTGTCATATAGTGACTCAATGAGTTACAAGAAAACTCAGAAAGAGAGTTCAATGAGCTCAGGAATAAAATAAATGAACAGAAGGAGTACTTCACCAAAGAGATTGAAACTCTTTAAAAAAAAATTTGGGAGATGAGGAACACAATTAATGAGATGCAAAATAAAGTAGAAAGTATTGGAAATAAAGCAGACCATATGGAAGAGAGAATTAGCAAGCTCGAAGATGGAAATCTAGAAATGATTCAGGTGGAAGAGGAGAGAGAACTAAGATTTTTTTAAAATGAGGAAATTCTATGAGAAATATCCAACTCAATTAGGAAAAATAACAGAAAGATAATGGGTATCCCAGAAGGAGAAGAGAAGGAGAAAGGAGCAGAGAGCTTATATAAAGAAATAATGGCTGAGAACTTCCCAAACCTGAGGACGGAACTGGATATACAAGTACATGAAACTAATAGAACTCCTAATTATCTCAGCAAAAAGACCTTCTCCAAGGCACATTATATTAAAATTGTCAAAAATCAATGACAAAGAAAGAATATGAAGGGTGGCCAGAGAGAAGAAAATAACTTACAAAGGAATACTCATTAGGCTATCAGCAGATTTCTCAGCAGAAACTCTACAGGCTAGGAGAGAATGGAATGGTATATTCAAAATATTGAAAAACAAAAGATATCAGCCAAGAATACACTATCCAGCAAAGTTATCCTTCAGAGATGAAGGAGAAATAAAGGCTTTCCCAGAAAAACAAAAGCTGAGAGAGCTCATCACCACTAGACTTACCTTATAAGAAATGTTGAAAGGAGCCCATCTACCTGAAACAAGAAGGCAAAGGTACACAAAGCTTTGAGCAAGGTGATAAATAGACAGAATCAGAATATTGCAATGCTTTATCAGAATAGATAGTAAACAATTATAACATAAAGTTTAAAGGGAAAGAAAGCATCAAAAATAACTATAACCACTTCATTTTGGTAACAAACTCACAATACAAAAAAGGATAATTTGTGACAACAAAAAATAGACAGGGAAGAGGAAAAGGATGGAAGCTGCTTAGGCTAATGGAGGTAAGATGCTATCAGCAAGAAAAGGATTATCTCATCTACAAGATCTCTTATTAAAAACCTCATGGTAACCATGAAACAAAAAATCAGAGCTGAGTCACAAAACATAAAAAGAGAAGAAACTTAGAGGCACATCACAGAAAACCACCAAACTGAAATGGCAGACAGAAATATAAGGAAAAAGAAATAATGCAAATATAAAACAACCAGAAAACAAAAGATTGAATGGCAGTATTAAGCCATCATATATCAATAATCACTCTAAATGTAAATGGATTGAATTCACCAATCAAAAGACACAGAGTGGCTGGATGGATTAAAAAAATAATTCCCAACAATATGCTGCCTCCAGGAGACTCATCTCAGCATTAAAGACAAACATAGGCTCAGAGCGAAGGGATGGAAGATGCTGCTGCAAGCAAATGGCAACCAAAAGAAAGCAGGTGTCTCCACACTTATGTCAGACAAAATAGACTTCAAGCCAAAAAAGATAACATGAGACAAAGATGGACATTATATAATGATAAAAGGGACATTCCACCAAGAGGATATAACACTTATGAATATATATGCACTTAACACAGGAGCACCAAAGTATATAAAGCAACTATTAACAGACCTTAAGGGGGAAGTTGACAGCAATACTATAACAGTAGGGGACTTTAGCACCCCACCTACATCAACAGATAGATCACCCAGCCAGAAAGTCAACAAGGAAACATTGGCCTTAAATGAAACACTAGACTAGATGGACTTAATAGATATATATAGAACATTCTATCCAAAAGCAGCAGAATATGCATTCTTCTCAAGTGCACATGGAGCATTTTCAAAGATAGACCATATATTGGGAAATAAAACACACCTCAATAAATTTAAGAAGATTGAAATCATACCAAGCATCTTTTCCAACCACAATAGTATGAAACTAGAAATCAACTGCAAGAAGAAAGCTGGAAAAGTCACAAATATGTGGAGACTAAACAACATGCTACTGAACAACTATTGGATCAATGAAGAAATGAAAGGAGAAATCAAATCATACCTGGAGACAAATAAAAATGAAAATACAATATACCCAAACTTATGGGATGCAGCAAAAGTGGTACTAAGAAGGAAGTATATAGCAATACGGGCCTACCTCAACAAACAAGAAAAACCTCAAATAAACAATCTAACACTATACCTAAAAGAATTAGAAAAAGAAGAACAAGAAGCCCAAAGTCAATAGAAAGAAGGAAATAATAAAAAGCAGACCAGAAATAAATAAAATAGAGACTAAAAAGACAATAGAAAGAATCAATGAAACTAAGAGCTGGTTCTTTGAAAAGATAAACAAAATTGACAAACCCTTAGCTAGACTCACTAAGAAAAAAAAAGAGAAGGCTCAAATAAATAAAATCAGTAAGAAAAGAGGAGAAATTACAATGGATGCCACAGAAATACAAAGGATTATAAGAGAATACTATGAAAAGCTATATGCCAACAAATTGGATAACCTAGAAGAAACAGATAAATTCTTAAAATCATACAACTCTCCAAAACTGAATCAGGAAAAAATGGAGAATCTTCATAAATGAATCACAAGTAAAGAGATTGAAACAGTAATCAAAAACCTCCCAAAAAACAAAAGTGCAAGACCAGACGGCTTCTCTGGTGAATTCTACCAAACATTCAAAGAAGTTTTAATACCTATCCTTCTCAAACTCTTCCAAATAGGGGCTGGCCCCATGGCATAGCAGTTAAGTGCATGCGCTCTGCTGCTGGCGGCCTGGGTTTGGATCCCGGGCGTCCAGCGAGGCACCACTTGTCAGGCCATGCTGTGGCACTGTCCCATATAAAGGGGAGGAAGATAGGCACAGATGTTAGCCCAGGGCCAGTCTTCCTCAGCAAAAAGAGGAAGGATTGGCATGGATGTTAGTTCAGGGCTGATCTTCCTCACACACACACAAAAAAAACTCTTCCAAAAAATTGAAGGGGATGAGACACTTCCTAACTCATTTTATGAGGCCAACATTACCCTGATACCAAAACCAGACAAGGAAAACACAAAAAAGGAAAATTATAGGTTAATATCACTAATGAACGTAGATGTAAAAATCCTCAACAAAATATTAGCAAATCAAATACAACAATACATTGAAAGTATCATATACCATGATGAAGTGGGATTTATCCCAGGGACACAGGGATGGTTCAAGAGCCACAAATCAATCAATGTGATACACCACATTGACAAAATGAATAATACAAATCACATGATCATCTGAATAGATGCAAAGAAAGCATTCGACAAGATACAGCATCCATTTATGATAAAAACTCTGAATAAAATGGGTATAGAAGGAAACTGCCTCAACATAATAAAGGCCATATATGACAAACCCACAGACAACATCATACTCAATGGTGAAAAACTGAAAGCTATTCCTATAAGAATAGGAAAAAGAAAAGGATGCCTGCTCTCACCACTCTTATTCAACATAGTATTGGAAGCTCTAGCCAGAGCAATTAGGCACGAAAAAAGAAATAAAAGAGATCCAAATTGGATAGGCACATGAAAAGATGTTCAACATCATTAATCATCAGGGAAATACAAATCAAAACAACACTAAGATATCACCTCACTCCCATTAGAATGGCTATAATCACCAAGACAAAAAACAACAAATGTTGGAGAGGATGTGGAGAAACAGGAACCCTCATACACAACTGGCGGGAATGCAAACTGGTGCAGCCTCTATGGAAAACGGTATGGAGATTCCTCAAAGGATTAAAAATAGAGATGCCCTATGATCCAGCCATCCCACTACTGGGAATCTACCCAACGAACCTGAAATCAACAATCCAAAGAGGCTTATGCACCCCTATGTTCATTGCAGCATTATTCACCATAGCCAAGAAGTGGAAGCAACATAAGTGTCCCTCGACTGATGATTGGATCAAGAAAATGTGGTATATATATACAATGGAATACTACTCAGCCATAAAAAAAGACAAAATCGTCCCATTTGCAGCAACATGGATGGGCCTGGAGGGTATTATGTTAAGTGAAGTAAGCCAGAAGGAGAAAGACAAACACCATATGATCTCACTCATATGTGGAATATAAACCAACACATGGACAGAGAAAACTGTATTGTGGTTACCAGGGGCAATGGGGGTGGGGGGTGGGGGGTGGTCACAAGGGGTGAAGGGAGTCATATATATGGTGATGGACAAACAAAAATGTACAACCCAAAATTTCACAGTGTTAAAAACTATTAAAACATCAATAATAAAAAAAAAAGGGATCCAAATTGGAAAGGAAGAAATAAAACTGTCACTATTTGTGGATGACTTCGTTCTATTTATAGAAAATCCTAAAGAATCCACAAAAAAACTATTAGAAATAATTAACAAATACAGTAAAGTTTCAGGTACAACATACAAAAATCAGTCACATTTTATACACTAACAATGAACTAGCAGAAAGAGAAATCAAGAATACATTCCCATTTACAATCACAACAAAAAGAATAAAATACCTAGGAATAAATGTAAACAAGGAGGTGAAAGAACTGTGCACTAAAAACTATAACACATTACTGAAAGAAATTGAGGGAGACATAAAGAAATGGAAAGATATTTCATGATCATGGATTGGATGAATAAACATAGTTAAAATGTCCATATTACCTAAAGCAATCTACAAATTCAATGCAATCCCAATCAGAATCCCAATGACATTTTTCACAGAAACAGAAAAAGTATCCTAAAATTTATATAGAACAAGAGACCTGAATAGCCAAAGCAATCCTGAGAAAAAAAAAGACAAAGCTGGAGGTATCACATTTCCTGATTTCAAAATACACTATAAAACTATAGTAATCAAAACAGCATTATACTGGCAGAAAAACAGACACACAGATCAATGGAAAAGAATTGAGAACCCAGAAATAAACCTACACATCTATGGACAGTTAATTTTTGACAAAAGAGCCAAGAACACACAATGAAAAGAGGAAAGTCTCTTCAATAAATGGTGTTGGAAAAACTGGACAGCTCCATGCAAAAGAAGTGAAAGTAGACCATTAGCCTACCTCATACACAAAAATTATCTCAAAATGAATTAAAAACTCGCATGGAATCCCTGAAACCATAAAACTCTTAGAAGAAAACATAAGCAGTATGCTCTTTGACATCAGTCTTAGCAACATCTTTTTAATATCATGTCTCCTCAGGCAAGAGAAACAAAATTAAAAATAGACAAATGGGACTACATCAAACTGAAAAGCTTCTGTACAAAGGAAACCATCAACAAAATGAAAAGACAACCTACCAACTGGGAGAAAATACTTGCAAATCGTATATCCAATAAGGGGTTTATATCCAAAATATATAAAGAACTCATATAACTCAACAATAAAAAAACAAACAACCTGATCAAAAAATGGGCAGAGGATATGAACAGACATTTTCCCAAAGAAGATATACAGATGGCCAATAGGCATATGAGAATATGCCCAACATCACTAACTATTGGGGAAATATAAATCAAAACTACAATGAGATATCACCTCACACCTAGAATGGCTATTATTAAAAAGACAAGAAATAACAAGTGTTGGAGAGGATGTGGAGAAAAAGGAGCCCTCATACACTGCTGATGGGAATGTAAATTGGTGCAGCTACTAGGGAAAACAGTATGGAGATTCTCAAAAAATTAAAAATAGAAATACCATATGATCCAGCTATTCCACTTCTAGGTATTTATGCAAAGAACATGAAAACACTAATTTGAAAAGGTATATGTACCCCCATGTTCATCGCAGCATTATTCACAATAGCCAAGACTTGGAAACAACCTAGTGCCCATCAGAGGAATGGATAAAGAAGATGTGGTATATATACAACCGAATGTTACTCGGCCATAAAAAAGATGAAATCGTGCCATTTGCAACAACATGGATGGACCTTGAGGGTATTATGCCAAGCGAAGTAAGTCAGATGGAGAAAGACAATTACTGTACGACTTCACTCATATGTGGAAGATAAACAAACAAACACACAGATATGGAGACCAGATTGGTGGTTACCGGAGGGGAAAGGGGTAGGAGGAGGTCAAAAGGGGTAAAGGGGCACACGTGTGTGGTGACAGATGGCAACTAGTCTTTTGGTGGTGAACACGATGCAATCTATACAGAAGTCAAAATATGGTGATGTACACCTGAAACTTATATGTTATAAACCAATGTGACCTCAACAAAATAAATAAATTTAAAAAAATTTTTGAAAGATAATGACTTTAAACCTAGAATTTTAACCTAGAATTTTATACCTGGTCAAGTTTTAGAGTAGACTAAAAGCATTTGAAGACACATAAAGGCTAAACAGGGCCGGCCCCGTGGCTTAGCGGTTAAGTGCGCGCACTCTGCTACTGGTGACCCGGGTTCAGATCCCGGGCGCGCACCGACGCACCGCTTCTCCGGCCATGCTGAGGCCACGTCCCACATACAGCAACTGGAGGGATGTGCAGCTATGACATGCAACTATCCACTGGGGCTTTGGGGGGAAAAAATAAATAAATAAAATCTTGGGCTGGCCCCGTGGCTTAGCGGTTAAGTGCGCGCGCTCCGCTGCTGGCGGCCCGGGTTAGGATCCCGGGTGCGCACCGACGCATCGCTTCTCCGGCCATGCTGAGGCCGCGTCCCACATACAGCAACTAGAAGGTTGTGCAGCTATGACATACAACTATCTGCTGGGGCTTTGGGGGGAAAAATAAATAAATAAAATCTTTAAAAAAAAAAAAAGGCTAAACAAATTTACTTCCTTTCTTAGAAAGCTAATATGCATCCAGCAAAATAAGCAAATAGATCATGAAAAAGAGAAATCATGGATCTCCAAAAACAGGACGTCTAATTTAGGAATAAGTCAAAGAATAGTCACAGGATGACAGCTGACCCAGAGAACAACCAGCCTAGAGTGATCCCAGAGGGCTCTGGGAGGAAAGTTCCCAGAAAAATAAATGAAGTTAATAAACTGACTTGCTCAGCATTTGGGAAACTATGGAGAGGAGTTTGACAAGTCTCATGGAAAAAAATTAAGGATAAGTATACAAGTAAAACAAATATTGCAATCATCAACCCCAGGAAAAGCAAGCACAAGAACTATAAAAGCAAAAAAGTTAAATCATAATACATTATTTGGCTTACGAATGAACAATATTTATATAGTACGATATTATCCATGACTACCAATTGAACCAAAAATTATGATATAATTCTATTATGATAGTGGAGTGTTGTTGCCTACCCAACATTCCCTCTCTCCCTCTCCCACTTTCCTCTACCTAGATTTTGTTCAGTTATCTACCATTTTCTGTCTGGCAATGTGCTTTAGGGGAGACTGATCCCAACACAGCCCCAAAGGTTAAATCTAATTAGTCCCAATCACGACAATCCCATTCTCTTTAGTTGTGGTAGTTTTAGGAAGAGGCATAGATCCAAATCTGTGGAGGGACTTCTTAAACAGAAATGCAAGGAAAAGTCAGTTTCCTCTTCTTCCTCTGGATATGTGGAAAAGACAACTAAATTTGCTGCCACCATCTAGCAATCATGAGGGCAGTCAACCTGAAGACAAAGTCAACACCCCAAAGATAGCAGAGCAAAGATGAAAAGTATCCAGGTTTTGGTGATGCCACTGAATTATGCAACCTTGAGAGATACTATTTCAGACTTATGTTAAATAGAGATAATAAATTTCCTTATTAAGCCAGTAGAGTCAGTTTTCTGCAATCCTCACTTGAAAGCATTCTAATTGTTTGGGGTTTTTTTTGTCAGGGGGATGGGGGGATGAGGGTGTAGCCTGGCAGTCAGAGTGCTAAATTGCTAAATCCACATCTACCATAAACGGAGCATATGTAACATACTATCTAAAATTGTTAAATCAAGATAGAGCATTATAAACCCCACATTTAAAAACATAGAGGCAAATACTTGGAAAAATGGCTAAAATAATAGATAGTAGGTGGTTCTAGGGAGTCGGACTAAGAGTTGCAGTGGGGTGAGGTAATACCATTTGATTGTTTTTAATTATGTGGGTGATTACTTTTATAAAAATAAAAAGTAATTAAATAAATGAATATGCAAACAAAAACACAGAATGTGATTTTTCCAAGGTAACTGTAAAGAAAGGTTGAACTCCCCACATGGGTATCAAAACAGTTATTGACATCCCCCAAAAAACATATCAGCTAGTCTTCAAGAAGCTAATATATTCATCATAAGCATGTAGATCTTACAGTGCTAGGTACTGATGGTTCAAATTGGAAGCAACTTGAATCTTTTTAACTGCATAATGCAATCCTCAGATAGTTTCAGATAGGATTAGAACAAAGTAATATGATTACAAGATGACATGATGACGTCTAAGTTGAGGTCACATGATGTCCCAGTATTCTTTCCCCAAGTTATTTGCTGATTGCCAATTATGGACTTTTTTTTTTTTTTAATTAAGAAAAATGTTTTCCAGCTCTCGGGGCTGGCCCTGTGGCCGAGTGGTTCAAGTTCCACACGCTCAGCTTTGGCAGCCCCGGTTCGCAGGTTTGGATCCCAGGTGCAGAGCTACTCCACTTTTCAAGCCATGCTGTGGCAGCATCCCACACACAAAAAAGAGGAAGACTGGCACAGATGTTAGCTCAGGGTTAATCTTCCTCAAGTAAAAAAAGAGGAAGACTGACTACGGATGTTAGCTCAGGGCGAATCTTCCTCAGCAAAAAAAATAATAAGTAAATAAGAAAAAAAAAACAAGAAAAATGTCTTCCAGCTCTCATTTCTCTATAATTCAAATGTTAAATTTTACTATCAAAGTCTCAATATTTTAAACGGCTGTAACTGAAAAAAGATCTTTTCAGCAAGACTGTCAACTTGACTGTTGGACAACATCAAGGTCAAGTGAGGGAATCTGATTTTTGGTAGTCAAAGAAAACAGAAATGTAAGATTTTGGACCGGGGAAAAAACTTGTCATTCTGTCAAATACTCCAAATGATCTCCATTTATTTATCTCTTGATTTTTGACAAATTAATAAATAGGATATTAAAATTAACATATTTTAAAAACAATACTTAGTTATTGTTTTCAGCCATTGGGTCACCAAACTTTTCACCAGCTCAAATAATGAAAATGACTGATTTCGATGTGCTTTCCCGTCTTGTTCCCTGATCACTTCTTGGTGAGGTGGGCCTGAGTCTGGTGTAGGAAGGAAGTGTAGTCACTCCCTAGGACCTGCGTGTCAGAGGATGAGGACCAGCACATTTTGATGTTGCTGTTAGCATCCTGTTGATTCCAGACCTCCCTCAGGTCTCAATTTACTTCTCCAGGAAGTCCTCCTTGTCCACCTAGACTAGGATAGACCCCCTGTTACACACTCTTATCTCAACAGTTATCAAACAATCATTTCTGAAGTGAATTATTTCATGTCTGTCTCCCCCACCAGATAATAAGTTCCATGAGTTATAGGTTGTATGCGTTTGGTTCAGTTTTACAGAACCTAGCACAATGCATAGCATATTGTACAGAGTCAATAAATATTTGATGAATAATTGAAAAAAGGGAAACAAATGATTTTTACACATATTAAAAGATGTTCTTCCTCACTGATAGGTAAAGAAATAAAAATGAAAATATCAATGAAATACCATTTTCTACTTAGCAAATTTTTTTAACTGAAAAAAAATGTGTTGTTGGCAAGAGTGAAGAGTGACAGGTGGCCCCTATTGGATGTGTTGTAGGTTGGCAGTCTCTTTGAAAGAAACTTAGGAAAATATTTCAAGACTTAAATGTTTTTGGTTTTGGGGTTTTTTGTGTGTATGTGAGGAAGATTAGCCCTGAGCTAACATCCTTTGCCAATCCTCATCTTTTTGCTGAGGAAGATTGGCCCTGGGATAACATCCGTGCCCATCTTCCTCTACTTTATATGGGACGCTGCCACAGCATGGCTTGACAAGTGGTGCATCAGTCCACTCCTGGGATCTGAACCGGAGAACCCCGGGCTGCGGAAGCGGAGTGCACAAACTTAACTGCTATGCCACTGGGCCAGACCCCAAGACTTAAATGTTAATTTGACAAATGTTAATTTCTCAAAAACCCTTGCATCCAACAATTTCACATCTAAAATTTATTCTATTCATGCTCTCGTTTATATTCAAAGACACATACAAGGATGTTCATGATTTTGCTTAAATAGAAAAAGAATCCTAGAATCATAGAATAAAGAGCCAAATAAATTCTGGTACAGCCATATAATAAAATACAACACAGCAGTAAAAGAATGAGTTAGATATATATAAATACTGATGTAAAATAACATCCAAGACACATAAGTAGAGAAAATAAAATACAAAACAATGTATATTATATTCCCTTTTATTGTTGTTGTGGTTTTTAAAGGATATATACATGCCTATAGGATATATCTGGAAACATACATAAGAAACTGGTCACAGAAGTTGCTTCTAGTGGGGGAAGACTGGGAAATCGGAATCTGGGACAGAAGAAAGACTTTCTTTTTACTCTATATCTTTTGTACTGTTCAAATTTTTTAGCATGTGCATTAATACATTTTTAAATAGAACAGCTTGTTTAAAAATCTAATTCTTTTTTTTTTTAAAGATTTTATTTATTTTATTTTTTCCCCCCAAAGCCCCAGTAGATAGTTGTATGTCATAGCTGCACATCCTTCTAGTTGCTGTATGTGGGACTCAGCCTCAGGATGGACGGAGAAGAGGTGCCTCGATGCGCACCCGGGATCCGAACCCGGGCCACCAGCATCACAGTGCGCGCACTTAACCACCAAGCCACAGGGCCGGCCCATAAAAATCTAATTCTTGAAGGAATATTTTTCTAGACCAGATGAATAGACTTTCCACTTAGATTTTTTCTTTTATCCAATTTGCAATTGTAAATATGTAAGATGACTAAATTCTGATTTCGATTATTTTGGAGATGTTCTCCTTAATGTACATTTATTATATGTCTCTGCTTAAAATAAAAGTCTCTTTTTATATAGCTAATAATTTTTTCTAAATAGAGAAATGTACTAGATGTCTGCTAAGGAGAGTCTCTCTAAAGTAGCTATATGCTAATCACCTTCATTTAATGTACAAGGTACATTTCTCTTCTGAAGTGGGAGACATATTTATTCATTCATAACAATTAATCTAATTTAATTTCCACGGCCATGCATTTTATAAGAATTGTATACTTTATGAATAAATTCCAATGAGTCTTATCCTTAAACGTTATTAAGAAAAAAGGACTTATGTGACACAGTTGCAACTATTGGCTAGTTGAGGCACTGTCATAGCTAAAGATATAATTTTAACAGACTACAGACTACAAGTCAAAACGTGCACAGCATGGAAGAGAATATCACATATGCTTGGAATCCTAGTGAGAGAACTGCCAAACATATGCGTTCAACTAAAATCCTGCCAAACTGAACGAGGCTTTCAGAGTGTAAGTACACCTGAGCCACAGAACTGTCCCAAAGAATATGGAAACTTACCAAAATAACATCATCTGTAAGAAAATGTCAACTCATTAAGACATTTCTAGCTACCTCCACTTCGAGTAATTAATTTTCAAATAGAAAAAGGTTAACAGTATTTTACTAAGATTTACTAATTTTGCAAGAATGCTTTTATCTAGTTTGATTAATGTATCTAGTTTGATTAATGTACAAAGTACTGTAGCAGTTTATTTTTAGGTTGTAATATATCACTTAAATAATATTAACATTGTAATTTCAATATAAATGGACTATTGACCTAATTATAACTTCATATTGACATTAGTTGTAAAAAGTACAATTTTTAAACATTTTGTGTGTGTGTGTGTGTGTGTGTGTGTGTGTGTGTGTGTGTGTGCGCGTGAGGAAGGTCAGCCCTGAGCTAACATCCATGCTAATCCTCCTCTTGTTGCTGAGGAAGACTGGCTCTGAGCTAACAGCTATTGCCAATCCTCCTCCTTTTATTTTTTTTTCCCCAAAGCCCCAGTAGATAGCCTTATGTCATAGTTGCACATCCTGCTAGTTGCTGTATGTGGGACGTGGCCTCAGCATGGCTGGAGAAGCGGTTTGGTGGTGCACGCCTGGGATCTGAACCCACCCGCCGGTAGCAGAGCGTGCGCACTTAACCACTAAGCCACGGTGCCGGCCCTAAACATTTTTTTTAATGTTTAGAAATTTAGATACTTTTTGACCACGCTGAAAAGGCACAGAGCAAATGTTGATTCTGCCATAATGTCAGTCTGCCCAAAAATGGAAAATGACTGCCTTAAATTAAAATATCTTTAGGGAGTAGGGTGATAAGATTGATGTTGTTTAAGGGTACAAACTTGGAATGAGTGGGAAATAAGCCCTAGAGATCTAATGCACAGTATAAGGAATATGGACAATGAGATTGTACTACAATCATCCAACTTGCTGAGACTAAAACAATTATCCCAACCCCTAAAAAGAAGGGATAATTATGTAACGTGATAGAGGTGCTAAATAGTGCTACAACAGCAATCATTACAATATATATGTGCATCAAATTAACACATTGTACACCTTAAATTTACATAATGTTATATGTCAAATATATTCAAAAAAATAAATTTAAAAAATAATTCAGAACTTAAATAAATTAAAGTCAGTAATCATTTTGCAATATATACATATATCAAAAAAGGTCTTACTATGTCTAAAGTTAACTTCTTTTAGATGGACAAATTTTTTTTTTTTAATAATTTTATTTATTTATTTATTTTTTCCCCCCAAAGCCCCAGTAGATAGTTGTCTGTCATAGCTGCACATCCTTCTAGTTGCTGTATGTGGGACATGGCCTCAGCATGGCCAGAGAAGCGGTGCCTCTGTGCGCGCCCAGGGATCGGAACCCGGGCCACCAGCAGCGGAGCGCACGCACCTAACCGCTAAGCCACGGGCCGGCCCTAGATGGACAAGTTTTTTAAGTGGAACTGAAACAATGATATTCACGTAAATAAGTGGATAAACATTAAAGCTCTAGGAAATTCAATTATCATTTTAACTAAGTAGGGTTAAAAAAATCTACTTCCTTAAAAATATCCACATTCTTTCTGAAAGTCATTAAGGCATAAATAGTCTCACAGTTTCTTCAACTCAAATTGTATACTTTTAAAAATAGATCTTAGATCAGAGGAGATAAATTGAGGCCGCAATATGCATTCTGTCCTACGAGGTTGTTCTCAGTGGTGCGACCAAGAACCTGGTACTGGAACAAGTGGGAGGCGGGGCAGAGGCTGCCAAAAGCCATCCCACAATCACATGACATGATATTTTACAGGTTTTCCAAATAGACTCCAAAGACGGCCACACATATAAATCTAGTGAAAAATGACGATATGCTGAGTCACCAGCGTGAGGCTGCGGGGCCTGTGAGTGTGAAGTGAACCGCAGAGGGAGGCCTTCGATGAGGTGGTGAGTTTGTGGAGTGACACAAGACCAGGCAGAGCATAAATATCGTACCTTATAAACAGTGTTCTAAAATACTTGGAGCAAACGCTGTTCCTGGCCACGGAAGCCTCAAGGGACTAACCCCTTCCCAGCCTTCTCACTCCTAGCCTCCGCGAGGGAGAACTGGTGTCTGATGAAATTTCGGAAGACACGTTTTTCCTGGCTAGGCAACCGGGAAAGAGTTTCTTCTTAAGAAAACACGACCTGGAGCTCCGCCCCCACCACAGGGCCCCTGTGGCCCCCCAGCTCTTTCTCAGTCTGCCACCTGCCCCCCCCCCACTT